>NC_143578.1:174418714-175018714 GCF_048544385.1 Mastigoproctus giganteus | reverse complement strand
AGTATCAGCAAACACTCTTGCACCCTTTCTATTTACGTGTATCCCATTCCTGTAGAAGCAGCTCCTATTAACAAGTACAAGACCACACAGAAAAAAATTCTACCCCATGAAACTTGCACAATCTCTCCGGGGCAGAATTGCATACACTTTCAAATTTACCCCTAACTCACGACTCTTTTTCAACATTGACCTGTACTTGTGAAATAAATCTGCAGATCTACTACTCTTTATGTCAGTGGTGCCAATGCATATAACAATATCACCCTTTGTGCCCTTAAAAGATGATAACTGCTTTACAGCATCAACTTTTGTCCCTGGCAGACATACCCTGGTCCTATTCCATCTATTCTTTTTACACAGTATATTACCCGGCTCCCTGACAATAGAATCATCAACTATAACTAACTCCTGTGGGACCAACACATTCTGCTGGTCCCACAGGAGTGGAGTTGTTGAGTTGGGCAGCTGAGAGCTTGACAGGGTCCCTCATATAATTTCTTCGAGGGCATCTACCCTACACCTCAAGCTCTCTAGACGCCCAGTAGAACGCTGAGTTGATGCCTAATTTCTAGACACTCTCTGCACCTGGCACACACAAAGACATCCTCCTTGGCTAGATCATGTTCTGTTCCAGAGAGTTCGCAAACATTTCACAAGTTGCACATTTTTTTAGGCTGTGATGCGTTGGAGAATTTCCCCCCTCAGTTCTTCCCCGAGTCAAAGCACTCCTCCCACTTTGTGCCCATTTCTTTGCTGCTCTAGTCTGGGGCATGATATTTAAAATTAATAAGATCAATAAATTTAAATAATTAATTCTCAATACTACACTATCTAAATGCAGTGGTGTGTATTACGCTATATAATTTAATTATGTAATCCGGGAGTGCATGTTTCCATCCGTGTTAGTAACGGCTCTGAACTAGGTAGGTTTATGCATTTGGAAGAGCTTGCTTCTGTATATTTATCAAAATCTTATGTTAATGTCTACTCTTATACTTAAATTAAAACTAAAGTTTTTAAATTTAAATTTTAACTTTAAAAATTATATTATATTAAAATTAGTGGGTAACTTTCAGATATTTGTGAAACGGTATCTCTTCACATATATACGCGTTATCTCTTCACGTGTATCTGCCAGTTACTCACTAATTTTAAAATTTATTATTTTAAAAGTTAAAATTAAAATTTATAAGAATTATAAGAATTGACATTAACATAAGATTTTGGTAGATATATAGAGACAGCCTCTTCCAAATGCAGAAACATACCCAGTCCACGGCTTTTACTAACATGGATGGGAACTTGCACTCCCCGATTGCCCCGCAGGGCTTCGACTGCAAGAGCTCATGATCAGTTGGAACATTAATTTTCAGAATGTCTTCCAAGGAGTACCTTGGTACTCCTGAACCTCCCTGGACTGAATTCGTACCTCTCTGTGACAATTTCTTTTTAAGATGGGGGAAGACATCCCTAGCTATTATAAATTTTCAACAGCTCCATAAATCGCATTCCTTGGAAAACTCAGGAAAAGTACATATCTATACTGATGGCTCCAAAACAGATACAGCTGTTGGTGCTGCAACAGTTTCTACCACCTTCTCAATAGCTGTGTCTCTTTCCACTGAATGCAGTATCTATACTGCAGAATTATTCGCAATAAAACTGGCTCTAGATAATATAAACAAGTACCATATCAAGTAATCCTTGATATATACAGACTCCTTAAGCACAATCACTGCCATTCAATCTACTTTTTCTCCCTCTCACCCCATTCTTAAAGAGATCCGATCTAAGTTATTTCACTATCAAACAGTCAATCAGAAGGTTACCTTCTGCTGGATCCCTGGTCATGTTGGCATCTCAGACAATGAACGTGCAGATGCTGCTGCTGCTGCAAAACATCCCGACTCTGGATCTTCCAGACAACTAAAAGTTCCCTACACCGATCACAAATCTGTCATTAAAACAACATGCAGGAAACAATGGTCTCTCCTTTGGAAAACTCAAACCAATAATAAACTGCTGCAGATAAAAAAAGAGCCACAGCTGTGGATATCTAGTTCCAGGAGAAGCAGGCAATAAGAAGTGATTCTAGCAAGGCTCCGCATCGGCCATTCGCATCCAACTCACCTGTTTTTGCTTATGGGAGAGAATCCTCCTCAGTGTTTCTTTTGTCAGTCGCAGCTAACAATAAAACACATCCTCATAGAATGTCCCCAACTTTCAACAGTCAGAAAATCAAGCTTTAGCTCCCTGTCCAACTTACAGGAACCCTTAACCTTATTTCATATTCTTGGCAATGAAGCAAATTTTGAGGAACTGTTTAATTATTTGAAGCACATAAATCTGTATAATAGACTGTGATCGTACTGACAAACAAATCATGAACAGGCACAATATGGCCCAAGAGGCCCTTGTGCCAAAAAACCCAAATACAACAACAACAACAACTCCCCGATTACCTGAGCACCAGCTTTATATTCTTCAGTCATATTCTTTTTACTTTCTTACCCCTATAATTCTTCAACACTGAGGTATTAGTACAATACGAGGGCAGGAGTGTCTATTGCTATCGTAAATACCTTCCTAACTTTGCCTGCCATTAACTAAACCCCCAGACATTGACTGCTAATTGTAACACAACATTCATTTTAAATAAATATAAGCTTACTAGCTATATTTTTGCATCCAATTGCAAGATAGGCAAGTATTTTTCATACAAATTCTTACAGATTACTTATGCAAAAAAATTCCTTTCAAATAACATATATATATATATAAGCATCTAAGAATAGATAATTCTGATAAAGTTTGCATAGATGGGGATGAAAATTACACAAAGTGCTACAGACTAGAGGGTAAGGTTGGTAGAAAAAAGAAGTAATGTTGATTTGAAAAAGGCAAAATAATATTAATATCCTAAAAGTTATGATGAATTAAGAAAATTATGGACCGAATTGCAAATCCAATTTGGAGGATAAGGAACTGTAAAGTAAAAATATTAATACCAAATAATTAAACAAAATAAACTAAAAATAATAATAATAATAAAGTAAAATAAAATAAAAGGTGGCTGGGCATCAGATATGGGTGGGAAGATTTAGTTATAAGTTGAATACGGAGATGGCAAAAATGCAAAATCTGATGTCAGCAGAAGTAAATATTGATATGTGATCAGGTAATTCAAATTCTTCTACTATTATGGACAAGTATAGACAAGCACAGTTCCTAATACACACCAAGTATAGTTCCCTGTTGAATTACCTGACCATGTATCAATATTTACTTCTGCTCACATCAGATTTTGTATTTTTGTCCTCCCTGTATTCGACTTATAACTAAATTCGCCCACCCATATCTGATGACAGCTCTACCATCTTTTATTTTATTTTACTTTATTTTGTTTAAATATTTGGTATTAATATTTTTACTTTACAGTTCTTTCACTTCCAAATTGCCCATAATTTTCTTAATTCATCATCACTTTTAGGATATTAACATTCTTTTGCCTTTTTCAAATCTATATTACTTCTTTTTTCTACTTTCCTTACCTTTCTAGTCCTTGGCACTTATAATTTTCACCTCCATCTATGCAAACTTTATCAGACTTATCTATTCTTACATGCTTATATACTTTTGCATCCCTTACTGCTGCTTTACGTGTTTTGGTGCATTTGTCATTCCTTGCTTATTCATTTTTTATTTTATTTTTCCATCAACTGTTACTTTGACTTTAAATTACATTTAATATATATATGTATATATGTGTGTGTGTGTGTGTGTGTGTGTGTGTGTGTGTGTGTGTGTGTGTGTGTGTGTGTGTGTGTGTGTGTGTGTGTGTGTGTGTATTTAACTTATTTATACATTATTACTTTTAAAATTGTGGTACTACTTGGGAGCGTCAGGTTTGTCTAGCCTGGTATGGATAGCCTTATAACATAGATACATATAAAAACAAAAAAATGAATGCAAATTTAAAGAAGATTAGAGGCTTTTAGAAAAAGTTGGAGAATTAGAGAATACTGGAGAAATTGGAGAAAATTAGCAAACGTTAGTGACAGTTAACATTCTCCCTAATGGCCATACATCTGCTACTTCCTCAGGGGCTTTGAGCAGGCATATAGCTATACTAGAGGAATGTATTATACATACCTGTTTCTGTAATCTCTATACCAGTTTTGCTAGGTAAACTTTAGGTAATTAAAGAGAGGGCGCTGACTCTCTTATTTTATATTGTACTTTTATATTGTACTTGTTATTTTATATTGTACTTTATAGGTAGTCTTATAGTTATAGTTACGCTGGTTATTTTTATTTTTAATTTAGATAAAGAGTTTTTGTAGATTACTACTTAATATACGTAAAGCCATTATTTCATTCGAATCTTGCAGCCATTGATTTTGTATGGCGTGGTAGGGCATTCAAATTTTTAATTGTGGTAACTAGGTAGCTCTAACGTATAATTATATAGTGTAATACGCATCACTGCCGTTTGTTGTTTGTTATTTGGTTTTTAGGAGCATTAGCAACTAAGGCCATATTGCTCCTGGGATATGCGGTGGTCATTCCCTGACCTGTCTGCATCCTCCGTATATGGTGGTTACGGGCTTGAACTCCAGTCTAATCAAGAAGTGTGTGCTACGCTCTGCTGCTCCAATGCAGTGATGCAATGGCTACGGAGGCGCCATTGCATCACTGCATTTAGGATTCTATTGATAGCGTAGTATTGACAATTAATTAATTACATTTATTCATCTTATTAATTTAAAATATCATGCCCCAGACAAAGCAATGGGCACAAAGTGGCAGGAGTGCTGTGACTCGGTGGAGAACTGAGGGGGGGCGATTCTCCAACGCATAACAGTCTAAAAAAATGTGCAACTTGTGAAATGTTTGCCGAACTCTCTCTCTCTCTCTCTCGAACAGAACATGATCTAGCCAAGGAGGATTCTTTGTGTGTGCCAGGTGCAGAGAGTGTCTAGAAATTAGGCATCAACTCAGCATTCTACTGGGCGTCTATGAGAGCTTGAGGTGTAGGGTAGATGCCCTCGAAGAAATTAATATGAGGGGCCTATCAAGCTCTCAGCTGCCCAACTCAACGCCAGAGCTCATCCTGGGCATCAGGCAACACAGCGGCAATCTCCAAGGAAGAATGCGCTGGTCCCAAAGGAACTAGTGATTGTTGGTGACTCTATTTTCAGGGAGATGGGGAATATATTGTGTAAAAAGGATAGATGGAACAGGACCAGGGATATGTCTGCCAGGGGCAAAAGTTGATGAGGTTGTAAAGCCTATATCATCTTTTAAGGGCACAACAGGTGATATTGTTGTACATGTTGGAACCAATTACATTAAGAGTAGGAGATCTGCAGAAATTACTTAACAAGTACAGGTCAGTGTTGCAAAAAAGTCATGAGTTAGCGTACAATTTGAAAGTGTCTGCAATTCTGCCCAGACACAATAGGAGGGAGTACATGATGAGAGCCTTGTCAATCAATTCGGCCCTGGAGGGAATCTGCAAGGCTCAAGGGATAGAATTTTTTTCAGCGTGGTCTGCGCTTGTTAACAGGAGAGATTGCTTCTACAGGGATGGGATACACTTAAATAGAAAGGGTGCAAGAATATTTACTGATGCTATTGAGGCAATGTTAGGTGGGTCGGAAAACTGCTAGCTTGGGGGATTCACAGACTAAAAGGTTAAAATAGCTGCAGGCAGAGGTGAAGGTGATTCTTGCAAAACTTCTATTAGAATAAGTAGCGACCTGGAACGAGGGGTGCTGGGGTTTTCAGGGGCTGATGGCATTCATCGTGAAACAGGTGGGTATACGGGATGTATCAGGGTAATTAGGAATAGGAATAGGTGCATGTATGCTTGCATGTGTATAATAATGCTAGAAGTATAGTAAATAAATTTGATGAATTTGAAGTGTTGGTCGAGACATCAAAGGTGGATATTGTTGGAATGTCAGAGACGTGGTGTCACACTGATATTAGGAATGCGGAATTGGAACTTTGGGGAGTAGTACAATGTGTACAGAAAGGATAGCAAGATAGGAAGGGAGGAGGTGTCATGCTGTTAATTAAGAAAAACATAAAATCAAAAGAAGTGCATCCAGTTGATATAGATGAACAGTGCACTCTTGAGTCAGTTTGGTGTGACATAAGCACTGTGAAAGCAAAAATAAGAGTTGGAGTGTGTTATAGGCTTAATGACTCAAATCAGTACAATGAACAATTGTACAGAGAAATAGATTTGGCTAATAAATCAATGTCTTATAATGGGAATTTTAACTTCCCAGATATTGATTGGAACTTGTGGGTTGGTCACTCACACAATAGTAAGACTTTTGTGAATTTATTAGATGATCTGCAGCAGCATGTTCGAGAGGCAACCAGAGAGGGTAATACTCTTGATCTGGTTATCAGCAGTGATCATTCGTGTAGTAAGAATTTGGAGATAAAGGAACCACTAGGTGGCAGTGATCACAGTGTACTGATGTGGGATTTACTTAAAGATATAATTTCCATCATGGGTAAAGGAAAGGGTTTTTACTTCTGTAAAGGTGTGTACAGTGGTCTCAGACAGTTTTAAAATTCTGTACAGTGGGATCAACTGACGATGTTTCCAAAAATAAATTCTAAGTGGGAAGCATTCAAGGAATTAATCGTGGAAGCTAATAAAAGTTTCATACATATTAAGAAATATTGTTCAAGGTTTAGGCCTAAATGTTTATCAAATGAACTAATGAGACTAGTGACAGAGAAGGAAAATGCATGGGATGCATATAAATTATCAAGCGACTCTGAAGTCTATGGCAGATATAAGCTAGTCTGTAATTTTTTTTTTTTTTTTTTTTGGCTGATGCTGCATAAGCTCATACACTTGCTTTCTTGCATCGATGCCACTACTACTACTACTTGGTGAATAATTTGGAATAATGAGAGTATTTTTTTTTTTTTTTTTGAATATATGTACTTAATTTTAAATAAACAGGGTGATTTACATATATGACAGCAAACTGTGATAGGAGATTCAAAGCCCTACTGGTATGTATCAGATTAAAATATCATTGTACCTGACCTCCTTATCCTGTGATGGTCAGTCTGAAAATTGAACATTTTCAGACTGAAAATCGAACCATAATTTAAAAAGTAATAATGTATAAATAAGTTAAGTACACATATAACCCAATCATGTATAATGTATATTTGTCACTGTACAATAGCAATAATGTAGGAGCTAATAACCTCATTTATGCTCTTTAAAAGTTTAATTTTTAAATCTAATTGTCATTAGACATAATTCCAATATATATATATATATACGGTCCATTCCGGTTATTTGGGACAAATCGGGACTAGTGCATTTTGGCCCTACTAAGCAGCTGCCCCAATTATCCGAAGTTTCATGTAAATAGTTAAAAATACAATGTACCCCCCCACCCCTTTACAATTGGTTCACTGTAAATGTACAATCAAATCACGTTATGAAGAACTCAACATAGTAAAGTACCATTCACTATTTGATGTGCAGTAAGTGCCGGTCGTTGTGATCACGTTTGTGAATTGAATTTTAATTCTATTAAACACAATTCTAATTAATGAAAATAGGAGGAATATTATCCACAGGCTATAAAAGCAAAGATATATTAAACACAAATTTACCCTTTATTACCTTACCAATTAAAAAATTAAATGGTACTTGAAAATCGGAATTAATACGTACTGTAATATGTACATACTAAGTTGACATTTCTGTTCACTGACATTTGTGGGTGGGGGTTAAAATTCAAAACAGTAAAAAGATAAGCAATCATTAACAAAGAACACGGCAAACACAATTTGCAAATAACACGATATGCGCAAGTGAGAACGGAATAACAAATTACGAATCTTTAAAAATAGGAATGAAGAGAAGATTATGAAAATTAATTTTTTTATATGATTGAAGATTTCTTGGAAGTGTAAACACATTTCATCATAATAACCCACAGAATTCCAGCTGTCGGTATTATCGCAAATTCAGTAAGATCAAGTTTACTGTCCGTTTATGATAGATTTCACTAACAGAGAAGCCCAATAAACAGGTGACTGCTAATTATTTTTATTTTTTTATGGTTGTGACCTCCAGAATTTCGACCGAACCACGTGGTACCATCGGAGACAATCGTAGGGTAAACTCCAGTGCTGTGGTCTCCTGCCCCGATTAAATGGCATGTTGTCCCAATTAAGCGAAGTAAACTCTGGCTACTTTCTCGATTGGTTTCTGTTTTTTAAGATTTGCCACAAATAAACGGCTGCCCCGATTAACTGGTGGCCCAAATAACCAGAATCCACTGTATATATTATATATATTTATGTAAATGAAATTTAATAAGAATATGGAATATACGTATTCAGAGTGAAAGTATACTTATCGAGCCATAAGGCCAAGTATTTAAGTAACCTAAGTTGGACTTCATTGTTATACCCTATAATTAAACACATAATTTATAATAAAAAAATATAATAATAATAAAATGATGATGAAGCAAATTACTGATAAAAGGATACATTGAATGGTACGTTGATGAGGGTTAGCAGCAATCAATACATCCTATCAATAATTGTCTACGGCTATCTGTTTCTATTTGCTATTTGCCAGTCAACCTAGGTTTAAATACACTAAAATTATAGATGTAATCTTTGCTAAATTTAGCAGCAAACTGGCAGAATAATAGCTAGCCCAACAGATAGCAGTGAATTGAAAATAATGAAAGTGTGTGCCAACTAATAATTTTCTTATAGGTTTATTAATTAGTGAAAAAGAAAGGCTTTTGCCGAATTAGGCGAAAAGGAGGAAGCATAAGGATAGCAACAGTACCTCAATTTCCTTCAAATTATCATAATAGATTTTGAGGTACAAAATTTAGTTAGCAAGGAGAAAGCAAAAAGCATATTATAGAAATACTTCGGATTCACCAGGAGTGTAACTGCTCATCTTTTTAGTATGGATCCTAGTATTACAGTAGGTAGTGATACTTGAAGTAATTTTGAAGAAATTATGGAATACCAGATGTACTATATTACAGAAATCCAATAAAGAATAGAGAAATACCTGATGTAATAGTTTTTAGAATGAAATAAAATAGAATAGTAAGCATAAAATTAAACTTTACCAAATTGCAAGTCTTTAGAAATTAGAAACTTTACCAATTAGTTTTTTAGAAATAATAACAATAAATCAGCATTACTGAAATAGTAGATCATATAGAAAATCAAAATTAGTTGTAAAATTTTGCTTAGAAAATCAAATTGAATAAATACAATAAAATTATATTATTTTATTGTATTTTATTTAAATTATGTGTTTAATTATAGGGTATAATAATCAAGTCCAATCCAGGTTACTTTAAATATTTGGCTTTATGGCTATAGCCAGTGGTTCCCAAACTGGAGTCCATAGACCAGTTCCAGGTGGTCCATGAAACGACCCTCTGGAACTGTTCGAATTATTTGTACTATGTATAGCAAATTGATAATAAATAAAGTTATCATTATATATATATATATATATATATATATATATAATGATAATTTTATTTATTATCAATTTACATATATATATGTAAAAATAAGAATATAGTTGTTTTAAACATAAAACTTTGAATTTTCTTTTCAGAAAACTCAGTGTTCTTACATATACAGTGCAGTCCGGTTAATTGGGGCACCGGTTAATCAGGGCAGCCGCTTCTTTGGGGCAAAATATGAAGAACAGAAACAAAACAAATATTTAGCCTAAATTTGTTCCGCTTATTTGGGCCAACTCGCCGCTTAATTGGGACAATGAAGGTTGTGATTGAACAATAAACTATATTTAGATGGCGCGCACAAACATCTAAATATAGTTTATTGAACAATAAACTAATATAGATGGTTCGTAACAAAGAGATCACGTGGGCAGCAGCCGAGTCAGTTATTGCGAAGTCGTGCTATACATTGGTTATTTTATGTTTGTTCTGTGTCGTGGTAATCGGATTCTGAAGAAATTTTGCTTGCAGTTGTTTACGATCACACTAAGTACATATGCATACATCTTGTGGGTTAGAATAGATTAAAAACTGTACCAAACACTGATTTTGGTTTCCCCCTCCCCTTTTTTTCAGTACATTTAAGAGCCCTGTCAAGATGCCACGTAAAGATTTGCCACTTTCAGAAAAAAATCGCTATTCTCAACAAGATAAAAAGTCGGCCTCCTAACATCAGTCATCGACAGCTAGCGGAGATAATAAAGTTGCCAAAATCTACAATTTCACGACTGCTACAACAACAAGAAAAACTTTGAGAGAAGTGGACATTATGCATGGATTTAAAGAAAACATCTCATAAGCAAAAGAGGGAAGGCAAAGATCCAGACCTCAAAGATGCTTTGAATCAATGGTTTTCCACTGTATCTAAACGAGGAGTGCGTGTAAGCTAAAAACCAAGTCAGAAGAGTTGGCCAAAAAGCTAGGTCATGTAAATTTCAAAGCAATGGATGGTTGGTTGTCTCAATGGAAGTGTAGACATGACATTAGTTACAAAAAAGCACATGGCGAGAAGGGCTGATGCTGAGTGCTGAGCAATGGAAATCTGAAAACTGCCAGAGTTGCTTAAAAAAAATTTAGTGGGGATGACATTTACAATGCCGATGAAACAGGCCTATATTATCATGCTACGCCGGATGGTCCCCTCAGCTATCAACAGACAACCTGTCTGGTTCAAAGAAAGCAATGGATCGAGTAACAGTGTTGTGCTGCTCAAACATGTCAGGAAATGATAAACTCAAATTTTTGTTTATTGGTAAAAGTGCTAAACCTTGTTGTTTCAAGGGGCTTACAATAGACAGTTTGCTAGTTTTGTATTATGCCAATAAGAAGGCATGGGTGACCACATATATTTTTACCCAATGGCTAATGAACTGGGATGCAGTACTGCAACGGAAGTTCAGAAAAATTCTTTGATATTGGACAACTGCATGGCACACTCTAATGTAGCTGGTTTAAAAAATATTGAACTGGAATTTTTACCCCCTAACACCACATCCCTGATACAGCCTATGGACGTGATAATTATAAAAAAAGTTTGAAGACCTATTATCGCGGAAAGCTGGTTAATCACATCCTTGAAGCAGTTGAGGAAAATCTGCTGACATCATCTTCGAAATCAATAGTGGTTATTGCAAAAGTTTCAATGTTAAAAGTTGTACAATTTATCGGCAATAGCTTGCAAGGAAGAAGCAGCAAAACAATTCAGAATTGTTTTGCCAAATGTGGTTTCATGACTAATTGTGATTCAGATGCAATAAGCGGTACAGAAAATGAAATGGCTTTGGAACTGCAACAGGTCCAAAATTGTGAAGAATTTTTAACGATTGACAATAACCTTCAATGCCACGATGAAAATGAAGATTATGAGGAAATGATTATTGAACAAATTGTGGCAAAACACTCAGAGACACCAAAAGACCGAGAAAATGATGACGATGATATACCTAAGCGAGTGACTAACCAGGATGCCAGGAAATGTATCGCTGAATTGAGATGTTATTTCATGCAGGAAGGCAATGAAGGCAGTCCTTTATCAGCATTAGATACCTGCGCCGACTTTGTTCAATTGCAGTCCATAAAGAGAACATGTCAGGGTACACTTCATAATCTTTTTCAAAGTAAGAACCCTTAAGTAATGTGTAACCTTTGCTTGACATGGACATTACTCTGTATTGTATCTTCGTTTTACATGTGTACATTTTGTTTGCTTTTAGCTTTAGTTATTTTTAAATAAACATTTGTACCAAAATAACTTAAATACAGTGTGCTTTCTTTAAATACCACATTCCCTTTATTTTATTTATGCCTTTTTGCCTCCATTAGAATGTGCTTTTCAGCTCATTAAAATTTTGCTTAATTGGGGCAGACGCTTAATTGGGCCAAAGTGATCTGTCACGATGTGTCCCAATTAACCAGAATCGACTGTATTAACACCCACATAGAATCATATATATACAGGCATACCTCGGTTAACGTTACCTCTGATAACGAAGCTTCGATATAACGAAGTCCGCAATTTCAAGCCCCATTTAACATAAAAAAAATATTCCAGTTTAATCACCTGAAATCTAAACAAACTGAAGAAATTACGGAAACCTTTGGGGCTTCTCGTGGTTGGTTCGAGAAATTTAAAAAACGGGCCAGGATTCATAGTGTAAAATTAACAGGAGAAGCTGCAAATAAGTTTCCAGAAAAACTAAAGGAAATAATTGAACATGAAAATTTTCCACCAAATTTGGTGTTCAGTGTTGACGAAAGCGGTTTGTTCTGGAAATGGCTACCAACAAAAAGCTTCATTTCTATTGAAGAAAAATCAGCTGCTGGGTTCAAAGCAGCCAAAGACCGTTTAACGTTACTCTTTGGATCAAATGCCTCTGGCGATTATAAATTAAAATTGTTATTAGTTTACCATTCAGAAAATCCGAGGGAGTTAAAAGGTAACATAAAAATGAATTTACCTGTAATATGGAAAGCAAATAGAAAAGCGTGGGTTACCTTATTTACTGATTGGTTTGTTAATCACTTTTGTCCTGAAGTAAAACGGTATTGTGAAAAAAACAACTTTGAAGAAAAAGCTCTTTTGTTGTTAGACAATGCTCCGGGACATCCTACTGATCTTAACACGTTGGACACATGCATTCCTCTCAAAGTTGTGTTTCTTCCAGCAAACACAACTTCCCTGATTCAACCATTGGATCAGGGAGTAATAGCATCATTTAAAGCTTATTATCTGCGTCGAACATTAAGCAATTTAACTGAACTAGAGGATAAAGAGGAAATGACAGTTAAAACTTTTTGGAAAAACTACACCATTAAAAACGCAATTGAAAACATTGATAGTTCTTGGAAAGAAGTCACTAAGAAATGCTTAAATGGAGTTTGGTGCAAAATATGGCCAGAAGTTGTACTAGAAGAAGAAAATAACATCCAAGAAATTAGAAATGAAGTTATCCAGATGGCTCAATCAATAGGTTTCGAAAATGTCGATGAAGAGGATGTTAGAAATTTATTGAATGCAGAAGATGATGGTTTTTCAGTGGAAGATTTAGAAAACCTTGTTAGCAACGAAGACAAAGATAATGAAGACGAAGTTAAAGAAGTTCCTGCCGAAAAAGTGTTAACAACCAAAGATTTAAAAAGGTGCTTAAATGACATTGAAAGCGTTTTAAATTTTTTTAGTGAAAATGATCCTGATTTAGGAAGAAGTTTTATTGTTAAGCGATCAGTGTTAAATGCAGTAACTCCGTATAGGCAATTGTTAAATGAAAGAGAAAAAAAGCATAAGCAATCAACTTTAGACTCATATTTTAAAATGTGATTTCACTTTGTATGTAAGTTGACTGTTTATTTAATAAAACTTTTCTTTGTTCGAAAAAAAAGCTTTTCATTTTCTTTACGTAGGAACGTATCCCTATTCTGGCCATAGTATTTTTACCTCTGAAAACAAAGTTTCGCTTAACGAAGTAATTTCGTGGAACGCATCCTATTCGTTATTCGAGGTATGCCTGTGTATATATATATATATATATATATATATATATATATAAGCTAAAATAGGGTATTTACCAGTAGAGGGAAATTAACTTAACCAAATAAAATAACAAAAATAACTGAAAAATAGGGGTGGGGATAAAGAAGAAGAAGAGGGTAGTGTTGAGGCAACGTTCCTAAAATAATTTAGAAAATTAGGCCAATTAAAAGAAATTTAGCAGTGGCCCCTAATAGGCACCAATTTCCGAATTATGTGAAATCTCACTAAGGTGGAAACGTGGACTATCAACATTACGTGGCCAAATTAACTGAAAATAATAATTAATAAAATGAAATAAAATAGACTGACCATTAGGTCCGTCTATTTTATTACACACACACACCCTCAGATATATATAGGCGCCTCTGTAGCCAGGTGAGCAGGAGCAGCAGTGCATAGCACACGCTTCTTGATTAGACTGCGGTTCGAGCCCGTGACCACCAAATACGGAGGATGCGGAAAGGTCAGGGAATGGCCACCGCATAGTTGCTAATGCTCCTAAAAACCAAATAACAACAACACACACACACATATATATATATATATATATACAGGATGATTCACTACCAGTGCGACAAACTTGCAGGAGGTGTAGGGGCACAAAGACGAATCGGAATCGCACTACAGGGTCCAAAATGCCTTCATCATGCAGTAGAGGACGTTGAACGAGAGGTCGTGTGAACAGCGATCCCGCTGGAAGTCAGCATTTGCGAACTGGTTCCTGAGGCAGTAGGATGGACGAGTATTCAAACGTTGAACTGGCCGACATGCAGCTCGTGTATGGAGCTGCGGACTGTAATGGGCGCGCCACTCTGCGCTTGTACCAGGAATGTTTCCCGCACAGGCGTGCTCCTCGTCATATGATTTTTGCACGTGTGCACAGAAGGTTACGTGAGACTGGTTGTTTCACGATAGGTGCCATGAATTGAGAACGAACGACGAGGACGCCAGACGATGAGGAGAATGTCCTACGTCTTGCAGAAGGCAATCCGAGTACGAGTACTCGAGCAATAGGCCAACGATTGGGTATTTCCCAATCCACTGTATGGAGGATACTGTCAACAAACCAAATGAGTTCATACCATCTGCAACGCGTCCAATCATTGGAACCTGTGGATTATCCACTCCGGAGAACTTTTGCTACTTGGTTTCTTCAACAGAAACGGTTCGCAAATGCTAACTTCCAGCGGGATTGCTGTTCACCCAACCTCCCGTTCAATGTCCTCTATCGCATGACGAAGGCATTTCGGACCCTGCAATGCTATGTGATTCTGATTTGTCTTTGTGCCCCCTACACCTCCTGCAAGTTTGTCGCACTGGTAGTGAATCACCCTGTATATATATATATATATATATATATATATATATATATATATATATACACACACACACATATATATATATGTGTGTGTGTGTGTGTGTGTGTGTGTGTGGAGGGTTGATTCAGCCTTTTGATAACGATTTTGACATTAATCCTGCTTATGACATATGGCTGCAATGTAAATTTTTTTTTCGCATTGGCGCATTCCCAAACCTTATGAACAGGTGCATCAGTTGTAGAAGTTGTTTTAATGTTGACATGCCTCGGAAATTGGACCCATGGTTGGAAGGTTACATAACCACGCTTCCTGAAGAAGGGTACAGTTTAGCAAAAATTTTTGATAGGTGTAAGTCGAAAAATTTTAGTGTATTGAAGTTTGGTGTCCATAAGGTTTTCAATGGCAAACGAAAATTCTGTGAAGCTGCTACAAGTTGGCAGAAAACACCGAAGAAACTGCAACCTGCTCCGAGTTGAATGAAGGAGTTAGTACAAAAAAACTGAAAGGTTCCCATGTGGGAACCTCCCAGTCAACCATTTGTTGCGTAATCAATGAAAATTTGCAACTGGAGGAGAAGCACATACACCACCTAGGAGCAAGGCACATTGCAGAGCAGTGGGTCAATGCTTGAAAACTCTACGAAAAATATCTGACAGCTGAAAGGTGGAAATCCGTAGCAACATTGGACAAAGCGTGGGTATACCTCTCTAATTGTAACAAAATTTGGACAATTTATTACCGTCCACAGGATGACAAGGCCTTTCCAACATGGGCACGTCAGTGGAAGGAAAGTTTTGGCCGAGGTTTTATGGTTGTAGCCGGTTTTTGTTATAACGGCAAATTTGAGTTGCTGTTGTTGTTGTTTGGTTTTTAGGAGTATTAGCAACTAAGGCCATATTGCTCCGGGATATGCGGTGGTCATTCCCTGACCTTTCCGCATCCTCCGTATTTGGTGGTGACAGGCTCGAACCCCAGTCTAATTCAAGAAGCGTGTGCTACTCACTGCTGTTCCTTCCCACCTGGTTACGGAGGCACCGATTTGAGTTGCATAAAGTTGCTAAAAACATGAAAGTCAACTCAGTGTATTACTAGATTGAAGTTCTACAGCTGTTGTTTGAGCATGAAATACCCACATTGTACGGTTCTGAAGCTGAAAAGGTCTGAGTGTAGCTGGACATCATGTTCTACCCATGCTTTTTTGCGGAGAATTGAAGCAACGACAGCTATTCGTTTGATCCCATTTAAAATATACCTGTTAAATCGACTGATGCCGTATCCATGGATTTTTGTGCATTTGGACTTTTGAAAACAGCCCTCGGAAACCGCTGCCCCAGAACTGTTGAAGGTTTGTGGAAAATCTGCCAGCAGGAATGGGACAAGATTGACTTGGCAGTTTTGCAGCATACTTTATTTCAATGGAAATTGCGATACCATGTGATAGTCCATGAGCAGGGAAAACAAATAGAACACAACCAGTGGTGGTTGCATGGATTTCGTAGTTTTAAAGGATTTTAAAAATCATTATCAAAAGGCTGAATCAACTCTTCATATATAGGGGGTCCGCAAACTTTTTTTCATTTTTGAAGGGGTCGGTAGATCTCAGTAGTTTGGGAACCACTGCTCTATAGGTATACTTCTACTCTGAATACCTATGTTCCATATTATTATTAAATTTCATTTGGCATTTGATTCCCTTGGTATACGGTTCAATAAATGTTGTAATATATATATTAATCTTTAATACCCTGACTGTAATGTACTGAATTAATATACTGTATTTATGGAATATGGTATACGTATATCCCTTGGTATACGGTTCAATAAAATATCCCCAGGGGCTCACATCTGGTGAGCATGGGCTTGGCACACCCAGGGTCCTAAGCTGGATATCATCATTCTTCCCTTTCTTGGTGATTCCTTTCTACTTCTGACTCTCTCTCTCTCTCTCTCTCTCTCTCTCTCTCTCTCTCTCTCTCTCTCTCTCTCTCTCTCTCTCTCTCTCTCTCTCTCTCAGGGTAACTCGGGAATTTTTTTTGGCTGGTGCAGCATAAGCCTCAGGCTTCCTTGCACCATATGGCTAATAATAATAATAATAATAATAATAATGCTGTAATATATATATATATATATATATATATTAATCTTTAATACACTGACTGTAATGTACTGAATTAATATACTGTATTTATGGAATATCTGATATATATATTGCCACTGCAATAATACTATTGCAGTGGCAATCCATATGTTGCACAAACTTTTCAGATCCAGCAAATGCTAAGTTTTTATTTCTATTTAGCTGTTTTATTGACTTAATTGTTCCTCCTTAAATTTAATTTATAATTAAATTTAAGGAGGAACTGGACAGACACATTTGGAGGGAATGGTGTGATTTTTTTTTGGCTGATGCTGCATAAGCTCATACACTTGCTATCTAGCATCACATGCCACTGGTACTATTACTATTATATTGAGGTAAAACTTCTCTTATTATTTTACAAATAGTTTCTAGAACTAAAAGCTTTGAGAAATCAAAATTCAATCCCTTTAGTTTTAAATTGTGTCATAGTTCATGCAGCTTATCAATTTAATGAGTATTTTGAACATTAATTTGTTGTATGAAGTTTTTCATTTATTATTATTATTTTGTATTTAGATGTTCCTACTCAATTGAGAGCACAGGATGTCACAACTCATAGCATGGCTCTGTCTTGGAAACGCCCCACAAAACTAGACCCTATTAAATACAAGGTTTGCTCTGACCTCTTCTTTTCTTACAGCCTTCTCATTTTTTAGCCTTACAGAATAATGCCAATTTTAATAATCAAATCTAATAATACACTTGGAGGATGCAGGTATAGCTTTATTTTAGAATTTATAAATCTGTAATTTATTCATGTTTAAGTACAGGGTAGTTATAATTAGAGTATAAGGAAAAATAAGTGTCAACTGAAAAAAAAAGCTCCAAAAAATCATACTTACACATGGTGTTGCATGCAGTCAGTAGGCAAAGTAAATCACATGATCACGTGATACACATCTTATATTCAACAAAATATACAGTTAGAGTGGCAAACAAAAATAAATGTTGTAACAAAAAAATGTATAATAATAATGTTGTCATATCGTTAAAGCTGTTTTAACAAAATAACAGAATACCTTGGCTGTACTTTTGGAGTACTGCAATGTTAAAAACTAAGAAGAGGATCCTTTCCCAAAATGAATTGTGCAAAATTATGAACACTCAATAAACAGCTACTTTGTAGAGGACACTGACCAATATAGATATTTGTTGGCGACAAAATTTCTGTTGTTGTGTTATTGCAACTGGATATTTCATGGACAGCAGTCTGAAAACTTGCAATTTCTCCTGCAGTAGTTTACTTACAACATTCACATGCTGCCCTGGTTAACTCCACCTGATTTTTAATGATGACCTGACTTCTACAGTTTCTTACTAAGATTACGGTGAACAATATATACATATCTGTCAAGTCCTTTAGGTTTATAATGGAAAGACCGTCTTTTTGACTAATTTTTACCCCTTTTATCTTTTTTGTATTGTGGGGGGGGATTTTTTCTTCCTTCCTGTTCTGGAAGGCTCTTTTACCTACTGATTGTGGGATGTTTATTGCTAACACCTATGGGGTACGATGACTTATCATCTTTGCTCTCCGAGATATTTCATCTACGTGAGATTTTTGTTGATGGAAGTATCTGTTCCAATGACCTTTGTTCTACAGTGTGTAAGTACGTTGCAAGAACAAACTGCTAATTCTTGGTAGCATGAGAAGATGTATTGCTGATGCCACGGACTCATCCCTTGGCATAGAATCTTTCCAGCTATCTTTTAAAGCTAGCCAACAACTGAACACACTCACCTTTGTACTTTAACTTTACTCTCCCATACCCAAAGCCTTGTGCAGGGACCCATTCCTGATTAAGGCTCTTCACTTTTATTTTTCTTAGGGAATGTCTTCTCTGTTATACCCCTCTGTACCTTCTTCTGATTTGTCTCAACACTTCCACTTTTATTTACCTTTTCCCGTTTTCATTAGGTCACTAGGCATTCTCATCTAGGCAAGAATGCAGGCACCCGAAACAAATGTTCTTCCTATTCAAAGCAGCATAAACTGAGGGGTCAGCCTGACTCATCATGGCAACCATCCATCTGCTGCTGGATGGTTGCTAAGAGACCAGCAAAACACAAACATGACTCTACACTGAACACAAACCCTACACAACATTTTTGACTGGCTTAACAGTGTTCATGGCTCTTCACAGTAGCACTTTTACCTATTATAAAAATAATAACGCAAACCGACACGAATGTCTGATTTGAAGCACCTTTTTGGCTAATGTTGCAAACTCATATATTGATACCGATGGCCACAGATGACAATCGAAGATTAGCTTATCGCAAAAAATATTGTAAAATGCACAACTCATTACAATTGGATAATCATGTTAATTTTGAAAAATTCCTTAAATCAAATCAATGCCAATTAGAAGAATAATATCTAAATATTTTGGGGGCTGGTATCAAACGACCACGTGTATTTCTTTAGCGCAAGATAGAAGAGAAATTTATGAATAATTACAATCCTTGAATTTTAGGAGTGCTCAAGTCTAATTCGGATTTACAATTTATCACAGAATAATATTCATGTGGAGCATATGTAGTTGAATATGTGAATAAAACTACCAGAGGAATAAGCAACCTGCAAAGGAAAATTATAGAGCTACAAGAAGAATATCCTGATATGGATGTAACTGATCTAACACGAGCATTGAGTGTAGATGTATTGAATTCTGTGGAGATGATTTCACGAGAGGCAGCTTGGTATTTATTATGATACCCAATGACCGTGTCTTCAAGAGCAATTGAATATGGCGCTTCCGTAGCCAGGTGGGAAGGAGCAGCAGTGCGTGTCACACGCTTCTTGATTAGACTCGGGGTTCGAGCCCGTCACCACCAAATACGGGGGGATGCGGAAAGGTCAGGGAATGACCACCGCAAAAAAGCGGAGCAATATGGCCTTAGTTGCTAATGCTCCTAAAAACCAAATAACAAACAAACATAACAATTGAATATGTGCCAACAGTATGGCCACACGAGCATCAGAAATTACATAAATCAAAAGCTGAATTGGATGAACAACAAGTTGATAGTGAGTCTTTGGATATATGGAAAGATAGTATTTTTGATAAACATGAAAAACGGGCCGAAACATTAAACACAGTTTACTGCTCATTATCGAAAAGGAAATGGAGGAAGGGTGAAAAGACAATTTCCAAAAATAATTCGGTATAGGTCTCTCTCTCTCTCTCTCTCTCTCTCTCTCTCTCTCTCTGTAATACATGTCTTCATGAACATATACGCGAAATGGTAACTTTAGACATCATTTTAGTTTCATAATGAGTTTCTGCAGTAAAGACATTTTTAATGGCTGCCGCTGTGACCCTGTTAATCTCAGAGTAGAGTGGCAGCAACTCATTATGTACATGGTATATAATTACATAATTTTTTTTACATATTTTTCTATTCAAGATATCCATACTCATATAGTGTTGTCACATTGAGCACAAAGGTATCATTTCACAATTCAGAAGAACAGTGCCCGTGGAAGTATCTGTAGAAGAGGCATGCAGCAGAAACAGTACGTCTATGAGACAGCGAGTGGAGAGACTCTGTTAGAGGTGAATCATTAATTAACCTAACTGCCCTCTTCTGAATGGAATCAAGAAGCCTGAGAGAGGTTTTGGGGACACCACACCAGATGTGAGAACAAAATTCCATGGCAGGGTGGATTTGCGATTTATACAGAGTGAGCAGCTGTTTGTAAGAAAAGTAACGCAAGAAATGTCACAAAGGAGATTAGGCGGGCAAAGGCAGATTATGAGAAATCGTTGGCAAAGGATGCAAAGAAAAACAGAATAGAATTTTTTACCTATGTAAACTGTAGAAGGAAAGGGTTGAATCAGTTTGGTCAATTGGATATTGATGGTTCAACTGCTGATGATCCTGCTCAGAGTGCTAACAAACTAAATGAGTATTTTGCGTCTACATTCACCCATAAGGAGTTATTCAGGGAGGGGAATACCAGAGGTGAGTTTAACTCTGGCAGTGATCTAGATAATTTTGTAATAACTGAGAGGAAAGTGGAGGAGAAATCGTTGAAGATAAACATGAAAAAGGCACCTGGGGTACACAGTATCTATCCAATTCTGTATTAAAGGAGACAGCAAAGGAAGTAAGCAAACTCTTAGCTATAATTATGAGAGCTTCTTTGGACTCAGGAGAGGTACCCATAGACTGGAGATGTGCAAATATGACCCCTATTCACAAACAAGGATCAAAGGGCAACACAAGTAATTATAGATCTGTTAGTTTAACTTCTGTTCCAGGAAAATTAATGTAGGCACTGGTTAAAGAAGCACTGCAGGATCATCTACACAAGACTTCAGTTATAGCTTGGACACAGCATGGTTTTGTTAAGGGAAAGTTGTTGTTGTTGTTTGGTTTTTAGGAGCATTAGCAACTAAGGCCATATTGCTCCGGAATATGCGGTGGTCATTCCCTGACCTTTCTGCATCCTCCATATTTGGTGGTGATGGGCTCGAACCCCGGTCTAATCAAGAAGCGTGTTATATGCACTGCTGCTCCTTCCCACCTGGCTACGGAGACGCCGTTAAGGGAAAGTCTTGCCTGACCAATTTGATTGGATACTATGATGTGGTCACAAAGGAACTTGATGCAGGGAATAACTTTTATATTATACATTTGAATCTTAGAAAGGTTTTTGATACTGTTGCACATGGAAGGTTGCTGCACAAATTGGAGCAGTGTGGCAGAGGAGGTAAATTGCTGCTATGGATAAAGGGATGGTTGAGGGGGAGAAGACAGAGAGTGGTAATCGATGGACACTGCTCATCGTGGACTAATGTTATTAGTAGAGTCCCTCAGGGTTCAGTGTTGGGTCCACTGTTGTTTTCTGTATTTATAAATGATATTGATGATTGTATATCAAGCTTAATGTCCAAGTTTGCAGATGATACAAAGGTTGGCAGGGTTGTTAAAGACACTAATGACTGTACACTGCTGCAACAGGATCTAGAAAAGTTGAGCAGATGGGCTGAGAGGTTGTAAATGAAGTTTAACATTGACAAATGTAAAGTACTACATATGGGAAGCAACAACCCCAGAGTGACATATCAATGTGGTACTACCCTGACAGTGGTAGAGAAAGAAAAGGACCTGGGGGTAATTATGCAGGCAGATATGAAGTTTTCTGAGCAGTGCTGATGGTCTGCAAGAGTAGCTCATAGTGTCTTGTTAATGATATACATGAATTTTTTTTTTTATCAGGGATAAGGAGGTGATTATTCCCTTGTATAAGACAATGGTCAGACCACACCTTGAGTACTGTATACAGGTCTGGAGGCCTCATTTTAAGAAGGATATAGAGTTGTTGGAACAAGTACAGAGAAGGGCAAAAAGATTAGTGAATGGAACAAAGGGTTGTTCTTATGAAGAAAGGCTTAATTTTTGCAAATTACAGTGTCTGGACACTAGGCACCTGCGAGGTGATCTGATTGAGGTGTATAAAGCCTTGAACGGTTTGAACATGCTCAGTGGTGATGAAATTCGTCTTCCTGCTCATATGCAGAAGTTTGCCTTTAACCAGCGGTTAGTTGGTTGTTGGAACAGACTTCCATCCTTTGTTGTGGAAGTTGATAGCTAAATAAATTTAAGGCTGAGCTGGATATTTGGAACGAACGGAGGAGTGAAATGGGTGCAGTTGTTTTTTTTTTTTTTTTTTTTTTTTTTTTTTTTTGGCTGATGCTGCATAAGCTTGCTTTCTTGCAACATATGCCTCTGCTAATGATAATGCTATGGATAAAGATTGAGGTAACTCATGAAATTTTTTAAAATCTGATTTAAACATAGGACATATGGAGTTTCTTGTTATTCTTGGTTTTAGTACTAACTAAACATAACACTTTGTAATCTGATATTTCTGTTAACTGACTTTTTTTTTTTTTTTTTCGTGTTGTTGTAAAATCTAAAACAGTAATAAAAAAAATAAGTGTCAATCAATAACAAAGAACATGGCATGGAGAAATCGCAACGCAACTAACATGATACACACAAGTGAGATACAGAGTAAAATGTTTACGAAGTTTAGATATAGGTATGAAGAGATTCTGAACATTTACAGAGTTTTATTTTACCATACTGAAATTTTGGTTTTCTTCTTCTTTTATAAGGAAGCAGAAATTAAAAATTAAATTGAACATTGCAATTTTAAACAGACTTTCAAAGGGATAAAGTGGTTCTTTGTTAGCAAGATTTTATGAGGTTGGAAAGTGAACCATAATGGAAATTAAAAACAAGGAAAAAAGTTTAAATTTGTTGGCTAGTTTTTTTTTTTTTTAATTACTTGCTAGAAAATTTGCACCTTAATTCCTCATCAGTATTCTGCTATATGTGTTTCATCCAATTTATTGTGCCTTCATATGGACAAGGCATGCAGAATTATGTTATTTTAGCAGCTTATGCATATAGTTCCAAAAATCAAAATATTTGCAACCACAACTTTCTTATACCACAATCCACCACTGGTTATGCATATGATTTCCATAGTGAATGGTTTTTTGAGCAATAAATTTGGTAGGGTGGCTTGCCTACCAAATGCCTAAATTTTTGTGTATGGAGTTATTTAACATGGTTTTCTGAATAAAAGTTACTAGTATTGCAAACATAAAAAAAAATTCTACAGCTGCTGCTGCCGCCGCCACTATTGTGACCATCACTGTAGGAACGTTAGACTGAACCAGGATGAAAATCAAATACTGCCTAAACACACTGTGTATGATAAAGATGCTGTATACTGATGCCACTAATAAAACTTTAAGATATGCAACAAACCACATCTTTCTATTTCATTTTGTTAATTTTTTTAATGGTTAAAAGTCAGTAAAGGAAAGATAATATGTGAATCGTACATACTAAAATAAATATAGATATGCTGAATAACTCATAACTTTTTTTTCTTTTTCTTATGAATCAGATTTCCTATGGAGCACACAAGGAATTCTTTGATAGTCAAGGACTTCTGCAGAAGTTGCCCATACCTCCTCAGACACTTTTTGTTGATGCTGATCAAACAGAGGTTTCAGTAGACAATCTTATGCCTTTTACTAGTTACCAAGTCAATATCACTGCTATTCCTTCAGATGAGACCTTTCGACCACCTGCTAAAATTACAGTTACCACAGCAATGGCTGGTATAGTAATAATTTTCATTCTTATTTCTTAGCCATTTCTTAAAAAATTAAATCATATTAAGTTGTTTTCCTATTTAGCAGCTATATTTCTTTTCAATGACAATTGTTTTAGGAAGTCTTCAAAAACAGTTAAAAAAAAAAAAAAAAAAATTGTAATAGTAAATAGTAGAACCCTACCTTCCAGGACATAGAAAACAGGATTTTATATTCCACTTCATAGATGACTGATTGTATAGTAATTTTAGCTCTTATAGTAGTTTGAGTGACAATATGCATCTTATAAGGTGCTTATTGTCACTCAAAGCACAAAGGATTGTCCACAAATGCACTCTAGAGCAGAGTTTCATCATCATCACACTATGAATTTGGAAATAATTAGAAAAATTAGAATTTTACATTTAAATTATCTTTAATTGACCACAAATATCAAACATGAACCATGCTTTTCCATGTTGTCGTATAAATCAGATTTTATTTTTTAAATGAAAATTTAAATCTGATTGGGTTTTAATTTATTTGTGACTTTTTTTCTTCTTGTGAATTTTAGTTGTGAATAATATCCCTAGATGAGACTCATTTTTATTACATCATCACAACATAATAACCATAATAATTGGAAAATTAGTCTGAAATTGTCTTAGTGGTTAGCCCTGGGTTGTGCACATGCAGCCATTGGCATACCTAGTGTATGGTGGTGTCATGCCACAAGTGTTTTCCTTCAAAATCTGTTTTCAGTGGTGTAAACAGGTAGAAGTCACAAGGCTTATGCTGATGGAGGATGGGTAATACATTACCAGTGGAAGTGTTCCATGAGTTGTATTGACAATCAGGCTGCATAACAGTGGGCAGCACTAAGGAAAAAGGATTGCTCTCTTTGTGAGCAAGGAAGGGTTTTCCTCCAGATGGCTTCTTTCAGTAGGTACAGTGTTATGCAGTACTAGTTTGCATTTGTTCTCGCTTTGTTGCCTAGAAACTCAAGGATGATTCATGTTCCAGAATGCCACTGACATCACTTTCCCAAAAGACTCTGTGGTCTTGAACTTCTTTCTGCTGAGGGATGCATTCTGCTTCCACTTCATCAATGCTATCTTCATTGTCAGAATAAGGTAATGAACCCACATTTTATTATGTGACCAAGAAATTTTGCCACCTTCTACCATGGAGCACTGCAAATATGAAATTGAGTTCCGTTAACAATGCTATATGCCCTGCACTTAGATTAGGCACTCATCTCACCAACACTTCCTGACATCCAACACATCTTCGTTAATGTGGTATGTCGTTTAAAATGGAGATGTTTACACTTGCAGCAGAAAATGGAGCAGTTTGACCTAAAGTCACCAGTCTGGCTGAACAGAATGCTATCCTGCAAACCTCTATACCATTCCATCGTGTTCTTCATATTCATAACATATGAGCTAAAGGCCTCTTGCAGTTGATGATAGTAGTAGTAGTAGTAGTAGTAGTAGTGGCACATGATGCAAGAAAGCAAGTGTAGGAGCTTATGCAGCATCAGCCAAAAAAAAAAAAAAAAAAATCACACCATTCCCTCCAAATACCTGTCCAGTTCCTCCTTAAATTTATTTAACCTATCAACTTCCACAACGACAGATGGAAGTTTGTTCCAGCAATTAACCACCCGCTGGCTAAAGGCAAATTTCCGCACATATTCTACATCTGTCCTTTCTTAATTTGAACTTATGTCCCCGTAGGTTCGTAATCTGAACAAGTGGAAGGATCCCATCAGAATTCAGCGTGCTCAACCCATTCAAGGCCTTATAGACCTCAATCAGATCACCGCGCAGGTGCCTAGTCTCCAGCCACTGCAATTTGCAGAACTTAAGCCTCTCTTGGTAAGAGAATCCGTTCATTCCCCTCACCAATCGTGTTGCTCTTCTCTGTACACGCTCAAGCAAATCTACATCCTTCCTAAAATGAGGCCTCCAGACCTGTACGCAGTACTCAAGGCGTGGCCTGACCATTGCCTTATACAGAGGGACAATCACCTCCTTTTCCCTGCTAGCAAAATTCCTATATATCATTGACAAAACCCCATGACCCGCCCTAGCAGCCTGTCTGCACTGCTCAGAAAACTTCATATCTGACTGCACAATTACTCCCAGGTCTTTTTCATTTTCTACCACCTTAAGTGTAGTACCACACAGTTGGTACGTTTCTCTGGGGTTACTTCTCCCCATATGCAGTACTTTGCATTTGACAAGGTTGAACTTCAGTTGCCACTTCTTAGCCCATCTGCCCAAATTATCTAGATCCTGTTGCAGTAGCACACTGCCATTACTGTCATTAACAACCCTGCCAACCTTTGTGTCTTCTGCAAACTTCGACATTAAGCCTGATATACCTTCATCAATATCATTGATAAATACACAAAACAACAGTGGACCCAACACCGAACCCTGTGGGACTCCACTAATAACATTAGTCCACGAAGAGCAGCACCCATTGATTACCACCCTCTGTCTTCTCCCACTTAACCATCCTTTTATCCATTGTAGCAACTTACCCTTAATACCATTCTGCTCCAATTTGTACAGTAGTCTTCCATGCGCAACAGTGTCAAAAGCTTTCCTGAAATCCAAGTATAGGATATCAAAATTATTTTTTTCATCCAGTTCCTTTGTGACCACATCATAATAACCAATCAAATTTGTCAGACAAGACTTTCCCTTAACAAACCCATGCTGTGTTTGAATTATTGCTGCAGTCTTGTCTAGATGATCCTGCAATGCATCTTTAACCAGTGACTCCATTATTTTACCCGGAACAGAAGTTAAACTAACTGATCTGTAATTACTCGTGTCACCCTTCGATCCACCTTTGTGAATTGGGGACACATTTGCACATCTCCAGTCCGTGGGAACCTCCCCTGAGTCGAAGGATGCTCTCATAAATATGGCTAAGGGTTTGCTTAGTTGCATTGCCGCCTCCTTTAAAATAACTGGATAGATCCCATCCACCCCAGGTGCCTTTCTTATGTTTAACTTCAACAATTTCTCCTCCACTTTGCTCTCAGTTATTACAAAATCATTAAGCACACTGCTACAATTTGATAACCTTCTTCCATTTTCAAACTGTAATAATTCCTCACGTGTGAATGTAGATGCAAAATACTCATTCAGTTTGTTTGCTATCTGAGCAGGATCATCAACAGTCGAACCATCAATGTCAAGTGGACCAATCATATTAATCCCCTTCCTTTTAGAGTTTATATAAGTAAAGAAATCCTTGCTGTTTTTCTTAGCATCTTTTGCCAAAGATTTCTCGTAATCCGCCTTCGCCTGCCGAACCTCCTTTGTGACCTGATTACAGACTAGCTTATATCTGCCACAGGCTTCTGCGTCACCTGATAATTTATATGCATCCCATGCATTTTTCTTCTCTGTCACGAGTCTCATTAGTTCATTTGATAACCATTTAGGCCTAAACCTCGAACAATATTTCTTAATAGGTATATAAAGTCTAGTAGCTTCCACGATTAATTCCTTGAATGCTTCCCACTTAGAATTTACTGTTTGTAACATCGTCAGTTGATCCCACTGTACAGAATTTAAAAACTGTCTGAGACCACTGTACTCCCCTTTACGGAAGCAAAAACCCTTTCCTTTACCCCTGACGGTAGTTACCTCTTTGAGTAAATCCCACTTCAGCACACTGTGATCACTGCCACCTAGTGGCTCCTTTATCTGCAAATTCTTAATACACGATGATCACTGCTGATAACCAGATCAAGAGTGTTACTTTCTCTGGTTGCCTCTCGAACATGCTGCTGCAGAAAACAATCATCCAATAAATCCACAAAAGTCTGACTAGTGTGTGAGTGACCAACCCACAAGTTCCAGTCAATATCTGGGAAGTTAAAATCCCCCATTATAAGACATTCTGATTTACTGGCCCACTCTATTTCTCTGTACTCATTGTACTCATTGTACTCATTCAAGTCATTAGGCCTATAACACACTCCTACTCTTATTTTTCCTTTCGCAGCGCTTATCTCACACCAAACTGACTCAACAGAGCACTGTTCATCTATATTAACAGTATAGCTGCTGGATAGCTGCTGCCATGCTTCATGCTTAGAAAAAACTTACCACTGTATGACTTCTGTTATGACTGTGTTTCGAGGTGCTTTGCCATTTTCAACTGACAGTGTCCATCATTTTATCAAGTCTGCAGCAGCACAGCTTCTTCGGGGCAGAAGAATGTAACACATCATTGCATGCACTTTACATATCCATATACTCTACTGTGCATCATTAGATATTACTTATTTAACTCCATGAACAACATTGAAAGGTTGGCATAGTTTTGTCTAGGACAGTGGTTCCCAAACTACTGAGATCTACAGAACTTTTCAAAAATCCAAAAAAGTTCACAGACCCCTTCATACCATATATATTTATATATGTGGTCGACCACCATTTTGCAGACCCCATGGAACTGGTCTACCAGCCGCCAGGCATCCATGAACCCCAGTTTGGGAAACACTGATCTAGGACAAAAGCCACAAGCTGCAAAATCTCTATAGTCATTGTACATGTTGAGCATAGCCTCCTCCTGTACGTAGTTATGAGTAAAATAGGTTTGCTACTTAATACATTAGTCTCATATTGTGAAGGCACTGCCCATAATACATATGGGCATAGCATCTTCCTGTACACAGTAATAAACAAAGTAGGTCTGCTACTTAGTACATCAATCTCATATTGTGAAGGCACTTCACCATGAGATTCTCTGGCATTGCACTGCTCCAAGGCACTGCTGTCATGAAGAAATATATTGCTTTTTATTTAAAATGTATGCCGCTACCCAAATCCGGTTTTTGACTTGATTTTTTGAGAAAGTAGGCATTGTAAAGATCTGAGCAACCTAATGCCAAGACATATCCACAATATATAAGATGCTATGTGTATAGTCTTATAGAAATTATTGTGAAAAAAATGAGAATTTTTGTATATTTTTTTCTTATCAACTTGTTAACAGTTATTTATAGCTGTATTTTCATTTGTTTCTTTACTAGAGTGTTTGGCATCATTAAAGTGTGTTTTAAGGAAGTAATGAATGATTTATGCAAGAGCTGCACTTTTAAATAGAAATCACGAGAAGTTCTGTAGGTTTAGGATCTTTTCACGGATCTTTCATTGCAGAAATGGATTTGATCCCTAGAAAACCATCTAATATTGTAACTTTACATCAGGGGTTGGCAATCTGCGGCTCTTTGAGCATGTAACTACCGTTATTTAACTTTTAGCCCACAAGAAGCACAATTTGAAATGGAGTTATAGAGGATTTAAAAATCAAGACTATGTGGAGTGCAAGACTAAAATGCCTTAAAACTAAAATTGAGAATTTGGAGAGGCAAAAGGCTGCCCTTGCAATTCTACACAAATGAATGGCGATAGATGAGTTGAAAAAGCAAGACCAAATTGTGTGTGGAGTAGCTTACCGGTCATGTATATAAATTTGAAAATATTTGTGTTTGGACTGCTCTCAGTTTTTGGTTGGACGAATTTCTGCGAGCAAATATTTTCAAACAAACTATATTAAAAAATGAACCAAGAAACCGTCTGAACAATGCGAGTTTCTCAGCATGTTTAAAGATGAAAATTAAGGCATACTCACTTGAGTTTAAGATACTCACTAAGGAAGTTCAGCAGCAAAAGTCACATTAATTCATATCTCATTGGATGTTGGTTACATTTTTTCAGCATTAATAAATAATATTTCACAATATACATTTTTTTAATAAAAAACCTTTCCTCTCTATTGAGCTAAGGTGCAGCTCTTCAGATTCTCTCTATTTTTTAATTAGATCAAAAATGGCTCTTCATTCAAATAAGGTTGCCGATCCCTGCTGTACATGAACATAGTTCCCTTACTTAGAGGGAGATAACAGAACAGTGTAAAGTTAGTTTGTGATCTGTTAGCAAAATAATCAAGCCGAAACATGGGATAGCCTCAAAGAAAATGCCAATGTGGATGTAAAAGGCAACACCCAAAATTAATGCTTATTAATCAGAAGAAGCAAAATAGATCCTAGTATGACCAGTTCTGGATTGCAAATGAATATGACCAAAACTTAAAAGAAGGAAAGGGATGAATCAGATTGGTCCATTTAGCAGAGGGTTTTTTTTTTTTTTTTGTTGTTGTTGTTTTTGTTATTTGGTTTTTAGGGGCATTAGCAACTAAGGCCAATATTGCTCCGGGGATATGCAATGGTCATTCCCTGACCTTTCCGCATCCTCCGTATTTGGTGGTCACAGGCTCGAACCCCGGTCTAATCAAGAAGCGTGTGGTACGCACTACCGCTCCTGCCACCTGGCTACGGAGGCGCCTTAGCAGAGGTGGTTTGACTATTGATAACCATGCTCAGGTAGCTGACAAAGTGAATGTATTTTGCATCTGCATTCACACATCAGGAGTTATTCAAGGAGGGGAATACCAGAAGTTTACCAAACTCTAACAGGTAGCTAAGTGATTTTGTAATAACTGAGAGCAAACTGGAGGAGAAATTGTTGAAGTTAAACATAAGCAAGGCACTTGGGGTTGATGGGATCCATCCAGTTGTATTAAAGGAGGCAGCAAAGGAAGTAAGCAAACCCTTAGGCATAATTATGAAAGCTTCCTTGGACGCGGGGGAGGTCCCCACGGACTGGAGATGTACAAATGTGTCCCCAATTCACAAAGAGATCAAAGGGTGACATGGCCAATTACAGACCTGTTAGTCTAACTTCTGTTCCCAGGAAAATAATGGAGTCACTGATTAAGGAAGCGATGCAGGATCATCTAGACAAGACTGCATTTATAGTTCAGACACAGCATGGGTTTCTTAAGGGGGAATCTTGTCTGACAAATTTAGTATTAGTATTAGTAATGGCCGCATGGTGCAAGAAAGCCTATGGCTTATGCTGCACCAGCCAAAAAAAAAAAAAAAAACGAATAAAACAATGATAAAAAAAAATATAAATAAATAAATAAATAATAATAAATAAAAGAAAAGGAAATTAAACCTATCATCCTATGCGCTTCCCTCTCCCGAAGGTACTATCCAGATGACCTTTGAATTTCCCCAAACTGTCAGCCTCTACCACCCATTGTAGGCAATTTACTCCAGTAATTTATAACTCGCTAGCTAAAATAAAACTTCCTGCAGTCCAATCTAAACGTTCCCCCCCCTTGTAACTTGAATTTATGTCCCCTAGGTCTAGCATCATTTATAATCTTGAAAATTTCGTCCTCATTCATTTTACTGATGCCTCTCAGAGCCTTAAACACTTCAATCAAATCTCCTCTAAGGTGTCTAGTTTCCAAACTGCAACCCACTTATTCGAAGTCTTTCTTCATAAGGACACCCTTTTGCCGATCTCACCAGGCGAGTCAAGAAGCTCAATGTCTTTCTTTAGATGCGGTCTCCATACTTGAACACAGTATTCTAAGTGTGGTGTAACAAAAGCCTTATATAATTGGATTATCACGTCCCTGTCTCTACTTGCAAAAGTTCGATAGATCATCGATAGGACACCATGGGCCTTCCTTGCAACCTGTTTACAATGCTCAGAGAATTTCATGTCTGACTGTATCGTAACACCCAAGTCCCTTTCCTCCAGTAGTGGGTTCAGTTGAACTCCACCAAGTGAATAAGTTATTTTGGGATTACAGTTTCCCAGGTGTAATACCTTACACTTTGTTGGATTAAAGCATAGCTGCCATTTTTCTGACCATTCCTGAAGTCTATCTAGGTCTCTCTCTGAAGAAGCTCAGCTTGACAGTGATCATTAACTACTCTACCAATTTTAACATCATCTGCAAATTTAGACATCACGCCCTCTATCCCTTCATCGATGTCGTTTATGAAAATTAAAAACAACAGTGGTCCTAATACTGATCCTTGGGGAACCCCACTTCTTACATCAACCCAATCTGAGGAATAGCCATTTATCACAACCCTCTGCCTCCTGCTATCCATCTAAGGATTTTCTCAGTGATTCCAACCTGTTCCAGCTTATAAAGCAACCGCTCATGTGGGACTGAGTCAAAAGCTTTGCTAAAATCTAAATAAACAATGTCGAAATTATTCCATAAGTCCAGCTCGTGAGTGATCCTTTCAAAATAGTGAACCAGATTTGTTAAACATGATTTTCCCTTTACAAAACCATGCTGAGTATCCTTGAGAATTTAAATTCTATCCAAATGATCCTGAATTCTACCCTTGATCATCGCCTCCATGATTTTGCCTACCACTGAAGTCAGACTGACAGATCGATAATTTCCCACTTCACTCTTAGAGCCACCCTTATGTATGGGAGATACATTGGCACTTTTCCAATCCAACGGAATCTCCCCAGAGTCTAGTGATGCTTGCATAATTAGCCTCAATGGTTCAATGCACTCACTTGCCACCTCCCTTAAGATTATAGAGTATATTCCATCAACTCCAGGAGCCTTACTGGCCTGTAGGCTCGAAAGTTTTTTCATTAAATAATCTTTCGAAATTTCAGTATCATTAATTACATATTTTTAAACTTCGCTCCCACAGTTTCCCATTGCAGAAAAGGTTTTTCATTTGCAAATATCGATGCAAAATAACTGTTGAGTTCATCTGCAATGGCAGCTGTTGTATTTAATACTATCCTCTTTCCCTTACGTAAAGGTCCGATCTGGTTTTTCCTGCTCCTCTTGGCATTTATATATGTGAAGAATTCCTTATCCCCCCCTCTTTGCTCTGTGTGCTAGTGATTTCTCATAAACTGCCTTTTCCTGTCGAACCTTTTCTGTGGCTCTATTACAGATCAACTTGTAGCTGTTATAGGGCTTCAATACTTTTTATTGCTCTGTAACCTTTCCATGCAACCTTTTTCTGCTCAAGTAATCTGGCAACTTCACTATTCACCCAACATGGAACCCTCCTCATGGAGTATTTTTTTAATGGTAACTACGCATTCAAGGCATCTGTGATTAATGTTTTAAAAGCATACCACGGTTCAATTGTATTCATTCTCTGTGCGATATCTACCCAGTTAATAGATGCCATGTAGTACCTTAAGGCATCGTAATTTCCTTTTCTGAAATTAAAACTCATTCCATTCCTTAAGGCATCGTAATTTCCTTTTCTGAAATTAAAACCCATTCCATTCCTTAAGGCATCGTAATTTCCTTTTCTGAAATTAAAACCCATTCCTTTCCCTTTTACTACTGCTCCCTCTCTCTCATCATCATCCACCATAGCACTCCATGATCACTTTCTGCTATTGGTTCCTCTACTGTCAGCTCTATTATGTCATCTGATTCATGGGTGATGATGAGGTCTAGGATATTCTTTTCTCTAGTACTTTCCCTGACATATTGATACAAATAACAGTCATCTAGTTGATTTAAAAATTTTATTCCCCATGTCGAGTTTCCTTCCCATTTACTCCAATCAATTAGAGGCAAATTAAAATCACCCATAATAAGACATTGACGCTTACTTGCCCATTCCATTTGCATTTAGAGGCTTTCGTCATAATCTTCACAATCACCTGGTCTGTAGATTACCCCTATCTGCATTATACCTTTGTTTCCAACCATCTCACACCATACAGATTCTATATTAGTATGTGAAACATCTGAATCCGGGAAAGCTATTGTCGCACTCAGGCTGCTTCTGATAAGAAGCATTACCCCACCACCCCTTCTATCTACCCTATCCTTCCTAAATACATTATACAAGCCGTACTGAAACTCATCATCACCAATTTCCGGGTGGCACCACATCTCCGTAAGCCCTATTACGTTACTTGTTTTAACCAGCAGTTCGAATTCGCTCATTTTATTGATGACACTTCTAACATTACTATATAAACAATTGGTTGGCATTCGAGGATTGGATACTATGTTGCGGTCACAAAGGAACTGGATGCAAAGAATAATTTGGATATCATATACTTGGATTTTAAGAAACCTATTGATACTGTGATGCATGGAAGACTACTGTATAAGTGGGAGCAGTATGGCATTAAGGGCAAGTTGCTACAATGGATAAAAGGATGGTTGAGCGAGAGAAGTGGTTATCAGTGGATACTGCTCTTCATGGGCTAATGTTATTAGTGAAGTACCCCAGGGTTCGGTGTTGGACCCATTGTTGTTTTGTATATTTATCCATGATATTGATGAAGGTATATCAGGGTTAATGTCTAAGTTTGCAGACGATATGAACATTGGCAGGGTTGTTAATGACAGTAATGATAGTACGCTACTGCAACAGGATCTGGAAAAGTTGAGTAGTTTGTTTAAGAGGTGGCAACTGAAGTTTAACATTGACAAATGTAAAGTACTGCATATGGATAGTAGTAACCCCAGAGTAAAGTACTAACTGGGTGGTGCTATACTCAGGGTAGTGGAGAATGAAATGCACCTGGGGTAATTGTGCAGTCAGATATGAATTTTTCCGAGCAGTACAAAAAGGCTGCAAGAGTAACTCATGGTGTCTTGTCAGTGATATACAGGAATTTTGATAGTAGGGATAAGGGGATGATTGTCCCTTTGTATAAGGCAATGGTTAGGCCACACCTTGAGTACTATATACAAGTTTGGAGGCCTCATTTTAGGAAAGATGTAGAGCTGCTGGAATGAGTACAGAGAAGGGAACAAGATTGGTGAGTGGAACAAAGGGTTGGTGTCACAAAGAAAGATTTAATTTCTGCAAATTGCAGCTTCTGGAGACCAGGCACCTGCATTGTCATCTAATTGAAGTGTATAAGGCCTTGAATGGATTGAGCAAGCTAAATACTAATGGGATTCTTCCTCTTGCTCAGATTACTCACCTGAGGGGACATAAATTCAAATTGAGGAAAGACAATTGTAGAATAGATGTGTGGAAATTCTCCTTTAGCCGCTTTACGAAAAAGTAGCCCCTCGCATCTCGCCCCCCACATCTTGCCCCCGGCACATTTCGCCCCCAGTAGATAATGAGTAGGTTACAAAAATATAAATACAGTCAGTTCTCGATAACTTGAACTTTTATTGAAGTCCTAGTTCCTTTAGTGGAGATTCAATGTTAAAGTCTCTCAATTACTCAAACTTTTCCGAACAAATTTTCAAAATTACATTCGTGTACAAATTGTCACGTAGCCTTTAAACTAATTTTTCCCCTTTTGTATGTCTTCAGGGTTCTCTTTCCATTGTGAAAGGATTAACTGGAACTGTTAATCCTTTCACAATGGAAAGAATACATACTCAACCACGAGGGCGATAGTCACGTAGTTAGTGGCGGACATGGGGTGGGGAACAGTGACTAATCTTATAGGAGTCTTTTCAGTAACAAGTGAATCTTGTTCTGATTTGTCTAAATTCAAACAATAAAAGTTCCTGCATCTGGCTCTCCTCACATTTCCTGGTGCAATGAACAGCGCATGTTTGCTGTTTTTGCCGCCTCATTATCGGTGGTGCATCTCGTGAACAAGCTGAGAATTGCAGGCAGTGCAATATCTGCATATTATTTTTGCATCTTGATTGATTAATCCTGTGTGTGCAATGGCAAAAAGTGTTTCGTCAATAAGAGGCAAAAGAAAATTGGTAGATGATGACAAACACATTTACGTGTTTTCAAAGAAAACTCTAGATGAAAAATATAGAATCTGGGTTTGTGAAAAACGTTCCACCTGCAAAGGACATGTTTGGACAGAGGGTTTGGAAGGCCCAGTTGTGAAAGTCGTAACTAAACATAACCATGCAGTTCAAGCTGCAAGGTCGGAAGCATTGCAATTGATTGATCAAATATGGCAACATGCAACAACCACGAACGAATGGCCACAGCAAATTGTTGCATCAGTAATTGCAGAGGCTCATGCCAATGTCATGGCATTACTTCCTAAAAAGGATTCACTTAAACGAACCATTCGTCATGTTCGGTGCAACAGTGGTACTCCTGCTTTACCAAGCAATCTCCAGGACCTAGTAATTCCACAAAATTATCAAGAAATTATCATCAATGGGAGGGTACAACAGTTTTTGATATATGATTCTCAAGACAAACTGCTCCCGGGTCACATGCTTATTTTTTTCCACTAGTAACAATCTTCAGTTATTGGCGCATAGCCAGGAGTGGTTTTCTGATGGAACTTTTAGCACAGTACCCACGCATTTCCAGCAGCTTTATACAATTCATGTGGTTCAATTCAATGCAGTTATTCCAGTGGTCTACACACTTCTGCCAAACAAAACTCGTGCCACATACGACAAGTTGCTTCAAGAAGTTAAAAATCTACAACCGAGTCTCCAATCCCAGCGACTTATTACAGATTTCGAACACAGTGCCATGCAAGCCTTCCAACAAGAATTTCCTGGTATTGTAAATACAGTTGTTTTTTTCATCTTTCCCAAAGCATTTGGCAAAAGGTAAAAAATGAAGGTTTAAAAGCCCGATACGAACAAGACCACGAATTTGGCATTTATTCCTCCTGCTAACGTTATTCAAGCATTTGAAGATTTAGTTGAAGCTGATGACTTCCCCATTGAAGCTATGGTGATTGCAATCTACTTTGAAGATACATATATTGGAAGAAGACAGTGGAGAGGCTGGCAATTACCCATTTTTGCCATCAAATAGTGGAATGTTTACACATGAACACTGAATGATCAGCAACGTACCAACAACGGTGTGGAGGGGTGGCACAGGGGATTTCCGGTAACTTGTGCTACTTTATTCCCGAATATTTACCAATTCATTGATTCTTTAAAGAAACAACATGGGCTACACAATTTCGAAATTACACAACTAATTGCCGGTAATTCAGCAATCAAAGAAACAAGAAGTATGCTGCAATTTATGCTAGAATCAAAAGAATAGTCCAAGATTTTCAAAATCGTAATGTGATTGATTACCTTAGAGGCATTGCATACAACTTTGAATTTTAAACAATAATAATGTGCATTTATTCTATTAAAACAAAATAAATTAGAATTATTAAAAAATTAGGTGTATCATTTACATTTCTGTAGCCTACTCAATATCTACAGGAGACAAAATGTGCTGGGGGCGAAATGTGGGAGGCGAAATGCGAGGGGCCACTTTTCCGGCTCCCCTTTAGCCAGTGGGTGGTTGATAGTTGGAACAAACTTCCATCTGTTGTAGTGGAGGTCAGCAACTTAAATAAGTTCAAAGTGGAACTAGATAAACATTTGGAGTGAATGAATGGATGAAATGGGAAGGGGTTTTTAGTTTTTTTTTGCTGATGTTACATCAGCTTTCTTTCTTGCATCATATGCTTCTACTAATGCTGATGCTAACTAATGTCAAAAAATATGTGATTCAGCAGTCTGCTGCAGATTTTTAAAGGTTTCCAATCAAAAATCAGCATTTGACTGAAGCTATGATGCAAAAAATGACTGTGTTGGGCCAACTGGCATAAAGGATTAAAGAAGATTAGAGAAAAGAACCTCCTTATACTTATTCATGTATGAGGAGGTCAGATGGAGAAAGTGTATCTGTAAGCAGCCTGCTGAACACCATATGAAAAAATGTTTTTTTTTTTTTTTTTTTTGTTTCTTTTTCCTATATAAAGATACTGGACCCTTTGTACCTATAAACAGCATGGTGAATATTGATAAATGCATATCACTTTTAGTAAAATAAAAAATCTGTTGTCAGAATTGCATAAGCTGAATACAACTGGGAATGCCATTTTTCAGCAGGACCTTACTACCTGCCATTTATCCAAAAAAACCATGCAGGTTTTTAGATGAAACAAAATACTTGAAAGGGCCTGCCGACTCCTCTGACCTCAATTCCACTGAAAATTTATGGGATGTCTGTAAGGATGGGTTCAAAAAAAATAAACTGCACAATGAAAGAGAAGATGATTTGTACTGTGATTAAAGGTGTGTTTCCAGGATCCAAAAATAAATGAAATTTATAAAAAACCAATTCTATGCCAACATGAATAAAGACGGTTATAAAGGCCAAATGAGGTCATATTAAATATTACAAATGTATTTCTTTGGGTTTTATACTTGAATTATGAAATAAATGTAACCTGAAAAATTTGTCCTTTCAGGATGGGTGCCTCCGTAACCAGTTGGGAAGGAGCAGCAGTGCGTAGCACACGCTTCTTGATTAGACCGGGGTTTGAGCCCGTCACCACCAAATACGGAAGATGTGGAAAGGTCAGGGAATGACCACCGCATATTCCCCGAGCAATATGGCCTTAGTTGCTAATGCTCCTAAAATCCAAATAACAAACAAACAAACCATTCAGGATGCACTAAACTGTATATACCTTGAGAGCTGCATACAGGAAAAGGCTATGCCCATGTACAAGTACAAGTCCATGTACAAGGACTGTTGTATTGCTTTCATAGATTGAGGCTTTTGCCCTAGACTAAACTAGGTCTACTTTACTTACTTTACCATCTCATATCATACATGTTGTGAATGTACCTCGTCACTGGGTGGCTCAGGTCTTGACTTTGCCTATCTGTCCGCTGATGGGATTCCAGTCAAAGTTGAAACCTGGGTCTCCATTGCAAAGTGCTTTTTATTTTGAGTAGTGCAATACCAAGGAAACTCATGATGAAGTGCCTCTGCAATATGAGATTGGTGTACAAAGTGGCAAACCCAGTGTGCTTGTAGCTGTGTACAGAGAGAGGCTATGTCCAACATAGCATTAGCATTAGCATTAGTAGAGGCATTTGATGCAAGAAAGCAAGCTTATGCAGCATCAGCCAAAAAAAAAAAAAAAAAAACCCACTTCCACTTCACCCCTCTGTTCGTTCAAAATACCTGTCCAGCTGAGCCTTAAACTTATTTAGGCTATCAACCTCCACCACAAGGGATGGCACTGTTCCACCAACCAACCACCCGCTGGCTAAAGGCAAATTTCCGCACGTCTATCCTACATCTGTCTTTCCTCAATTTGAATTTATGCCCTCTCAGGTGATTTTTCTGAGCTAGAGGAAGAATCCCATCAGCATTGAGCATGCTTAAACCATTCAAGGCTTTATACACCTCTATCAGATCACCTCGCTGGTGCCTAGTCTCCAGACACTGTAATTTGCAAAACTTAAGCCTTTCTTCGTAAGAGCACCCCTTTGTTCCATTCACTAATCTTGTTGCCCTTCTCTGTACTCGTTCCAGCAGCTCTACATCCTTCTTGAAATGAGGCCTCCAGACCTGTATACAGTACTCTAGGTGTGGCCTGACCATTGCCTTATACAATGGAATAATCACCTCCTTATCCCTGCTGGAAAAATTCCTGTATATCATTGACAATACTCCATCAGCTACTCTTGCAGCCCGTCTGCACTGGTCAGAGAACTTCATATCTGCCTGCACAATCACCCCCAAGTCCCTTTCATTCTCTACCACTGTCAGTGTAGTACCACAGAGTTGATACGTTGCTCTGGGGTTGCTGTTTCCCATGTGTAGTACTTTACATTTGTCAATATTAAACTTCATTTGCCACCTCTCAGCCCATCTGCCCAACCTTTCCAGATCCTGTTGCAGCAGCATAGTGTCAGTAGTGTCCTTGACAACCCTGCCAACCTTTGTATCATCTGCAAACTTGGACATTAAGCTTGATATACCATCATCAATATCATTTATAAATACAGAAAACAATAATGGACCCAACACTGAGCCCTGAGGGACTCCACTAATAACATTAGTCCACGATGAGCAGTGTCCATTGATTACCACTCTCTGTGTTCTCCCCCTCAACCACCCCTTTATCCATAGCAGCAATTTGCCTCCAATGTCACACTGCTCCAATTTGTGTAGCAGTCTTCCATGTGCAACAGTATCAAAAGCCTTTCTAAGATCCAAGTATATAATATCAAAGTTATTCCCTGCATCCAGTTCTTTTGTGACTGCATCATAGTATCCAATCAAGTTGGTCAGGCAAGACTTCCCCTTAACAAAACCATGCTGTGTCTGAGCTATAACTGAAGTCTTGTCTAAATGATCATGCAGTGCTTCTTTAACCAGTGCCTCCATTAATTTTCCTGGAACAGAAGTTAAGCTCACAGGTCTATAATTACTTGTGTCAGCCTTTGATCCTCCTTTGTGAATTGGGGTCACATTTGCACATTTCCAGTCTATGGGTACCTCCCCTGAGTCCAAGGAAGCTCTCATAATTATGGCTAAGGGTTTGCTTACTTCCTTTGCTGCCTCCTTTAATATAACTGGATAGATCCCATCCACCCCGGGTGCCTTTCTTGTGTTTATCTTCAACAGTTTCTCCTCCACTTTACTCCCAGTTATTTCAAGATTCTGTAGCTTACTGCTAGAGTTGAATACACCTCTGGCATTCCCCTTGCTGAATAACTCCTCATGTGTGAATGTCGATGCAAAATATTCATTTAGTTTGTTAGCTACCTGAGCAGGATCATCAACAGTTGACCCATCAATATCAAGTGGAACAATCTGATTCATCCCCTTCCTTCTAGAGTTTACATAAGTAAAGAACTCTTTGCTGTTTTTCTTTGCATCCCTTGCCAAGGATTTCTCGTAATCTGCCTTCGCCTGCCTAACCTCCTTTGTAACTTGGTTGCATATCAACTTGTATCTATCATAGGCTTCTGTGTCATGTGTTAATTTATATGTATCCCATGCATTTTTCTTCTCTGCCATATGCCTCATTAGTTCATCTGACATCCATTTTGGCCTAAACCTTGAACAATATTTCTTAGTTGGTATGTAAAGCCTAGTAGCTTCCAAGATAAGTTCTTTGAATGCTTCCCATTTTGAATTTGCTGTTGGTAACATCATCAGTTGGTCCCACTGTATAGAATTTAAATACTTAAATACATATACAAGTTACAAAGGAGGTTAGGCAGGCGAAGGCAGATTACGAGAAATCTTTGGCAAGGGATGCAAAGAAAAACAGCAAAGAGTTCTTTACTTATGTAAACTCTAGAAGGAAGGGGATGAATCAGATTGGTCCACTTGATATCGACGGGTCAACTGTTGATGATCCTGCTCAGGTAGCTAACAAACTAAATGAATATTTTGCATTGACATTCACACATGAGGAGTTAATCAGCGAGGGGAATGCCAGAGGTGTATTCAACTCTGGCAGTAAGCTAGAGAATCTTGTAATAACTGAGAGTAAAATGGAGGAGAAATTGTTGAAGATAAACACAAGAAAGGCACCTGGGGTAGATGGGATCTGTCCAGTTATATTAAAGGAGGCAGCAAAGGAAGTAAGCAAACCCTTAGCCATAATTATGAGAGCTTCCTTGGACTCAGGGGAGGTACCCATAGACTGGAGATTTGCAAATGTGACCCCAATTCACAAAGGAGGATCAAAGGGCGACACAAGTAATTATAGACCTGTTAGTTTAACTTCTGTTCCCGGAAAATTAATGGAGGCACTGGTTAAAGAAGCACTGCAGGATCATCTAGACAAGACTTCAGTTATAGCTCGGACACAGCATGGTTTTGTTAAGGGGAAGTCTTGCCTGACCAATTTGATTGGATACTATGATGCAGTCACAAAAGAACTGGATACAGGGAATAACTTTGATATTGTATACTTGGATCTTAGAAAGTCTTTTGATACTGTTGCACATGGAAGACTGCTGCACAAATTGGAGCAGTGTGGCATTGGAGGGAAATTGCCGCTATGGATAAAGGGGTGGTTGAGGGGGAGAAGACAGAGAGTGGTAATCAATGGACACTGCTCATTGGACTAATGTTATTAGTGGAGTCCCTCAGGGTTCAGTGTTGGGTCCCTTATTGTTTTCTGTATTTATAAATGATGTTGATGATGGTATATCAAGCTTAATGTCCAAATTTGCAGGCAATACGAAGGTTGGCAGGGTTGTCAAGGACACTACTGACACTATGCTACTGCAACAGGATCTGGAAAGGTTGAGCAGATGGGCTGAGAGGTAGCAAATGAAGTTTAGCATTGACAAATGTAAAGTTCTACATATGGGAAACAGCAACCTCAGTGTAGTATCAGAGTTGATACGTTGCCCTGGTAGAGAATGAAATGTTGATACGTTGCAGTGGTAGAGAATGAAAGGGACCTGGGGGTGGTTGTGCAGGCAGATATGAAGTTCTCTGAGCAGTGCAGACGGGCTGCAAGAGTAGCTCATGGTGTATTGTCAATGATATATATTGGAATTTTTCTAGCAGGGATAAGGAGGTGATTATTCCCTTGTATAAGACAATGGTCAGGCCACACCTAGAGTACTGTATACAGGCCTGGAGGCCTCATTTCAAGAAGGATGTAGAGCTGCTGGAACGAGTACAGAGAAGGGCAACAAGGTTAGTGAACGGAACGAAGGGTTGCTCTTACAAAGAAAGGCTTAAGTTTTGCAAATTACAGTGTCTGGAGACTAGGCAACAGCGAGGTGATCTGATAGAGGTGTATAAAGCCTTGAATGGTTTGAGCATGCTCGATGCTGATGTGATTCTACCTCTTCTACCTGAGAGGGCATAAATTCAAATTGAGGAAAGACAGATGTAGGATAGACGTGCAGAAATTTGCCTTTAGCCAGCGGGTGGTTGGTTGGTGGAACAGACTTCCATCCCTTGTCGTGGAAGTTGATAGCCTAAATAAGTTTAAGGCTCAGCTGGACAGGTATTTCGAACGAACAGAGGGGTGAAGTGGAAGTGGTTATTTTTTATTTATTTTTATTTATTTATTTTTTTTTTTAGCTGATGCTGCATAAGCTTGCTTTCTTGCATCAAATGCCTTTGCTAATGCTAATGCTAATATACAGTGACTTTATTGAAGGATTTCATGAATAGAGAAAATTATTCTTGGCCAGATGAATTGTTGCCTAATTCTGCTTACAGCCTATTTTTCTTTAATGGTTAGTTATGACTAAATGGTTAGCACAGCATAGATACAGAGTTTTGCATATCGTAAAATACACTTTATAATGTTAACTGAGTAACCTATTTGGCTTCCATAGCAGCAGTTTAAAATTCATATATATATATATATATATATATATATATAATTTTATTAGCCAGATTGATGAGTAATGCTAATAAACAAACAGTAATGAATTACATTTTGTGGAGCCACATAGAAAGAGATAAAATATACATTTAGAAGTAGTAGGAGAATTAGTTTTTGGAATGCCGAAATTGTACATTGGTCAGTACCGATTTAATTCATTGGTGAATACAAATATATCTAAAAAAGTTTCATGTGAAACAAACCTACTGTCATGTCTGCATGAATAATGTTTAAGATTGTGCCAGTTATAACATGCATACATTGTGTTTCAGTTAAAAGCTACGAGGTTATATCTCATATATTTTTAGGTTTATTCTGTTTGTCATTTTTACCAATTTTGCCATATATTTGGGCTGGAATTTTTGAATTGGATATTTAATTTGGAAAGTATTACTGTTCAAGTTTTATGATTTCTAAATTTAAATTTTGCTTAATCATCATCTCAATGAGAAAGTTATTCCCTGCCCTGTTTTAGTCTAAAAACTCCATAGTGTTACCGAAATGAATGAAAACCAATTTTAATTTATGGGGGGGGGGGATAATAACAAAACAATGCTTGTCTGTGGCGTTCACTTTTTCCAATAAGTGTGTTTTTGTCTTCTTACACTACAACTTTTGTGTTTTTCATATTTATTCATTCAAATAAAATCAGTTTACATTCGTTTTCAGAAATATTAGTTGTAGCAAATCAGATGACATCCTAGATAATCATTGGATAGGGGATGTGGAGAAATGAACTGTGCTCAAGTACAAAGAACTTGCAAGAGGCAAGAGTGACTGATAAGAGTGGAGATTCTTGGCAGTCAACCCCCTGCAAAGTAACTGCACTTGATGGATTGATAGGTGGGTGGGTGGATGGTTAAATTTTATAACCAAAAGTTGAATGCAAATAAAATATATGAGGGTTGTTAAATAAAGAATGATTGTAATATTTCATGAACAACTGTAGTACTTGTTAATTTTAGCTGAGCTATGGAATTTAAGACCAAACCAAGCTGCATCACATAGCAACTGCACAGTTGACTCATACACACATGATCTTGGCAGTCCGTCAAGTTTATGCCTGTTCAGTTTTGCCTACATAACGATGGACATGATACACAAGGAACAGCATACTGCTCTCAAATTTTGTTTCTGTCTTGAGAAAACATTAGCTCGTGCATATGAAATATTAAAAGATTTTGAAAAATTCGCCATAAGCGATAATCGCTTATGGCGAATCTCTGCTTCTATATATCATTTTGAACTACAGCATGCAGGTAGTTCAGAATGTTTAAAGATGGATGTGATTCAATTACAAAAATCAGTGACCCTGGAGCTACGACCAATGCTATCACCCCAAAAACCATAATAACTGCTTCTGTAATCATGAGATAAGATCATAACGAGCGTAGCCTGTACTGTATACAAGCCTTTAATACACTTCAAAGAGATCACCTTGCAGGTGCCTACTCTCCAGGCACTGCAATTGGCAGAACTTAAGCCTTTCTTGGTAAGAGCACCCTTTGTTCCCCTCACCAATCTTGTTGCCCTTCTTTATACTCATTCTAACAAATCTACATCCTTCCTAAACTGAGGCCTCCAGACCTGTACACAGTACTCTGTGTGTGACCTGACCTTGTACAACTGGATAATCACCTCCCTGTACCTGCTAGCAAATTTCCTAAATATCATTGACAAGACTCCATGACCTGCCCTGACAGCACATCTGCACTGCTCAGCAAACATCAAATTTGACTGCACAATTACCCCCAAAGTCTTTTTCACTTTCCACTTCCCTGAGGGTAGTACCACACAGTTGGTATGTTTCTTTTGGGTTATTGCTACCCATATGGAGTACTTTGCATTTGTCAATGTTAAACTTCATTTGCCACTTCTTAGCCCATTTGCCCAACTTGTCTAAATCCAGATGGATTAGCATACTGTCTTTATTATCGTTAACAACCCTTCCAACCCTTGCATCATCTGCAAACTTGGACATTTATCCTGATATACTTTCATCGATATCATTGAATACACAGAGCAACAATCGGCCCAGCACCGAACCTTGGGGAACTCCACTAGTAACATTTGTCCATGAAGAGTGGACAAATGTTATTAGTGGAAATGTTATTACTGGGAATTGAGAAGAAGAGTAGCCTAGTGCAGGCAAAGTTTTTACTGCTCCTGGAATAGAGAAATTTTTTCTGTTTTATTAGCTTAAATTGGCATATTAACTTATTTTCTAGAGTAGCTTTATATTCCTAGTTACAATACTTAGTTTAAAGTTTAACTTAGAGATTTTGTAGGTATTACTTAGTATCGGTAAGGGTATCAAATCCACGTGTTACAAATTGCAGCTCAGCTGAATGAGAAGTTTTTTAGCCATATTTAGCCGCTTTATTGACCAATTGTTATATTAAATTATTTTCTATAAGTAACTTATAGACGTAGTCAGGATCCTTAGTTTATTCTGAATTGAGACAGTGAGATTTGCAAGTTAATTAATACTTAAGTGTCCGTAGTTTTACCTTTCGTAACTTGCCGCCGTTGTTATACAATACAACGTTATATCCCGAACTAAATAGCGTGAGCTTAGTATAGTATAGTATATATAGTATATAATATAATATTGTCTATTAATCAGTAAAATTATTAATGTTGTTAAACTTCATTGTCAATTAAATTATACTTTTTCACTAAATACATATAATGACTTAGATTACAAACATAATTTAATTAAGACATAACTTGATACAGAAATTATATAAATGGAACTCGTAGATAATATTTGATACTGCCTGTGCGGACATTGCTCCTTAAAGCTCTTCAAACAGAGAAGTTTTTCCTGATTTATTTTCTGCTTTATTAGTTTAAATTGTCATATTACCTTATTTTCTAGAGTAGCTTTATATTCCTAGTTACGATACTTAGTTTAAAGTTTAACTTAGACAGAGATTTTGTAGATATTACTTAGTATCGGTAACGGTATCAAATCGACGTGTCACAAACCAAATTTTTTTTTTTTTTTTTTTAACCAAATTTAGTCGATTTATTAACCAACTGTTATATCAAATTATCTTCTATAAGTAGATTATAGACCTAGTCAGGAGCCTTAGTTTATTCTAAATTGAGATAGCGAGATTTGGAAGCTAATCAATACTTACGAGTCCGTAGAAATACCGTTCGTGAATTCCCGCCATTTTTACACGATAGCATAAGCTTAGTGTCGTATAGTGCATAATATAATATTGCCAATTAATCAGTAAATCTATTAATCTTGATAAACTTTATTGTCAATTAAATTGTACTTTTAACTCTATATATATATATATATATATATATATATATGTAACAACTTAATCTAACAAATAATTAATACATAACTATAGTGGTACACGTGATACGGAAGTTGTATAAAGGGAACTCGTAGAAAACACTAGATACCGAAAAAAATATATATATAACATAACTGTTTTGGGATATAACTTAAGGATTTAATTTTTGTTTTGAATTTTATTGAATTAAATCGGAATCATGACTCTGACCAGAGCAGCAAAGCAAAAGGCTCAAGCTAATGGGAGTGCTGTGGTTCAGGGGAGAACTGAGGGGGGCAGTTGCCCTCTGAATCACAGTCTATTAAAATGCACTGTTTGCTTGATGTTTGCGGAGCAGTCGGGTACGGGACATGATACTGCCAAGGGGGATGTCTTTGTGTGTGCACGATGTAAGGAGTGCAAGGAAATCAGGCGACAACTCAGCGTTGTTATGGGCCTTTATGAGAGCTTGAAGGACAGGGTGGATGCCCTCGAAGGAAATAAATTGAGGGGCCCATCAAGCTCTCAGCTGCCCACATCAACGCCAGAGCTTGCACTTGGTCATCAGGCAACACAGAAGCAGCCCCCTAGGCAGAATGCGCTGGTCCCACAGGAACTAGTAGTTGTTGGTGACTCTATTGTCAGGGAAACGGGGAACATCCTTTGTAAAAAGGATAGGTGGAATAGGACCAGGGTATGTGTGCCAGGGGCAAAGGTTGATGACGTTGTAGAACGGATATCATCTTTTAAGGGCACAAAAGGTGATATAGTTGTACACGTTGGCACTAATGATATTAAGAGTAGGAGACCGGCGGAATTACTTAGCAAGTACAGGTCACTGTTGAAAAAAAGCCGTGAATTAGGGTTGAACTTGAAAGTGTCTGCAATTCTGCCCAGACATGATAGGAGGGAGTATATGATGAGAGCCTTGTCGATCAATTCGGCCCTGGAGGGATTGTGCAAGGCTCAAGGGGTAGAATTTTTTTTAGCCTGGACTGTACTTGTTAACAGGAGAGATTGCTTCTACAGGGATGGGATACACTTAAATAGAAAGGGTGCAAGAATTTTTGCTGATGCTGTCGAGGCAGTGTTAGGTGGGTCGGAAAACTGCTAGTTGGGGGGGATACAAGGACTAATAGATTAACAGTAGCCAGTGGCAGAGGTGGAAGTGATTCTTGCACTGCTTCTATTGAAATGAGCAGAAGTCTGAAAAACAGGATGCAGGATATTTCAGAGACTGCTGGTAGTCATTGCGGTACAAGTAAACACATGGGTTGTGTTAGGGTAGCTAAGAATAGAAACAGGTGCATGTATACCTGCGTGTATACCAATGCTAGGAGTTTGGTAAATAAATTTGATGAATTTGAGGTATTGCTCAAAACATCAAAGGCAGATATTGTTGGGATATCAGAGACGTGGTGTCACACAGATATAAGTAATGCGGAACTGGAATTTGGGGAATACAATGTGTATAGAAAGGATAGACAGGACAGGAGGGGAGGAGGGGTTATGCTATTAATTAAGAAACACATAAAGTCCAAGGAAGTGAAGCCAGTCGACATCGATGGACAGGGCAGCGTCGAGTCAGTTTGGTGTGACATAAGCATAGGTAAATCAAAATTGAGAGTAGGAGTGTGCTATAGGCCTAATGACTCTGATGAGTATAATAAGATATTGTACAGGGAAATAGAGTGGGCCAGTAAATCAGAGAGTCTTATAATGGGGGACTTTAATTTCCCAGATATTGACTGGAATTTGTGGGTTGGTCACTCGCACACTAGCAAGGCTTTTGTGGATTTATTGGATGATTGTTTTCTACATCAGCATGTTCGTGAGGCAACGAGAGGGAGCAATACTCTTGATCTGATTATCAGTAGTGATTCCTCATGCATTAAGAACCTGCAGATAAATGAACCACTAGGTGGCAGTGATCACAGTGTGTTGAAGTGGGATTTACTCAAGGAGGTAACTACCATCAGAGGTAAAGGGAAGGGTTTTTGTTTTCGTAAAGGCGACTATGATGGTCTGAGACAGTATTTAAATTCTATACAGTGGGACCAACTGATGATGTTACCAACAGCAAACTCAAAATGGGAAGCATTCAAGGAACTAATCTTGGAGGCTACCAGGCTTTACATACCAACTAAGAAATATTGTTCAAGGTTTAGGCCTAAATGGTTGTCAGATGAACTAATGAGACATGTGGCAGAGAAGAAAAATGCATGGGATACATACAAATTAATGGGTGACATGGAAGCCTATGATAGATATAAGTTGGTCTGTAACCAAGTCACAAAGGAGATTAGGCAGGCAAAGGCAGACTATGAAAAATCCTTGGCAAAGGATGCAAAGAAAAACAGAAAAGAGTTCTTTACATACTTGAACTCGAAAAGGAAAGGGATGAATCAGATTGGTCCACTGGATATTGATGGTTCAACAGTTGAGGATCCTGCTCAGGTGGCTAACAATCTAAACGAGTATTTTGCATCTACATTCACGCATGAGGAGTTATTCAGGAAGGAGAATGATGTAGGTAAAGTAAACATTGGCAGTGAGCTGGATGATTTTGTAATAACTGAGAGGAAAGTGGAGGAGAGATTGTTGGGGATAAACATAAAAAAGGCACCTGGGGTGGATGGGATCTATCCAGTTATATTAAAGGAGGCAGCAAAGGAAGTAAGCAAACCCTTAGCCATAATTATGAGAGCTTCCTTGGACTCAGGGGAGGTACCTATGGACTGGAGATGTGCAAATGTGACCCCAATTCACAAAGGAGGTTCAAAGGCTGACACAAGTAATTATAGACCTGTTAGTTTAACTTCTGTTCCAGGTAAATTAATGGAGGCACTGGTTAAAGAAGCACTGCAGGATCATCTAGACAAGAATTCAGTTATAGCTCAGACGCAGCATGGTTTTGTTAAGGGCAGGTCTTGCCTGACCAATTTGATTGGATACTATGATGTAGTCACAAAAGAACTGGATGCAGGGAATAACTTTGATATTATATATTTGGATCTTAGAAAGGCTTTTGATACTGTTGCACATGGAAGACTGCTGCATAAATTGGAGCAGTGTGGCATTGGAGGCAAATTGCTGCTATGGATAAGGGGATGGTTGAGTGGCAGAAGACAGAGAGTGGTAATCAATGGACACTGCTCAACGTGGACTAATGTTATTAGTGGAGTTCCTCAAGGTTCAGTGTTGGGTCCCTTGTTGTTTTCGGTGTTTATGAATGATATTGATGATGGGATATCAAGTTTAATGTCCAAGTTTGCAGATGATACAAAGGTTGGCAGGGTCGTTAAGGGCAATACTGACGCTATGCTGCTGCAACAGGATCTGGACAGGTTGAACAGATGGGCTGAGAGGTGGCAAATGAGGTTTAACATCAACAAATGTAAAGTGCTGCATATGGGAAACAGTAACCCCAGAGCAACGTATCAACTCTGCGGTACTACACTGACAGTGGTGGAGAATGAAAAGGACCTGGGGGTAATTGTGCAGGCAGATATGAAGTTCTCTGAGCAGTGCAGACGAGCTGCAAGAGTAGCTTATGGTGTCTTGTCAATGATATACAGGAATTTTTCTAGCAGGGATAAGGAGGTGATTATTCCCTTGTATAAGGCAATGGTAAGGCCACATCTTGAGTACTGTATACAGGTCTGGAGGCCTCATTTCAAGAAGGATGTAGAGCTGCTGGAACGGGTACAGAGAAGGGCAACAAGATTAGTAAATGGAACAAAGGGTTGCTCTTACGAAGAAAGGCTTAAGTTTTGCAAATTACAGAGTCTGGAGACTAGGCACCGGCGAGGTGATCTGATAGAGGTGTATAAGGCTTTGAATGGTTTGAGCATGCTCAATGCCAATGGGATTCTTCATCTTTCTCAGAATAATCACCTCAGAGGGCATAAATTCAAATTGAGGAAGGACGGATGTCGGATAGATGTGCGGAAATTTGCCTTTGGCCAGCGGGTGGTTGGTTGGTGGAACCGACTTCCATCACTGGTTGTTGAAGTTGATAGCCTAAACAAATTTAAAGCTCAACTGGACAGGTATTTCGAACGAACGGAGGGGTGAAATGGGAGTGGGTTTTTTTTTTTTTTTTTTGTTTTTTTTTGGCTGATGCTGAATAAGCTTGCTTTCTTGCATCATATGCCTCTGCTAATGCTAATGATACTGAAAAATATATATAGCGTTATAACTTTGTTGGGATACAGGTTTAGGGTTATAATTTTGTACTGAAATTGAAATTTAATTGAAATTAAATCGAAATCATGACTCAGACCAGAGCAGCAAAGCAAAAGGCTCAAGCTAATGGGAGAGGTGCCTCCTTAGCCAGGTGGGAAGGAGCAGCAGTGCGTAGCACACGCTTCTTGATTACACCGGGGTTCGAGCCCGTCACCACCAAATACGGAGAATGCGGAAAGGTCAGGGAATGACCACCACATATCCTGGAGCAATATGGCCTTAGTTGCTAATGCTCCTAAAAACCAAATAACAAACAAACAAGCTAATGGGAGTGCTATGACTCAGGGAAGAACTGAGGGGGACAGTTGCCCCCTGAATCACAGCCTTGTAAAATGCACTGCTTGCTTGATGTTTGTGGAGCAATTGGAAACTGGATATGATATTGCCATGGGGGATGTCTTTGTGTGTGCGCAATATAAGGATTGTAAGAAAATAAGGCAACAACTCAGTGTTTTTATGGGCCTATATGAAAGCGTGAGGGACAGGGTGGATGCTCCCAAAGGATCTAAATTAAGCGGCCCATCAAGCTCTCAGCTGCCCACATCAATGCCAGAGCTTGCACTTGGTCATCACGCAACACAGCAGCAACCCCCAAGACAGAATTTGCTGGTTCCATAGGAACTAGTAGTTGATGGTGACTCTATTGTCAGGGAAACAGGAAACATGCTTTGTAAAAAGGATAGGTGGAACAGGACCAGGGTATGTCTGCCAGGGGCAAAGGTTGATGATGTTGTACAGATATCCTCTTTTAAGGGCACAAAAGGTGATATAGTTGTACACTTTGGCACTAATAATATTAAGAGTAGGAGACCAGCAGAATTACTTAGCAAGTACAGTCACTGTTGGAAAAAAAGCCGTGAATTAGGGTTGAATTTGAAAGTGTCTGCAACTCTGCCCAGACACGATAGGAGGGAGTATATGATGAGAGCCTTGTCGATCAATTCGGCCCAGGAGAGATTGTGCAAGGCTCAAGAGGTAGAATATTTTTCAGCCTGCTCTCTACTTGTTAACAGGAGAGACTGCTTCTACAAGGATGCGATACACTTAAATAGAAAGGGTGCAAGAATATTTGCTGATGCTATCGAGGCAGTGTTAGGTCGGTCGGACAACTGCTAGCTTGGGGGGAGACAAAGACCAATAGATTGATAGTAGCCACTGGCAGAGGTGAAAGAGATTCTTGCACTGCTTCTATTAGAATGAGCAGAAGCCTGAAAAACAAGATGCAGAGTATTTCAGAGACTGCTGGCAGTCATTGCAGTACAAGTAAACACATGGGTTGTGTTAGGGTAGCTAAGAAGAGGAACAGGTGCATGTATGCTTGTGTATACACCAATACTAGGAGTTTGGTAAATAAATTTGATGAATTTGAGGTATTGCTCAAAACATCAAAGGCAGATATTGTTGGGATATAAGAGACATGGTGTCACACAGATATAAGGAATGCAGAACTGGAGTTTGTGGAATACAATGTGTACAGAAAGGTTAGACAAGATAGGAAGGGAGGAGGGGTTATGCTTTTAGTTAAGAAACACATAAAATCCAAGGAAGTGAAGCCAGTCAACATCGCTGGACAGTGCAGTGTCGAGTCAGTTTGGTGTGACATAAGCATTGAGAGATGAAAATTGAGAGTAGAAGTGTGCGATAGGCCTAATAACTCTGATGAGTATAATAAGACACTGTACAGGGAAATAGAGTGAGCCAGTAAATCAGAGAGTCTTATAATGGGGATATTAATTTCCCAGATATTGACCAGAATTTGTGGATTGGTCACTCACACAATAGCAAGGCTTTTGTGGATTTATTGGATTATTGTTTTCTTCATCAGCATGTTTGGGAGGCAACTAGAGGAAGTAATACTCTTGATCTGATTATCAGTAGTGATTCTTCATGCATTAAGAATCTACAGATAAAGGAACCACTAGGTGGTAGTGATCACAGTGTGCTGAAGTGGGATTTACTCAAAGAGATAACTACTATCAGGGGTAAAGGGAAGGGTTTTTGCTTTCGTTAAGGCAACTACAATGGTCTGAGACAGTATTTAAATTCTACAGTGGGACCAACTGATGATGTTAACAACAGCAAATTCAAAATAGGAAGCATTCAAAGAGCTTATCTTGGAACTACTAGGCTTGACATACCAACTACGAAATATTGTTCAAGGTTTTTTTTCGCCTAAATGGATGTCAGATGAACTAATGAGATATATGGTAGAGAAGAAAAATGCATGGGATACATATAAATTAATGGGTGACATGGAAGCCTATGATAGATATAAGCTGGTCTGTAACCAAGTCACAAAGGAGATTATGCAAGGAAAGGCAGATTATGAGAAATCCTTGGCAAAGGATGCATAGAAAAACAGAGAAAGAGTTCTTTACGTATGCAAACTCTGGAAGGAAAGGGATGAATCAGATTGGTCCACTGGATATTGATGGTTCAACAGTTGAGGATCCTGCTCAGGTGGCTAGCAAACTAAATGAGTATTTTGCATATACATTCACACATGAGGAGTTATTCAGGAATGGGAATGCCAGAGGTGAAGTAAACTCTGGCAGTGAGCTATATGATTTTGTAATAACTGAGAGGAAAGTGGAGGAGAAATTGTTGAGGATAAACATAAAAAAGGCACCCTGGGTTGATGGGATCTATCCAGTTATATTAAAGGAGGCAGCATAGGGAGTAAGCAAACCCTTAGCCATAATTATGAGAGCGTCTTTGGACTCAGGGTAAGATACCCATAGACTGGAGATGTGCAAATGTGACCCCAATTCACAAAGAAAGATCAAAGGCTGACACAAGTAATTATATACCTGTGAGTTTAACTTCTGTTCCAGGAAAATTAATGGAGGCACTGGTTAATGAAGCACTGCCGAATCATCTAGACGAGCCTTCAGTTATAGCTTGGACACAGTATGGTTTTGTTAAGGGAAAGTCTTGCCTGACCAATTTCATTGGATATTATGATGCAGTCACAATACAACTGGATGCAGGGAATAATTTTTATATTATACATTTGGATCTTAGAAAGGCTTTTGATACTGTTGCACATGGAAGATTGCTGCACAAATTGGAGCAGTGTGGCAGAGGAGGTAAATTGCTGCTATGGATAAAGGGATGGTTGCGGGAGAGAAGACAGAGAGTGGTAATCGATGGACACTGCTCATTGTGGACTAATGTTATTAGTGGAGTCCCTCAGGGTTCAGTGTTGGGTCCATTGTTGTTTTCTGTATTTATAAATGATATTGATGATTGTATATCAAGCTTAATGTCCAAGTTTGCAGATGATACAAAGGTTGGCAGGATTGTTAAAGACACTAATGACTACACTGCTGCAACAGGATCTAGAAAAGTTGAGCAGATGGGCTGAAAGGTGGCAAATGAAGTTTAACATTGAAAAATGTAATGTAATACATATGGGAAACAGTAACCCCACAGCAACGTATCAACTCTGTGGTACTACACTGACAGTGGTAGAGAATGAAAAGGACTGTGGTAATTGTGCAGGCAGATATGAAGTTTTCTGAGCAGTGCAGATGGGCTGCAAGAGTAGCTCATGGTGTCTTGTCAATGAAATACAGGAATTTTTCTAGCAGGGATAAGGAGGTGATTATTCCCTTGTATAAGGCAATGGTCAGGCCACATCTTGAGTACTGTATACAGGTTTGGAGGCCTCATTTTAAGAAGGATGTAGAGCTGCTGGAATGAGTATAGAGAAGGGCAAAAAGATTAGTGAATGGAAAAAAGGGTTTCTCTTATGAAGAAAGGCTTAAGTTTTGCAAATTAGTGTCTGGAGACTAGTCTCCGGCGAGCTGATCTGATAGAGGTGTATCAAGCTTCGAATGGTTTGCGTATGCTCATGCTGATGGGGTTCTTACTCTTGCTCAGAATAATCATCTGAGACGGCATAAATTCAAATTGAGGAAAGACAGATGTAGGATAGATGTGTGGAAATTTGCCATTAGCCAGTGGGTAGTTGGTTAGTGGAACAGACTTCCATCCCTTGTTGTGGAAGTTGATAGCCTAAATAAATTTAAGGCACAGCTGGACAGGTATTTTGAATGAATGGAGGGATGAAATGGGAGTTGTGTTTTTTTTTTTTTTTTTCCGGCTGATGCTGCATAAGCTTGCTTTCTTGCATCATATGCCTCTGCTAATGCTAATGCTAATTATTGTATAACTGCAAAGAAGTTAGACTTTGAAAATTGAATTGAATATGAGAGACTGAAGCACGTACAATATTCTCCATGACCATTTGCATATGACACATATTTGTGCACACTGTGTTTGGACACTGCTCACACCTGAGCAACAGCTAGTTCGATTGGAGGTTTGTCTGGAGCTGCAAGGAATGGTTACTGAAAATGGTGACGTTCTGCACAAGGTAATAACAGTGAATCAGATTCATGGAGGGGAATGCCAGAGGTGAGTTAAAATCTGGCAGTGAGCTAGATGATTATGTAATAACTGAGAGGAAAGTGGAGGAGAAATTGTTGAGGATAAACATAAAAAAGGCACCCTGGGTTGAAGGGTTCTATCCAGTTATATTAAAGGAGGCAGCAAAGGAAGTAAGCACACCCTTAGCCATAATTATGAGAGCTTCTTTGGACTCAAGGGAGGTACTCATGGAGATGTGCAAATGTGACTCCAATTCACAAAGGAGGATCAAAGAGCGACTCAAGTAATTATAGACCTGTTAGTTTAACTTCCGTTCCAGGAAAATTAATGGAGGCACTGGTTAAAGAAGCACTGCAGGATCATGTAGACAAACTTCCATTATAGCTCGGACACAGCATGGTTTTGTTAAGGGCAAGTCTTGTCTGACCAATTTGATTGGACACTATGATGTGGTCACAAAGGAATTGGATGCAGGGAATAACTTTGATATATGATATATTTGGATCTTAGAAAAGCTTTTGATACTGTTGCACTTGGAAGACTGCCGAATAATTTGGAACAGTGTGGTATTGGAGGCAAATTGCTGCTATGGATAAAGGGATGGTTGAGATGGAGATAGAGTGGTAATCAATGGACACTGCTCATCGTAGACTAATGTTATTAGTGGAGTCTCCCTCAGGGTTCAGTGTTCAGTCCATTGTTGTTTTCTGTATTTATAAATGATATTGATGATGGTATATCAAGTTTAATGTCCAAGTTTGCAAATGATACGATGGTTAGCAGGATTGTTAAGGACACTAATGACAGTACACTGCTGAAACAGGATCTAGAAAAGTTGAGCAAATGGGCTGTGAGGTGGCAAATGTAGTTTAACCTTGACAAATGTAAAGTACTACGTATGAGAAGCAGTAACCGCAGAGTAATGTATCAACTCTGTGGTACTACACTGACAGTGGTAGAGAACGAAAAGGATCTCAGAGTAATTGTGCAGGCAGATATGAAATTTTCTGAGCAGTGTAGATGGTCTGCAAAAGTAGCTCATGGTGTCTTGTTAATGATATACAGGAATTTTTCTAGCATGGATGAGATGATTATCCCCTTGTATAAGGCAATGTTCAGGCCACACCTTGAGTACTGTATACAAGTCTGGAGGCCTCATTTTAAAAGGATGTAGAGCTGTTGGAAAACGAGTACAGAGAAGGGCAATAAGATTAGTGAATGGAACAAAGAGATGCTGTTATGAAGAAAGGCTTAAATTTTGCAAATTACAGTGACTGGAGACTAGGCACCTGCGAGGTGATCTGATTGAGGAGTATAAAGCCTTGAATGGTTTGAGCATGCTCGATGCTGATGTGATTCTACCTCTTCTACCTGAGAGGGCATAAATTCAAATTGAGGAAAGTGCTGATGGGATTCTTCCTCTTGCTTATAGTAATCACCTGAGAGGGCATAAATTCAAACTGAAGAAATACAGATGTAGGATAGATGTGCGCAAGTTTGCCTTTAGCCAGTGGGTAGCTGGTTGGTGGAACAGACTTCCATCCTTTGTTGTGGAAGTTGATAGCCTAAATAAATTTATGGCTGAGCTGGACAGATATTTGGAACCAAAGGAGGGGTGAAATGGGAGCGGGGGGTTTTTTTTTTTTTTTTTTTTTTTGGCTGATGCTGCATAAGCTTTCTTTCTTGCATCATATGCCTCTAATAATGCTAATGCTTAGATGGCTTCATTTCAACCCAGAGAGTAAGCAAGAAAACTCTGTAAATCTGCGTCATAGCTGGCCCTGAAAAGAGCAAAAGTTGTGTCTTCTGGAGGAAAGGTTATGGCCATCTCTTTTTTTTAACATTCAAGGAATGGTTTACCAGCATGTCATACAACTGTTATGGGATGTTACTACAGAACTGTACTGCACGCTTTGCAGGATCATATTTCATGATGCAGCATCCGCCCACCTGTATGCACAAGTGCATACAGGTGGGCGGATGCTGCATCATGAAAGTGCGAGATCTCACATTGCTCATACTGTCATCGAGTACTTAGCCTGCATTAATGTCAGATGCATTCCTCCTTTGTCCTACAGCCTTCATCTTGCACCCTGCAATTTTTTTTTTTTTTATTTCTAAAGTTAAAGAAGATGCTGTGAGGAAAATTTCCACTTATCAGAAGTTGTAAAGACATCAGAGGTGATTCCCAACTACATGTCGAAAAATGGCTTCCGCCATGTTTTTGAAGAAGTGTAGAAATACTGGATTAAGGGCATTTCAAGTTGAGGAAAGGAAGTTGTAGAATAGATGTATGGAAATTTGCCTTTTGTCAACTGGTGGTCGATTGCCGGAATAAACTTCCATCTGATGTTGTGGAAGCTTGAATGAATTCAAGGAAAACTAGACAAACTGTTGGTGTTGGAGGGGCAGACAGGTTGGAAAGTTGTGTGTGTGTGTGTGTGTGTGTGTGTGTGTGTGTGTGTGTGTGTGTGTGTGTGTGTGTGTGTGTGTGTGTGTGTGTGTGTGTGTGTGTGTGTGTGTGTGTGTGTGTGTGATGCTGTATAAGCTTGAATAATTTGGTAATGCTAATCTCGAATAACTTTCTGATTCTGTTAATAACAGTTTGATCTAGATGTTATATTAATATTCAGATTTTTATTTTAATTCCCATGTGGAATTATGTTACAAATTGGAGTGTGCATGTGAGGGATAACTGGGAAGATTTCAATTGGATCAGGGCTGGCCAAACGAAAGGAGAACAGAGAATGGTAAATGATAGACTTTCTTCAGAGTGTACTAATATACTGAATAAGATTCCTCAGTTTTCAATTATGGAGACCCATGTTGTTTCTGCTTTTCCTCAATGGCATCCCTTCAACATGGTGAGCGGATCCCCGCACAGTGATGTTACTGGGTCTACAGATTAGCATTACTGGCAGCTAATGCCCATACCTTGGTTCCAGGGGTTACATCATTGGAATTTGGGTAGTATATACAGCTATGTGCAGGGGTGTTCCTAGGGTATGTGGCACCCGGGTGCCAATCACAATTTGGTGCTCGGGTGCCAATTGAAATTTGGCACTCTCCCTTTAAAATTTTCTTTATATGTAAGTTTCAGGTTTTCAGGCGCCAGGTTTTCAAAATGCACCCATTTTGCCCTCGGGACGGCCTGCCCCTGGCTATGTGCCATGACTCGTGGAAATTCAGAAAGAGGGAATCTGATGTTGAGGGGACTCAGCTTCAGTACACCATTGTGACTGGTCTTGGACTTTCCGTTTTGTTGATGGGAGGTCCTGGACTTACCTGACGAGGATCACTCAGTAGGTGGTTTTTACTGCTAGGGTCAATTGTATTTCAATGTCTTTGGTCCTAAGATAGGACTTACTAAGTCAAAACTTATTGGAAATATGGCTATTAATGCTCTAAGCAAACTTGGCATTGACATATGCATACACATTAACTGCTAGCTCATGAGTCAGCATCCTCTCTTAGAGCTCCATTGTGGGTGAGATACTTTGAGTATCTGCAACTTTTCTTCACTCTTACGAGACTTAAATCCTTCTGAGATGTCAAGGTGATACCATCAACACTCTGGCAAAGAGACTCAGAACTGAGGACATACCATCAGGAACAACACTGTTCGTCGTCATTCATTCATTGATGTCAGACCTTTTGTGGATAGCCAAATTTTCCGGATAATCAAGCATTTATTATTATTATTATTATTATTATTAGCCATATGGTGCAAGGAAGCCTGAAGCTTATGCTGCACCAGCCAAAAAAAAATTCCCAAGTTACTCTGAGAGAAGAAGAGAGAAGTAGAAAGGAATCACCAAGAAAGAGAAGTATGATGATATCCAGCTCAGGACCCTGGGGGAATATAAGATTAAATAAATAAATTTAATCTTACCTTACGATTAAATTAAATAATTAAGATTCATTAAATAAAAAAAAAAATATAAACCAATCTCGGAAAAATAGAAACATCCATCCAGGCATTTTTATACAAAACAGGAAAATTATAAAGATTTTTAAATGCTTTCGGTTTTCGTGACTTACTGATAATGAACACTGACGATCTGTGTATCCCAATATAGCCTTTGCACACAGGAATTGTAACTTGCTCTTTTCTCATCTTAAAACCTGGTGCAGGCATTTCTCTTTTAGTGTTTAGGGTTTTTCTCGGTAATGTTTTCCATAATACGCCTGACTCATTAAGATTATTAACATTTTTTTCTTTCTCTTTGCTGCAAAATTGCTGCAAATTCGCTGCAAAAAACTGAAGTAAACTTACTTTTAAAGGACACCACTGCCGATTCTCCTGCATAAAGTTTGTCACCTTGAATATCTAGTTCAAGTATACTGTTTCTCAGTTTAAAGTTTTTCTACCAATCTCCGCTTGCCTTAAAATCTTCATTACCTCTTAATTTTCGATTAAAATCGAATTCTTTTTTTCACACAACAGTGGACCAGACATTGGTTCACCTAAGCTTTGCTTCTGAAGAAACCACAAATAAAGTGCACTCTCTAAAGCAGCATTTTCAGGTTTTGACATCATATTTTTCCTGCTAGATCCTCCTTCGTTATCCATAATTGACACAAATTTTGTTATAGCATTGGAATTTTTCTTGATATCGTAAATTGTTGAAGTCCCAACATTAAACTCTTGGGGAGATTTCCTAAATTTCCACCATTTCTATTTCTATCAATAATTTCCTTTTTTTTTGTTGCAATGTTAAAACTACACTTTTTCTTTTCTTTCACATTTTACTGTAAAAAATTGTGAAAAATAATAAATTGCACAGTTTCGGGCCGATATTATTCTTACCAAATCTGGAGCCAGACTGATCTGAAATTCACTCATGATTCTGCAAAAACCCAGTACGGTAGTCTCTGTGATATTTTTCTAAAGAACATTTCTGAAGGTCACATAGAATTCACTAGAGGTCAAAACCATAAAACAATAAAAACAATTTGCAGTTTTTGGTTTATTAGATTTTTTGTTTGTACAATCTGCTATAAACAGGTAGTAAACTCGACCTTTCACTTATTAGAATCAAAATTAAATTTGCCAACATGATCACTATAACCAGTGCTTACTCTACTACCGTTAATAAAAAAAAGAAGAAAGATCAGCCTTTCAAATTATTTCGGATAACTGACAGTTCTACTGTAATTGGGAAAATGTCATACTTTGTTATTATTATTATTATTAGCTATATGGTGCAAGGAAGCATGAGGTTTATGCTGCAACAGCTAAAAAAAAAAAATTCCCGAGTTACCCTGAGAGAGAGAGAGAGAGAGAGAGAAGTGGAAGGGAATCACCAAGAAAGAGAAGAATGATGATATCCAGCCCAGAACCCTGGGTGTGCCAAGCCCATACTCACCAGATGTGAGCCCCTATGGTAATCATTTAGAAAGGATTGGAAAAGTTGGCAGGCATCACAAAATAAGTAACGGAAATATCCATCACTGTTACCCCATAAAATTCTTTTCATCACATGATATAATAGCAAAGTGAAATCTTCGTCAATGAGGAAGAGATCTGTGCTGAACTAGAATAGGCATGACAGCTCTAAAGCAAATATCAGTGTAACAATTGGAGTCTTATTCCTACCCAAATTCCAAGTTCTTATCCTTACAGTCACTACCTCACCTCTAACTTACATCAAGGAAGGCTTATATTGCCTAGTAAGAATTTATGTTCCAAATCCAGTGAGGTGTTCTAAGTGCCAAAATTACAGCCACTTGTAAACAGACTGTTGTAGCTCTACTGCCTGGCTCGATATGGTGCTAAAGACCACTAGAACAAGGAATGTTCAGCTGCAAAGCCAGCATGTGCAGATTGCCAAGAAGAGCACCCTGCATACTCTCAAGCATGCCAGTAATGGAAGAAAGAAAAATTCAGAAACAGAAAACGTAACTGAACATTTCCTGTCAAGAGGGCCGGAAATGTGTCTGGCCAGTAAATAGCAGCAAATTCTCATATGCTCTGAAGGTTTCTGAAAAGTTTACCATTGGGACACAAAAAGAAGAAGGAAGTTATACCTCTTGCATATCATTTACTGGGTTTGGTAAAACCAACTGAAAAACAATCAATTTTGGTAGAGGTGGTGCAGCAAATTGTATTGCTATAAGCAGCTCCCATGCCTATAAGTATACCTCCTACTGCACCATCTCTACCAAAAGCAAGAGTCAAAGAAAATCTCTATATGCATTTGTATATGGAGTCAAGTGTGATTGCCTCATTGTGGGAGACTTCAACCAACATTTTATAGATTGTGAATCATGAATGGACAGAATGCCGTGGGGAAACAGTGTCTTATTCAAAGAGGTGAAGGATGTGATAGAAAACTCTGTCTTGGAAATTTTTGCCAAGGAAGAAATGGACACCAGACAATATACATAGTTCCCCAAAAAAGTACACCCAAGTCTGAGAAATGGGTGATATTGTTGTACATATTGGTACTAATGATATTAAGAGTAGAAGACTGGCAGAATTACTTAACAAGTACAAGACAATGCTGAAAAAAAAGCCGTGTGTTAAAGGTTGAATTTGAAAGTGCCTACAATTCTAACCAGACACGATAGAAGGGAGTATATGATGAGAGACTTGTCAATCAATTCGGCCCTGGAGAGATTGTGCAAGGCTCAAGGGGTAGAATTTTTCTCAGCGTGGTGTGTGCTTGTTAACAGGAGAGACTACTTCTACAGAGATGGGATACACTTAAATATAAAGGGTGCAAGAATATTTGCTGATGCTATCGAGGCAGAGTTAGGTGGTTCGAAACACTACTAACTTGGGGGGATACACAGACTAATAGATTAACAGTTGCAGCTGGCAGAGGTAAAAGTGATTCTTCCACTACTTCTATTGAAATGCAATTGAGCAGCAGAATGGAAAGCAAGGCAATGAGAATTTCCAGGACTGCTGGGAGTCATAGTGAAACAAGTAAATACATGGGCTGTGTTAGGGTAACTAAGAGTAGAAACAGGTGCATGTATACTTGCATGTACACCAATGCTAGGAGTATAGTTCATAAATTGAATGAGCTTGAAATGCTAGTATAGACATCAAAGGCAGATATTGTTGTGATATCAGAGACATGGTGTCACACAGACATAAGCAGTGCAGAACTAGAATTTGGGGAGTACAATGTGTAAAGAAAAGATAGACAGGACAGGAAGGGAGGAAGGGTTATGCTGTTAGTTAAGAAACACACAAAAACTAAGGAAGTGCATCCAATTGATGTTGGTGGACAATGCAATGTTGAGTCTGTTTTGTGTGACATAAGCGCTGAGAAAAAGAAAAATGACAGTAGGTGTGTGTGTTATAGGCCTAATGAATCTGATGAGTATAATGAGCAATTGTGCAGAGAAATAGAGTGGGCCAGTAAATTAGAGTGTCTTATAATGGGGGATTTTAATTTCCCAGATATTGATTGGAATTTGTGGGTTGGTCACTCACACACTAGCAAGGATTTTGTGGATTTATTGAATGATTGTTTTCTACGGCAGCATGTTCAGGAGGCAACTAGAGGGAGTAATACTCTTGATCTGATTATCAGTAGTGATTCTTCATTCATCAAGAATCTGCAGATAAAGGAACCACTAGGTGGCAATGATCACAGTTTGCTGAAGTGGGATTTACTCAAAGAGGTAACTACCATCAAGGGTAAAGGGAATGGTTTTTGCTTTCGTAAATGTGACAGTATTTAAATTCTATACGGTGGAACCAACTGATGATGTTACCAACAGTAAATTCAAAATGGGAAGCATTCAAAGAATTAATCTTGGAAGCTACTCTTGGAGTAATGGGGATTTTAATTTCCCGGATTTTGAATGGAATTTGTGGATTGGTCACTCACACACTAGCAAGGCTTTTGTTGATTTATTGGATGATTGTTTTCTACAGCAGCATGTTCGGGAGGCAACTAGAGGAAGTAACACTCTTGACCTGATTATCATTGGTGATTCTTCATTCATCAAGAATTTACCTTTAGCTTTTCATACCAACAAAGAAATATAGTTCAAGATTTAGGCCTAAATGGATGTCAGATAAACTAATGAGACATATGGCAGAGAAGAAAAATGCATGGGATACATATAAATTAATTGGTGATATGGAAGCCTATGATAGATATAAGCTGGTCTGTAACCAAGTCACAAAGGAGTTTAGGCAGGCAAAGGCAGATTACGAGAAATCCTTGGCATAAGATGCAAAGAATTTTTCTCAGCGTGGTGTGTGCTTGTTAACAGGAGAGACTACTTCTACAGAGATGGAGCAGTGTGACATTGGAGGCAAATTGCTGCTATGGATAAAGGGATGGTTGAGGGGGAGAAGACAGAGAGTGGTAATCGATGGACACTGCTCATCGTGGACTAATGTGATTAGTGGAGTCCCTCAGAGTTGAATACACCTTTCGTATTCCCAGTTCCTGAATAACTCCTCATGTGTGAATGTCGATGCAAAATATTCATTCAGTTTGTTAGCTACCTGAGCAGGATCATCAACAGTTGAACCATCGATATCAAGTGGACCAATCTGATTCATCCCCCTCCTTCTTTACTTATATAAACTCTAGAAGGAGGGGGATGAATCAGATTGGTCCACTTGATATCGATGGTTCAACTGTTGATGATCCTGCTCAGGTAGCTAACAAACTGAATGAATATTTTGCATCGACATTCACACATGAGGAGTTATTCAGGAACTGGGAATACGAAAGGTGTATTCAACTCTGGCAGTATGCTAGATAATCTTGTAATAACTAAGAGTAAAGTGGAGGAGAAATTGTTGAAGGTAAACACAAGAAAGGCACCTGGGGTGGATGGAAGCTATCCAGTTATATTAACGGAGCCGGCAAAGGAAGTAAGCAAACCCTTAGCCATAATTATGAGAGCTTTCCTGGATTCAGGGGAGGTACCCATGGACTGGAAATGTGCAAATGTGACCCCAATCCACAAAGGAGGGTCAAAGGCTGACACAAGTAATTATAGACCTGTTAGTTTAACTTCTGTTCCAACGAAATTAATGGACGCAATGGTTAAAGAAGCATTGCAGGATCATCTAGACAAGACTTCAGTTATAGCTCGGACACAGCATGGGTTTGTTAAGGGCAAGTCTTGTCTGACTAATTTGATTGAATACTATGATGTAGTCACCAAGGAACTGAATGCAAAGAATAACTTTGATATCATATATTTGGATCGTAGAAAAGCCTTTGATACTGTTGCACATGGAAGACTGCTGCACAAATTGGAGCAGTGTGACATTGGAGGCAAATTGCTGCTATGGATAAAGGGATGGTTGAGGGGGAGAAGACAGAGAGTGGTAATCGATGGACACTGCTCATCGTGGACTAATGTGATTAGTGGAGTCCCTCAGGGTTCAGTGTTTGGTCCATTGTTGTTTTCTGTATTTATAAATGATATTGATGATTGTATATCAAGCTTAATGTCCAAGTTTGCAGATGATACAAAGGTTGGCAGGGTTGTTAAAGACACTAATGACAGTACACTGCTGCAACAGGATCTAGAAAAGTTGAGCAGATGGGCTGAAAGGTGGCAAATGAAGTTTAACATTGAAAAATGTAATGTAATACATATGGGAAACAGTAACCCCACAGCAACGTATCAACTCTGTGGTACTACACTGACAGTGGTAGAGAATGAAAAGGACCGGGATAATTGTGCAGGCAGATATGAAGTTCTCTGAGCAGTGCAGACGGGCTGCAAAGTAGCTCATGGTGTATTGTCAATGATATACAGGAATATTTCTAGCAGGGATAAGGAGGTGATTATCCCTTTGTATAAGGCAATGGTCAGACCACACCTTGAGTACTATATACAGGTCTGGAGACCTCATTTTAAGATGGATGTAGAGCTGTTGCAACGAGTACAGAGAAGGGCAACAAGATTAGTGAATGGAACAAAGGGTTTCTCTTATGAAGAAAGGCTTACGTTTTGCAAATTACAGTGTCTGGAGACTAGGCACCTGCGAGGTGATCTGATAAAGCCTCGAATGGGCATGCTCAATGCTGATGGAATTCTTCCTCTTGCTCAGAATAATCGTCTGAGAGAGCATAAATTCAAATTGAGGAAAGACGGTTGTAGGATAGGTGTGCAGAAGTTTGCCTTTAGCCAGCGGGTGGTTGATTGGTGGAACAAACTTCCATCTGTCATTGTAGAAGTTGATAGCTTAAATAGATTCAACGCAGAATTTGACAAACATTTGGAATGAGTGGATGAGTGAAATAAGGGTATTTTTATTATTTTTTTTTTTTTGGTTTTTTTTCGGCTGATGTTATATAAGCTTGCTTTCTTGCATTATATAAGCTTGCTTTTTTGCACCATGTGCCTTTGCTAATGCTAAAAGCAAGCCCTTTCCCTTCAGAAGTCTACAGATGAGTTCAATGAAACAAAATAATGGCCACATTCAAATTCTTACTATGGAATTTGACTAGGATTCTGTTGAAATAGGGATGACATTATGCTCTCCTATGGAAATGCAAAATTATTTAAAGGCAGATGAGGACCCTTATTTGCATAACTGTAAAATTATCTGGAAGGACAGAACTGAGGCTGGACCTGCCCACAATGGAGTTGCCATCTTTGCAAGTAACCATACCCCTTTTACAATCTAAACCAACCACTTATCACCAATATAGAGGCATATCAATTTGAATTAATAGAGTTTCTCTTATTATTTGTCACCTGGAAACAACACCTCTCTCTTCCCCTGGGCAGACCATGACATTCCCTTTAAGCAAATGCCTCCCCCGCCAACCTTTTCAACTACTAGGGGATTTTAATGGACATAATACCTTGAGGTGTAAATATCATTGGAAGGGTTTGGATTATCAAACATGTGCTCAAAAGCAATGACATGGCTCTCCTAAATGTCGACTCAAATACTTCTTCCAAATGCTTACCTGTACATTTCCTGTCATTGATTTTTCTATCTGCTCTCCTCCGGTCCTCTCAGTGTGTACATACGAGATCGAAGAAAATCTATATGGAAGTGATCACTTTCCTGTGATATCCACCCTGAACAATGGGAGACCATGTCATCTCTAGAGTATGTCCAGGGGTAGATTGATCAGGCTGACTGGAATGTCTTTAAACATACATGGGATGTGTTTGGGTAACTAAGAACAACAATGCTAGAAGTATAGTAAATAAATTTCATGAATTTGAAGTGCTGGTCCAGATATCAAAGGCAGATATTGTAGGGATATCAAAGACGTGGTGTCACACAGATATTAGGAATGCAGAATTGGAATTTGGAGAGTACACTGTCTACAGAAAGGATAGACAGGATAGGAAAGGAGGAGGGGTTATGCCGTTAATTAAGAAAAACAAAATCAAAGGAAGTGCATCCAGTTGACATAGATGAACAGCACAATGTTGACTCATTTTTGTGTGACATAAGCACTGGGAAAGCAAAAATAAGAGTGTTATAGGCCTAATGACTCGAATGAGTACAATGAACGATTATATAGAGAAATAGTGGGCTAGTAAATCAGAATGTCTTATAATGGGATTTTAACTTCCCAGATATTGACTGGAAGTTGTCGGTTAGTCACTCGCACACTAGCAAAGGTTTTGTGGATTTATTGAATGATTGTTTTCTGCAGCAGCATATTTGAGAGGAAACCAGAAAGGGTAATATTGTTGACCTGGTTATCAGCAGTGATCATTCATGTATTAAGAATTTACAGATAAATGAACCACTAGATGGCAGTGATCACAGTGTACTGATGTGGGTTTACTTAAAGATATAATTACCATCAGGGGGGGGAAAGGAAATGGTTTTTGCTTCCGTAAAGGTGACTACAGTGGTCTCAGACAGTTTTTAAATTCTGTAAAGTGGGACCAACTGATGAAGTTACCAATAGCATATTCTAAGTGGGAAACATTAGCATTAGTAGAGGCATTTGATGCAAGAAAGCAAGCTTATGCAGCATCAGCCAAAAAAAAAAAAAAAAAAAAACCCACTTCCACTTCACCCCTCTGTTCGTTCAAAATACCTGTCCAGCTAAGCCTTAAACTTATTTAGGCTATCAACCTCCACCACAAGGGATGGCAGTCTGTTCCACCAACCAACCACCCGCTGGCTAAAGGCAAATTTCCGCACGTCTATCCTACATCTGTCTTTCCTCAATTTGAATTTATGCCCTCTCAGGTGATTTTTCTGAGCTAGAGGAAGAATCCCATCAGCACTGAGCATGCTTAAACCATTCAAGGCTTTATACACCTCTATCAGATCACCTCGCTGGTGCCTAGTCTCCAGACACTGTAATTTGCAAAACTTAAGCCTTTCTTCGTAAGAGCACCCCTTTGTTCCATTCACTAATCTTTTTGCCCTTCTCTGTACTCGTTCCAGCAGCTCTACATTCTTCTTGAAATGAGGCCTCCAGACCTGTATACAGTACTCTAGGTGTGGCCTGACCATTGCCTTGTGCAATGGAATAATCACCTCCTTATCCCTGCTGGAAAAATTCCTGTATATCATTGACAATACTCCATGAGCTACTCTTGCAGCCCGTCTGCACTGCTCAGAGAACTTCATATCTGCCTGCACAATCACCCCCAAGTCCCTTTCATTCTCTACCACTGTCAGTGTAGTACCACAGAGTTGATACGTTGCTCTGAGATTGCTGTTTCCCATGTGTAGTACTTTACATTTGTCAATGTTAAACTTCATTTGCCACCTCTCAGCCCATCTGCTCAACCTTTCCAGATCCTGTTGCAGCAGTGTAGTGTCAATAGTGTCCTTGACAACCCTGCCAACCTTTGTATCATCTGCAAACTTGGACATTAAGCTTGATATACCATCATCAATATCATTTATAAATACAGAAAACAATAATGGACCCAACACTGAGCCCTGAGGGACTCCACTAATAACATTAGTCCACGATGAGCAGTGTCCATTGATTACCACTCTCTGTCTTCTCCCACTCAACCACCCCTTTATCCATAGCAGCAATTTGCCTCCAATGTCACACTGCTCCAATTTGTGTAGCAGTCTTCCATGTGCAACAGTATCAAAAGCCTTTCTAAGATCCAAGTATATAATATCAAAGTTATTCCCTGCATCCAGTTCTTTTGTGACTGCATCATAGTATCCAATCAAGTTGGTCAGGCAAGACTTCCCCTTAACAAAACCATGCTGTGTCTGAGCTATAACTGAAGTCTTGTCTAAATGATCCTGCAGTGCTTCATTGAAGGAATTAAGCGTGGAAACTACTAGATTTTTCATACCTGTTAAGAAATATTGTTCATGTGAAAGTCTTGAACAATATTTCTTAATAGGTATGAAAGTCTCAAGTCCACAAGTCTCATTAGTGTCATGTGAAATAATTAGACTTGTTGTAGAGAAGAAAAATGCATGGTATGCATATAAATTATCTGGCGACACAGAAGCCTATGGCAGATATAAGCTAGTCTGTAATCAAGTCACAAAGGAGATTAGGCAAGCGAAGGCAGACTAAGAGAACTATTTGGCATTAGGATGCTAAGAAAAACAGCAAGGATTTCTTTTAGATTGGATCAGATTGGTCCACTTGATATCGATGTTCGACTGTTGATGATCCTGCTCAGAGAGCAAACAAACCGAATGAATATTTTTCATATACATTCACATGAGGTGTTATAAAGAAAGGAAAATGCCAGACGTTTATCAAATTCTAACAGGGTGCTTAATGATTTTGTAATAACTGAGAGCAAAGTGGAGGAAAAATTGTTGAAGTTAAACATAAGAAAGGCACCTTGGGGTGGATGGGATCTATCCAGTTATATTAAAGGAGGTGGCAAAAGAAGTAAGCAAACCCTTAGCCATAATTATTAGAACATCTTTGGGCTCAGGAGAAATCCACGCAGACTGGAGATGTGCAAAAAAAAAAAAAAAAAAAAAAAAAGTAAAGTGCAGCCATTATCAACCCACTGCAGGATGAAAGTCTCCTCAACAATTCATGTTAAAGGAAATGGACCATAATCTGCCAAGGTGGTCCAGTGCGGGTTGGCAGATCGACCGTATTCAGCAGTCAGGGGCTTGAACCCCGGTCTACTCAAAGAGCGTGTACTACTGCACCCCGCTCCTGCCCACTCGGCTACGGAGGCCTCCAAATGTATCCCCAATTCACAAAGGGTGATTGAAGGGTGACACGAGTAGTTAGTTTAACTTCTGTTCCGGGGAAAATAATGGAGTCACTGGTTAAAGATGCATTGCAGGATCATCTAGACAAGACTGCAGCAATAAGTAAAACAGCATGGGTTTGTTAAGGGAAATTCTTGTCTCACAAATTTGATTAGATACTATGATGTGGGTACAAAGGAAATGGATGCAAAAAATAATTTTGCTATCGTATACTTGGATTTCAGGAAAGCTTTTGACGCTGTTGCACATGGAAGACTACTGTACAAATTGGAGCAGAATGGGTATTAAGAGTAAGTTGCTACAATGGATAAAAGGGTGGTTGAGTGGGAGAAGACAGTGGGGGGTAATCAATGGACACTGCTCTTCTCGGACTAATGTTATTTGTGGAGTCCCACAGGGTTCGGTGTTGAGCCCACTGTTTGTTTTGTTTATTTATCAATGATATTGATGAAGGCCTATCAGGCTTAGTGTTGTAGTTTGCAGGTGATGCAAAGGTTAACAGGGTTGTTAATCACACTAATGGCAGTGCGCTACTGCAATGGGATCTAGAAAATTTGGGCAGATGGGCTGAGACATGGCAATTGAAGTTTAACTTTGACAAATGTAAAGTACTGCATATGGATAAAAGATAACCCCAGAGGAACGTACCAACTGTGTGGTACTACACTTAGGATCGTAGAAAATGAGAAAGACCTTCGAGTAATTGTGCAGTCAGATACGAAGTTTTCTGAGCAATGCAGACAAGCTGCAAAAGGAGGTCATGGGGTTTTGTCAATGATATACAGAAATTTTGCTAGCATGGAAAAGGAGGTGATTATCCCTTCATATAAGGCAGTGGTCAGGCCACACCTTGAGTACTGCGTACAGTTCTGTTCGCCTCATTTTAGGAGGGGGGTGTAGGTTTTCTTGAGCGTGTACAGAGAAGGGCAACAAGATTGGTGAGGAGAATGAAGGGATCCTCTTATCAAGAGAGGCTTAAGTTCTGCAAATTGCAGTGGCTCTAGACTAGGCACCTGCGAGGTGATCTGATTGTGGTGTGCCTTGAATGGGTTGAGCAGGCTGAATTCTGTTGGGATTCTTCCATTTGCTCAGATTACAAACCTAAGGGGCAGCCATAAATTCAAATTGAGGAGAGACAGTTATAGAATAGATGTGCGGAAATTTGTCTTTAGCCAGCAGGTGGTTAATTGCTGGAACCATCTTCCGTCTGTCGTTTTGGAAGTTGATAGCTTAAATAAATTCAAGGAGGAACTGGACAAACTTTTAGAGGGAATGGTTGGGTGAATTTATTTTTTATTTATTATTATTATTATTTTTTTTTTTTTGGCTGATTCTACATAAGCTCATATGCTTGTTTTCTTCCATCACATGCCTCTGAACTATTACTGTTATCTGGCAAAGTTTAACATCACTAGAATGAACCAGGAGCCAATCAATGAAGTGAAGTTCATCAAAGAAAGTATTGCCCAGCAGTAACAATTACAGTTCAAAGACCTTCACTTGATTTCTGCTATTTCAAAAACCATGGTGGAATGCACAGCAGCAAGAAAGGCACAGAATAAGGTGCTGGAGATATTTCAACAATAACCTACTACAGATAACCTAATAGCCTTCAAACATTCAGTTTTCAAATATCCATTATATCCATTGTCAGAGCCAGAAGGAATCTTGGATCAACTTCACATCATCGATCACCAAGTCTGACAGTCCTAGGGTTGTTTGGGATAAAATCCAAAAAACGAACGACAAATATCCATTGCACCAGCCTTTGATTCTTGTACAGTTGCGTGATTTTCAGACCCAACTGTAATTGCTAACATGTAGGGGGTAGCATTCATTAAAGTATCTGCTGAAACATCATACTATCCTGAATTTGTGCTCTTCGAGCAAAAATATGAAAAACAGCAAATGAAGCTACTGGCCTTTCAGAGAGCAGGAATTTCAAGTGCCACTTTCTCCTATTCAGGCCAAATGGATATCCATTATGAGATGATTAAACATCCACCATTGGAATCTATGGATCTCCTACTCAGTTTTCTTTACAACAAGAACTGTCTTCGAGGGCAGTTTCTGAATTCCTGGAAAAGGCAGTCATACTTGCTTGCCTTCCCCAAACAACTACCACTCTTTTGCTCTGAATAGCTATTCAAGTGGTCAATAATCACCTCATGTGGCAATAGAATGGTCAATTCATAGATATTCAAGTGGTCAATAATCACATCAAATGGCAATTGGAAGCTAATGACTTCCTGTCTGGGATGCAGTGTTGCTTCCAATGGAAGAGGTTATCACTCAACTATTTAATCCGTCTGGAAACATCGATTAATATTAGTAGTGGCAAATAATGGAAGAAAGCAATCTTACACATTATCAGCTAAAAATAAATAAACAATAATTTTTAAAAAATAATAAAAAATAAAGTACTTTCCATTATAACCTTTAATGACCTTCAATTTCAACAGTGTCTAGTTTTTCCTACAATTTATTAAAATTTCCCACTTCTACAACACCAGGTGGCAGTTTGTAATAAAAATGAACTACTTCTGGTCAACCGGTGAAATACCACCATTTTGCTTATTGGAGGCTTGAAGTGGTGGAACCCATGTTTAGTCTCTAGAGCTAAGTTCCGGCCAACCCTTCCCTATCTCTTCCATCATGCAGTATAATTGATGATTTTTGAGGTTATGATGAATGTCGTGGCGAGATCCAATATTCCTTACATTTCGAGGGTACAGCTCTAAAACGGTGTTCGCAGGCCGGCCACTAGTTAGTACACCGGACTGAACCTATTGGTAACTCTCTAGGAAACTTCCGGATCAGCTAGTGTATAATCTTGCTACCTCTACTCTGCCAGATAGTGACTGGAGGGAGTCCGAGTAGTGTGTATGCGGGGAGCATTGTCGAGGCCACGTTATGTCAAGGATCTGGGTATATTCTTACCACATGTACGCCATATCCAAAAATTTCATTACTTCATACAGCATGTCCCACTAACCTTTTTCTTACTATTGAATACACCATGAATTGTCAAAATAATAGAGCAAGCTTATCTGCGAAAAGATCTAAACCTCCCAAGGACTTCCTAATTCATTTCACAAATATACGTGGTCTCAATTCTAATCTCAACGATGTCCATTTCCACTTGCAGTCTTCCAAACCCCATGTACTTTTTCTGACTGAATCTCAGTTATCAGTTGATTCAACTACTGCTCATCTCAGATGTCCAAATTATTTGCTGTATGATTCCTTTCGCCTCAAAGGTGGTACTTGTGCATATGTCCATTCTGATATTCCCTGTCAGAGACTTGGCAATTTGGAATCTCCTCTCTTTGATCTTCTCTGGCTTAAAATCTCTCTACCTCATTGTGTCAAATTCATCTGTTGTCTCTACCGTTCTCCCAACTCCACTAATCACTTGGAGCTCTTTGACTTCCTCTCTTTGCAACTTGACTTTCTCCAGTCCAACTTTCCTAACAGTGAGGTTAACATTTCCTTTTAACGTTCACAACTCCAGCTGGCTTCTGTTTTCCTATCACACCGACCCAGCAGGTCGAGATGCTGAGGCTTTTGCAATTACTAATGACCTAGCACAGATTGTTCATTTACCTACAAGAATACCGGACAATCCTAATCATACAGCCAATACGCTTGATCTTTTTCTCACAAACAACCCTTCTAAGTACAAGGTTGAAGTGAGAGGTCCTTTAGGCACTTCAGATCACAACTTGGTGATTGCCTCTTCTCCAATGGAACCTTTATCTCATGGCTATTCCCAACCTCGTATTGTTTGGCATTACAAGAATGCAAAATGGGATGACCTGCGAGACTTCTTTTCTTCTTTTCCTTGGTCGGATTACTGTTTCAAAACTTCTGATGTCAACGTTTGCGCAGATCATGTCAGTGAAATTATTCTTGCAGGAATGGAATCCCTTATCCCACACTCCACTTTAAAATCTCGTCCTTTATCTAAACCTTGGTTTTCCAATAAATGTGCTAAGGCTGTCCAAGAGAAGAATGTTGCATATCGTAATTGGCTTGTTTCTAATTCTTCAGTTTCATTTTCTGCCTACACCAAAGCTCGCAACAATTGTAAAGCAGTTATTAATCAGTCCAAACTAGAGTTTGAACAGGCTAAGAGTAGAAAACTTGCTTCTTGCCCTAATGGTAGCCGAGCATTCTGGTCTCTTGCCAAAGCTATTGGCCGCAACTTTTGCCCATCTCTGCTCCCACCTCTGTCCAAATCAGATGGTTCTGTTGTCACTTCAGCCAAGGATAAAGCTGACCTGCTAGCAACCCATTTTTCTTCCAGCTCATGTATTAATGATCTTGGTAAAACACCTCCCACCATTCCCAACACACTCCATTCAGTGCCTCCTGTGGTCTTCCGTCAAAAGGATATCAGAAGGATTTTGATGAATCTCGATGCTAAGAAAGCTCCAGGTCCTGATGGTATTTCTCCACTTATTCTCAAAACCTGTGCTCCTGAACTTACTCCTATTCTTTGCCGCCTTTTTTCACTTTCTTATTTTAAAGGTGTTTTTCCTTCTGCTTGGAAATTTGCTCATATCCAGCCAGTTCCTAAAAAGGGTGACAAATCCCTCCCATCCAATTATCGTCCCATTGCAATTACTTCTACTCTTTTTCGAAAGTAATGGAGAAATCAATTAACCGCCAACTCTTAAACTACCTAGAAATCTTCCGTCTGATCAACGATCACCAGTATGGATTCCGTCAGTGTCGATCCACTGGTGATATTCTGGGTTATGTTACACATTTATGGACTAATTCAATAGAAAGGTTCGGTGAAACACAAGTAGTTGCTCTTGACATCTCAAAGTCTTTTGATCGTGTTTGGCATAAAGGTCTTCTAAACAAGCTTCCATCTTATGGTTTGCCAACTGTTTTTAGTAATTGGTTATCCAGTTTTCTCTCAGTTAGCTCACTGAGGGTGATGGTAGATGGCTCTCTGTCGTCTAACTTCTCCACTAATGCCGGTGTCCCCCAAGGTTCAGTTCTTTCCCCTACTCTTTTCCTCTTGTATATCAATGACCTTCTTCCATTGACTGGAAATCCTATCCATAGTTTTGCCGATGATAGCACATTGCATTCAACTTTCCATTTTGAGAAACCTTGTCCAGCTCAATCAGCTTCAAGTTCTCGAAAATCTGCTGCCAATTCCTTAAATGCCGATCTTCAGGTAATTCTCCAGTGGGGCAAAGACAACTTAGTTGATTTCAACCCTTCTAAAACTCAATCTTGTCTTATATCTCGCAAAAAGGATTCTTCTGCTCCTATGCTTATCTTTAGTGACACTCCGATTTCTAGGCAAAATGATATATCTCTTTTGGGGATTACCCTGATTTCTAATCTCTCTTGGCACAAGCACATTACAAATATTGCTTCCTCTGCATCTAAAAAACTTGGTTTTCTCTTTCGCTCTCATCGTTACTTTTCTCCCAAACAGCTGCTCACTCTGTATAAATCGCAAATCCGCCCTGCCATGGAATATTGTTCCCACATCTGGGGTGTTGCCCCCAAAACCTCTCTCAGGCTTCTTGATTCCATTCAGAAGAGGGCAGTTAGGTTAATTAATGATTCATCTCTAACAGAGTCTCTCCACTCGCTTTCTCATAGACGCACTGTTTCTGCTGCATGCCTCTTCTACAGATACTTCCATGGGCACTGTTCTTCTGAATTGGCTTCTATAATTCCCTCTCTCTCTTTCAAAACAGTCCGAACACGTGCCGCCACAAGCCAACATCCATTTACTGTCCAACTTCAAACCCACAGAACCAACTTTTCATCTTCCTCATTTATTCATTCAACTGCCGTTTTCTGGAACAACCTTCCTTCATACGTATTTCCTGAAAATTACAATCTACAGAAGTTCAAGTCCAATATCAACAAATATCTTCTTTCGTCTTCTCAACCTCCAACCCAAGCACGGTACTAAGTACTATAGGTTATAATACCTCTCGTGTTTGGGGTTCTCATAAAAAAAAAAAAAAAAAAAAAAAACACAACTTCCCTTACATCTGCCCTACAATTATCCTTCTTCAGTTAGAAATTCATGCCCACTCATGTGTGCCATCTGAGCAAGAGGAAGGATCCATCAGCAGTGAGCCTAATCCATTCAGATCCTTAAACACCTCAAATCAGGTCTTCAGATGATGCAATTTGCAGAACTGAAGTCTTCCCTAGTAAGCAACTTCCCCCCTCACTGATCTTGTTGCTCTTCCCAGTCCCCATTCCAACAGATCCACATCCTTCCACAAATGAGGCTTCCAGGCCTGTATGCAATATTCAAGATGTGGCCTACCCATTGCCTTATACAACAGAATAATCACCTCCTTATCCATGCTGGCAAAATTCCTGTATATCATTGACATAAAACCCATATGGGCAGTCCTGGTTGCTTGCTGCACTGCTCAGAGAACTTCATATCCACCTGCCCAACTATCCCCAGTTCCTTTTTTTTTAATCTCCACTACGCTGACTGTAGTACCACATAGGTGGTACATTAATCTGAAATTACTGCTATCTACATGAAGCCTTGAATTTATTAATATTAAACTTCAATTGCCACTTCTCAGCCCATCTGCCTGATTTCTCTAGATTTTGTTGCAATAACATACCCTGAATACTGTGATTAACCACCCTGCAAACCTTCATATAATCTGCAAACTTAGACATTAGGTATGATATGCCTCCATCAGTATCATTAATAAATATTGAAAACAACCAAAGTCACAGCACTGAACACTTGAGGATTATTCCACTAATTACATTTCTCCAAGAAAAGCAGTGTCCATTGATAATTACTCTCTGTGTTCTCCTAATCTACTATCCCTTTATCCATAGAAGTAACTTTCCTTTAATGCCACATTGCTCCAATTTTTACATCAGTCTTTTATGTGCAACAGTATCAAAAACTTTTCTGAAATCTTAGTTGTTGTTGTTGTTATTTGGTTTTTAGAAGCATTAGCAACTAAGGCCATATTGCTCCGGGGATATGCGGTGGTCATTCCCTGACCTTTCCGCATCCTCCATATTTGGTGGTCACAGGCTCGAACCTTGGTCTGATCAAGAAGCATGTGCTACGCACTGCTGCTCCTGCTCACCTGGCTATAGAGGCTGAAATCTTAGTATATGATGTCAAAATTATTTTTTGTATCCATTAAGATTGGTCAGACAAGACTGGCCCTGAACAAATCCATGCTGTGACTGCAGTATAAATGCATTTTTGTCTAGATGGTCCTGCACAACTTCTTTAATCAGTGACTCCATTAATTTCAGTGGAACGGTCAAACTGACAGGACTGTAATTACCCATCCCCCTTTGTCTCCCCCACTTTATGAATTAGGGATACATTTCCACATCTCTAGTCCCTAGGGATCTACTCTGAATCCAAGGATGCTCTCATAATAATGGCTGAAGTTTTGCTACCTCCGTTATTTTAACTGGAAAGATCCCAACCACCTCAGGTGCTTTTTTTATATTTATCTTTAACAATTTCTCCTCCACTTTCCTCTCAGTTATAAAAATTGTGATAAAATTGTTTAATTTTTAAAAATTTTTATAAAAATTGTCAGTCATAAAATTGTTTAGCTTTCTCTAGAATTTGACACACTGCCAGAAGCATGTTGAATTCCTAAAGAATTCCTTGTTTGGAAATGTAAATGGAAAATTCTGATCAGTTTGTCAGCAACCTAAGCAAGTTTATTTTCATCAATGGTTAAACCATTCATATCTATTGAATCGTTGTGATTCATCCCCTTTTTTCTTGTCTTTGTTGGAGTAAAGAGGTCTTTGCTGTTTACTTTTGCATTCTTTGGCAGAATGTAAAAGATTACTTTTGCATCTTGTAATCTTCCGTAGCTTGTCTAAACTCCTTTATGACTTGATTATAGACTAATTTATTATCTACTGTATGCTTCTGTATCACCTGATAATTTATATGCATCCTTCGCATTCTTCTTCTACTTCTCAACCACAAGTCTCATCAGTAATCTGTCATCCTTTTAGCTCTGCACTTTAAACAGTATCTCTTAATTAATATAAAAGCTTAGTAACTTCTATGATTATGTCCCTGAATGCTTCCCATTTAGAGTTTGCTGTTGGCAACCGACCATTTGGCCCCACTTCATTGAATTTTAAAACTGTTTGAAGCCACTATAGTCACCTTTTCAAAAGCAAAAGCTCTACCCTGTACCCCTGATATTACTTAGATCTTTAAGTAAATCCCACGTCAATACACTATAGTCACTACCACATAATGGATCTTTTATCTGCAGATTATTAATGCATGAAGTGTTGCTGCTAATAACCATACCAACAGTATAGCTTTCTCTCAGTGCTTTTCTGATATGCTCGTGTAGAATGCATTCATCCAGGACATCCACAAAAGTCTTATTACTTCACAGTTGACCAACCCCTTTGAATTGATTATTTGGAGAATTAGGGTCCACCCATTAAGACATTGCAATGGTTATAAAAGACAAATAGAGTGGGCCTAACACTGCCCCACTCTATTTGTCTGTGGTGTTGTTCATTATACTTACTCACTCCTACTCTCATTTTTGTTTTCCCAGTGCTTATGCTACACCAGAATGATTGAACATTGTAAAGGCCACCCATACCAACTGGATGTAATACCTTACATTGTATGTGTTTCTTAAATAAAAGAATACCCCCCCCCCCATTCTGCCTATTTTTTCTGTACATATTGTACTCCCCATATTCCAGTTTTGTATCCCTTATATCTGAGTGACACCATGTGTCTGATTTCCCCTCAATGTCTGTATTTTATGATTTAAAATTCATCAAATTTCTTTACTATGCTCCTAGCATTGGTGTACATTAGTATATATGCTCCTGTTTTTACTTTTAGTAACCTTAACACAACCTATGTATTTGCTTGTTTTGTGATGAAATCCAGCAGGCCATGAAATCCCTAACTCCTTGTTTTTCAGGCTTTTACTGCTTCTACTAGATGTTCTAGTAGAAGCAGTCAAGAATTATTTACACCTCTTCCTGCAACTACTGTTAATCCATTTGTCAGGGGATTAAGGGTAGCTGTCAGTTTCCCAACACAACTAACATTGCCTCAATAGCATCAGAAAATAATGTTGCACCCATTCTATTTAAGTGTATCTTATCCTTGTGAAAACTCTCTCACCTGTCAATAAACACATATCACACTGAGAAATATTCTAACTGATGAGCCTTGTGCATGCTCTCCCAGGCCAGTCAGTTTGGTCCTGGAGAGATGGCCGATCAATTTGGCCCTGGAAAGATAACACTGCTGGAGCAACTCCATCTTGTCAGCAGAATTGCTGACACTCAATTTCAATCCTAACTTGTATTCCTTTCTCTCAACATTCCCCTTTACATGTTGAGCAAATCCTCAGATCTCCTACTCTTATTATTCTTACCAACATGAACAATATCACCATTTGTACCTATAAAAAAATGATAGCTGCCTCTACAACACCATGAACCTTAGCCCCAGCAGACATATCCTGGTGTTATTCCACCTGTTCTTTTTGCCCAATATATTTCCCACTTCCCAAACAATCTAGTCACCAAATACAACTACTTCCTGTGGGACCAAGGATCTCTGCTGTGAAGGGTAATGTTTTGTTGTCTGCTGCTGGAACATGGGCTTAAGCACTAGACTAGGCAGCTGATTTCTTGACTGCCTCTCTCTCTAGTAATCCTTCACAAGCATCAACTCTATTCTGCAGGCCCTCATATAAACCCATCAGTACACTTAATTTGCACTTAAATCCCTTGTGTTCTTTGCAATGAACCAACACAAAATCATCCCCTATAGCTGCATCACGTTCTGCTAAAAGTAGCTTCAAAAAAGAACAAGTTAGTGCATGAAATATAATCATGATTCACAAGAGAACTACCCTTGGGAAACCTCTCTCAAACCAGAGCATTCCCACTTCTTCAAGCTTGTTGCTTTGCTGCTCTTGTTTGAGGCATGATTTTAACCTGAATTTAATTTAAAAACAACACAAGAAACTAAAAGATATGAAAATAATAACAGTGCACTACTCCTCTCTTATTTAATGGCACTACAAATTATACTATTTCAGATTACATTGTGTATGTTATATGATTTATTGTTTATGGGCTTAATAAAACACTTATAGATTTTTAATATAATTATACATTTACAGAATTATATACAGAGTGGCTGAAAAGTCTGGAACCAATCAGATTTACACTATGTATGCTTACACTCATTTACAATATGTGTTCAACGTGTCCACTCTGACTCTCTACACATTTTTTCAGCCAGTGTACCATGTTAGTTTGGAGTCTTCTCAGCATATTGGGATCAACAGGAGCAGCAGCAGCAGAACCCTTGGTAATTCTCTCCCTAAGATGACGAAGAACTTGGATTTTTTACAGCATACAACTGTACTTTCAGGAAGCCCCAAAATGCAAAGTCCAGTAGGTTAAGGTCAGGTGATCAATCGTGGTGCCACTTCACTGGTCCTCTCCTTCCAATCCATCAATGAGGAAACATACCATTGAGCCAATGATTCACACTCCATTTGCATAATGCGGAGGAGCTCCATCTTGCATGACCCAAATGGTTCATGCAAGATGGAGATTTGGTCCCTGACCACTAAGGACTATCTCCACCTTTTCATCCAATTTTAATGCCATTTTTCACCTGTAAAGAAAAACATTGTTACCATTGGTTCCAGACTCTTTGGGCACCCTGTAGAAGACTATTACTACTATTAAATTACACATCATTCTATAATGATAAATAATCAATGCTACATTTATATCAGTGCTACAATAATAGTGGCTCTATTTTTGTTATATTGTTACAGTACAATGACAGCAGACTACATTTTCATTTTCTAAGCAATTTCTAAAACCAAGCAAACAACAGATTAACTAATTTTATCAGGTAAAAACAAGTAACAAGTGTGCCACTAATTTTTAAGTCATAAAAATAATCCAGCTAGCAGTTCTCAAAAAAGAGGTGTGTTCGTTGGTGGCATGCACTTCATCTTTTGTCTACTTGAAACTCTTTGTGTCCCATTGAGCCAAATAGTGAGGCTTCATTCCCAGTCTTCCTAGATGGCTCAAAATCATCACCATCATTTGTGGGACCTTCTGAAATGCTCCCAGATAGCACAGTATCTGAGGAGATTTTGCAGAAATGCAGTGTACACAACAGAGTTGTATGCTATACAGTTACCTTTGGACCACATTAAAACCTACAAGCACCAAGGTATATGATATGCACAGACCCTTTAAGTGTATTATAGGTTTTATTGGAGATGAGATCTTATCCTCATCCATTCCTAACCCATGTTCAGCAGATGTTACATTCGTTTTTTTGAATGTTCATTTGACACCTGCTTCCGTTCAATCCTAATGCAAGTACTGCATCAGTAATCAAAGAAAAAACATACCATATGAGTAGCACTAAGCTCAAAAGGGAAAAGAACTAGTGATAATTGTACAATCCAACATGAAATTCTCTGAGCAGTACAAACAAGGTGCTAGAACTGACCATGCAGCACTGTCAGTGTTATACAGAAACTCATTTTTACCTAGCAGGCAAAAAATGAGCAGATGAGAAACAGTTGAAAATCCCATTGTGTAAGGCAATAGTTAGGCTACATGATATATTGCAAACAGGTTTCGAAACCTCAATTTAGGAAGAGCATAGATCTGTTGATAAGGGTGCTGAGAAAAACAAAAATTTGTTGGAGGGTGCAAAAGGATATTCTCACCGAGAAAGATTAGGGTTCTCTAAATTTCATTCTCTGGAAATTAAGTATCTGTATGATGACCAGAATGCAGTGTATAAGGTTTTAAAAGTGTTAACTAAACTAAATGCTGGTGGCATCTTTACACTTTCTCAGATCTCTCTCTTTCTCTCTCTCTCTCTCTCTCTCTCTCTCTCTCTCTCTCTCTCTCTCTCTCTCTCTCTCTCTCTCTTCTCTCTCTCTCTCTCTCTCTCTCTCTCTCTCTCTCTCTCTCACACACACACACCTCACACACACACACACACACACACACACACACACACACACACACACACACACACACACACACACACACACACACACACACACACACACACACACACACACACACACACATTTAAACTGAAAAAGGTTACAGAATAGATGTTCAGAAATTTGTATTCAGCCAAATAATAATCAGTGGTTGAAATAAACTTCCACCTGGTGTTGTGAAAGTGGATAGTTGAATATATTTAAAGAGGGTTTGGTCAAATTATTGTCAATACTGAGCAAATGACAAATGGTTGTTTTATTTTTTCTTTTTAGCTGATTTTATATAAGCTTTGTTTTCTTGCATAATTAAATGTTGTTAACTATTGTAAGAGGCTCTTGGTGTTCTTAAAATATTTGTTTTGAAACTAATCACTTTTTCTTTTTTTTTTTTTATGCTGAGATTGTCCTTTTGATTGCAGTGGTTCAGGTCTTGATCCTCAGGTCTAGCTTTATACCCTTAAGCCCATAGCCACAAATAGGAATTTGGAGAAAAAAAAACAGTTTAACAGCCATTAAATACAGAAAGAAGACTATATATACAAGGAGATATTCTTATAAATCCCTACAACAACAACCTAACTAGGAATAGGAGTATGCTTATTAATCATAATTAGTGCCATATTTTCAAAAGTAGCATTTTAGTATAGTATAGTATACCAAAAACTACAGCCCCAGCTTTCTATTCCTTCCTCCCCACCCAACAACAGACCACCAAATCTTAGAGGTTCCTGCAGAATAATAATAGCTAACAAGTAACAGAGAGATGCTTCCAACCAGTCTGCCAACCTTGGAAAATCCCATGAGCCTCTGCATACCACAAGAATCTCGTGTTAATATAACCTCACATCTAGTTAGGGCAGAATTTTTTTGTTGTCTGGACACAGTGGTGTTAACACCTCAAGTATTATTCTTAATTTTCATTGTTTCAGTTGTTTTAAAATATATGTTAAAACTTGGCTAATTTTTTAACAGCATGGTGTTATTTAATTTTAATTAATTATTTATCATTGAGGAAGCCAGCTAGACTCCTGCCTGCAAAATGTTTTTTTTTTTTTTTTTTCGTTTTTGTTTGTTGCATAATAATTTATTATTCATTTGAAACAATATTGTCACCAAGCAACAGAAATTTCATTATTCTGATCTGGATATGGCACTTTAAAAAATGGTATTACACAATATCACCATTTTTTAAGAGAAATAATTTTTCAGACAGAAGAAAACTGTGTATTTTAGTAAAATTAGATTATAGTTTTATTTAGGTGTGCATTCATTTTCAATTGTTATTATCCATGAATATAACCCTATATGCTAAGGAAGTGAATATATCTTTCTCTCTACTATTTCTAATTTTTTTTTTTTTTTCCAATATTGAAGTATAATAAACTGAAATTAATTTCTGAATTAGCTCCCAAACCAATGGTAAAACCTGATTCATTTGGAGTTAAGGAAGGTTGGGAAATAACTGTCATTTTGCCTAAAGCCTCTGAAGAATATGGACCCATTAGTCATTATTATCTTGTGGTTGTTCCCACAGAAGAAGCCAAAGTGGATCCTGATCACTATACTATTGATGAGGTATGCTGGCTTTGAAAAAAATTTCCATCTAGATGTTAGATTCAAAATTTATTAAAGTTATTTTATTCACTTGTTTAGTTAAATGATATTTATCCATTAGATATATTTATATTTTAAATGTTTTAATTTAATGCATGTGTTTTATGTGTTTTATATGTTTTATATACATGATAACCAAAAATTACCCTAATTTGAATTACTTATACAGTGTTTGTTGAAGTATTTTGCTTAGAGTTCTATTAGATTTATGGTTATTGGTTTTTACTGTACTTAATTATCTTAGGCAGTTTACGCCAGTATGTTATGTCGGTACAGCTGTGGCCATGAGCTGATTTGCATGTTGTGCAGGCCAAAAAACACAAAATAGCTCATAGTGAGGGGGGGACACTATACCCCATATCAACTAACTACTAGTCCATTTGAAAAGGCCTTTAACATGGTCAGGAATAAGTACATATATTATTTCTCAAGGCTCCTTAAATAATGTGCCCATTTATGTACAAGTTGTCTTGAAATCTTTCAGTAGGTGCTCTTATCTCTGTTTCCATTTAACAGTAGATACAGTTTTTCATAAAGTGGGAGCCAGACGTGTTCAAAATCCGCTAAATGGATTTTCTTATTTATTGATTTGAAATTATTGTTTTTCTAAAACTTTTGATTTAAATTTATTAGTATAGCATTATTTTGTGTTTATCTGATTAATCTGGTTTATTTATTCTTTACTCGGCCTTGTAATTGCATAAAAGTATCGGTAAGGGTATCATATCCACATGTTACGAGTTGCACTCCGTTGAACGAGACGTTTTTTAGCCATATTTCGCCGCTTTATTGACCAATTGTTACATCAAATTATTTTCTATAAGTAGCTTATAGACCTAGTCAGGATTCTTAGTTTATTCTGAATTGAGACAGCGAGATTTGGAAGTTAATTAATACTTAAGTGTCCGTAGATTTACCGTTCGTAATTTGCCGCCTTTGTTAAACGATACATTATATATGAACTAGATAGCGTTAGTAAGTATAGTATAGTATATAATATAATATTGTTGATTAATCAGTAAAATCTAATTTTGTTAAACTTCGTTGTCAATTAAATTGTACTTTTAACTAAATACATATAACGACTTCGATTACAAATGAAACATAATTAATTAATATATAACTTGATACAGAAGTTATATAAACAGAACTCATATATGATATTTGATACTGAAAAATATATAGAGCGTTATAACTGTGTTGGGATACAAGTTTAGGGTTATAATTTGTACTGAAATTTAAATTTTATTGAAACTAAATCGAAATCATGATTCAGACCAGAGCAGCAAAGAAAAACTAATGGGAGTGCTGTGGCTCAGAGGAGAACTGAGGGGGGGGGGGGGGGCAGTTGCCCTCTGAATCACAGCCTTTTAAAATGCACTGCTTGCATGATGTTTGTGGAGCAATTGGGTATGGGACATGATATTGCCAAGGGCAATGTCTTTGTGTGTGCACGATGCAAGGAGTGTAACGAAATCAGGCGACAACTCAGCATTGGTATGGGCCTATATGAGAGGTTGAAGGACAGGGTGGATGCCCTCGAAGGATTTAAAGTGAGGGACCCATCAAGTTCTCAGCTCCACACATCAACTCCAGAGCTTGCACTTGGTCATCATGCAAACAGCGGCAACCCTCAAGGCAGAATGCACTGATTCCACAGGAACTAGTAGTTGTTGGTGACTCTATTGTCAGGGAAACAGGGAACATGCTTTGTAAAAAGGATAGGTGGAACAGGATCAGGGTATGTCTGCCAGGGGCAAAGGTTGATGATGTTGTAGAGCAGATATCATCTTTTAAGGGCACAAAAGGTGATATAGTTGTACACGTTAGCACTAATAATATTAAGAGTAGGAGACTGACAGAATTACTTAACAAGTACAGTCACTGTTGGAAAAAAGCCGTGAATTAGGGTTGAATTTGAAAGTGTCTGCAACTCTGCCCAGACACGATAGGAGGGAGTATATGATGGGAGCCTTGTCGATCAACTCAGCCCTGGAAAGATTGTGCAAAGCTCAAGGGGTAGAATTTTTTTCAGCCTGGTCTGTACTTGTTAACAGGAGAGACTGCTTCTACAGGGATGGGATACACTTAAATAGAAAGGGTGCAAAACTGATGCCATCGAGGCAGTGCTAGGTGGGTCGGAAAACTGCAAGCTTTTTTTTTTTTTTTTTATGAGAACCCCAAACACGAGAGGTATTAGAACCTATAGTACTTAGTACCGTGCTTGGGTTGGAGGTTGAGAAGACGAAAGAAGATATTTGTTGACATTGGACTTGAACTTCTGTAGATTGTAATTTTCAGGAAATACGTATGAAGGAAGGTTGTTCCAGAAAACGGCAGTTGAATGAATAAATGAGGAAGATGAAAAGTTGGTTCTGTGGGTTTGAAGTTGGACAGTAAATGGATGTTGGCTGGTGGCGGCACGTGTTCGGACTGTTTTGAAAGAGAGAGCGGGAATTATAGATGCCAATTCAGAAGAACAGTGCCCATGGAAGTATCTGTAGAAGAGGCATGCAGCAGAAACAGTACGTCTATGAGAAAGCGAGTGGAGAGACTCTGTTAGAGATGAATCATTAATTAACCTAACTGCCCTCTTCTGAATGGAATCAAGAAGCCTGAGAGAGGTTTTGGGGGCACCACCCCAGATGTGGGAACAATATTCCATGGCAGGGCGAATTTGCGATTTATACAGAGTGAGCAGCTGTTTGGAAGAAAAGTAACGCCGAGAGCGAAAGAGAAAACCAAGTTTTTTAGATGCAGAGGAAGTAATATTTGTAATGTGCTTGTGCCAAGAGAGATTAGAAGTCAGGGTAATCCCCAAAAGAGATATATCATTTTGCCTAGAAATCGGAGTGTCACTAAAGATAAGCATAGGAGCAGAAGAATCCTTTTTGCGAGATATAAGACAATACTGAGTTTTAGAACAGTTGAAATCAACTAAGTTGTCTTTGCCCCACTGGAGAATTACCTGAAGATCGGCATTTAAGGAATTGGCAGCAGATTTTCGAGAACTTAAAGCTGATTGAGCAGGACAACGTTTCTCAAAATGGAAAGTTGAATGCAATGTGCTATCATCGGCAAAACTATGGATAGGATTTCCAGTCAATGGAAGAAGGTCATTGATATACAAGAGGAAAAGAGTGCGGGAAAGAACTGAACCTTGGGGGACACCGGCATTAGTGGAGAAGTTAGAAGACAGAGAACCATCTACCATCACCCTCAGTGAGCGATCAGAGAGAAAACTGGATAACCAATTACTAAAAACATTTGGCAAACCATAAGATGGAAGCTTGTTTAGAAGACCTTTATGCCAAACACGATCAAAAGCCTTTGAGATGTCAAGAGCAACTACTTGTGTTTCACCGAACCTTTCTATTGAATTAGTCCATAAATGGGTAACATAAGCCAGAATATCACCAGTGGATCGACACTGACGGAATCCATACTGGCGATCGTTGATCAGACGGAAGGTTTCTAGGTAGTTTAAGAGTTGGCGGTTAATTGATTTCTCCATTACTTTAGAAAGAGTAGAAGTAATTGCAATGGGACGATAATTGGATGGGAGGGATTTGTCACCCTTTTTAGGAACTGGCTGGATATGAACAAATTTCCAAACAGAAGGAAAAACACCTTTGGAATAAGAAAGTGAAAAAAGGTGGCAAAGAATAGGAGTAAGTTCAGGAGCACAAGTTTTGAGAACAAGTGGAGAAATACCATCAGGACCTGGAGCTTTCTTAGCATCAAGATTCATCAAAATCCTTTTGATATCCTTTTGACGGAAGACCAAAGGAGGCATTGAATGGAGCGTGTTGGGAATGGTGGGAGGTGTTTTACCAAGATCATTAATACATGAGCTGGAAGAAAAATGGGTTGCTAGCAGGTCAGCTTTATCCTTGGCTGAAGTGACAACAGAACCATCTGATTTGGACAGAGGTGGGAGCAGAGATGGGCAAAAGTTGCGGCCAATAGCTTTGGCAAGAGACCAGACTGCTCGGCTACAATTAGGGCAAGAAGCAAATTTTCTACTCTTAGCCTGTTCAAACTCTAGTTTGGACTGATTAATAACTGCTTTACAATTGTTGCGAGCTTTGGTGTAGGCAGAAAATGAAACTGAAGAATTAGAAACAAGCCAATTACGATATGCAACATTCTTCTCTTGGACAGCCTTAGCACATTTATTGGAAAACCAAGGTTTAGATAAAGGACGAGATTTTAAAGTGGAGTGTGGGATAAAGGATTCCATTCCTGCAAGAATAATTTCACTGACACGATCTGAGCAAACGTTGACATCAGAAGTTTTGAAACAGTAATCCGACCAAGGAAAAGAAGAAAAGCAGTCTCGCAGGTCATCCCATTTTGCATTCTTGTAATGCCAAACAATACGAGGTTGGGAATAGCCATGAGATAAAGGTTCCATTGGATAAGAGACAATCACCAAGTTGTGATCTGAAGTGCCTAAAGGACCTCTCACTTCGACCTTATACTTAGAAGGGTTGTTTGTGAGAAAAAGATCAAGCGTATTGGCTGTATGATTAGGATTGTCCGGTATTCTTGTAGGTAAATGAACAATCTGTGCTAGGTCATTAGTAATTGCAAAAGCCTCAGCATCTCGACCTGCTGGGTCGGTGTGACTAGAAAATGGAAGCCAGCTGGAGTTGTGAACGTTAAAATCACCAAGGAAAATTACCTCACTGTTAGGAAAGTTAGACTGGAGAAAGTCAAGTTGCAAAGAGAGGAAGTCAAAGAGCTCCAAGTGATTAGTGGAGTTGGGAGAACGGTAGAGACAACAGATGAATTTGACACAATGAGGTAGAGAGATTTTAAGCCAGAGAAGAACAAAGAGAGGAGATTCCAAATTGCCAAGTCTCTGACAGGGAATATCAGAACGGACATATGCACAAGTACCACCTTTGAGGCGAAAGGAATCATAGCAAATAATTTAGACATCTGAGATGAGAAGTAGTTGAATCAACTGATAACTGAGATTCAGTCAGAAAAAGTACATGGGGTTTGTCAGACTGCAAGTGGAAATGGACATCATTAAGATTGGAATTAAGACCACGTATATTTGTGAAATGAATTAGGAAGTCATTAGGAAGCTTGGGGGGGGGATACAAGGAGTAATAGATTTAACAGTAGCCACTGGCAGAGGTGAAAGTGATTCTTGCACTGCTTCTGTTGAAATGAGCAGCAGCAGCCTGGAAAACAAGATGCAGGATATTGCAGAGCCTGCTGGGAGTCATTGCGGTACAACATGGGTTGTGTTAGGGTAGCTAAAATAGGAAGTGGTGCATGTATATTTGCATGTACACCAATGCTAGGAGTTGGGTAAATAAATTTGACGAATTTGAGGTATTGCTCAGAACATCAAAGGCAGATATTGTTGGGATATCAGAGACGTGGTGTCAAACAGATATAAGGAATGCAGAACTGGAATTTGGGGAGTACGATGTGTACAGGAAGGATAGACAAGATAGGAAGGGAGGCGGTGTTATATTATTAGTTAAGAAACACATAAAATCCAAGGAAGTGAAGCCAGTCGACATCGCTGGACAGTGCAGTGTCGAGTCAGTTTGGTGTGACATAAGCATTGGGAGATCAAAATTGAGAGTAGGAGTGTGCCATAGGCCTAATGACTCTGATGAGTATAATAGGAAACTGTACAGGGAAATAGAGTGGGCCAGTAAATCAGAGAGTCTTATAATGGGGGTTTTAATTTCCCAGATATTGACTGGAATTTGTGGGTTGGTCACTTTTGTGGATTTATTGGATGATTGTTTTCTACATCAGCATATTCGGGAGGCAACTAGAGGGAGTAATACTATTGATCGGATTATCAGCAGTGATTCCTCATACATTAAGAATCTGCAGGTAAAGGAACCACTAGGTGGCAGTCATCACAGGGTGCTGAAGTGGAATTTACTCAAAGAGGTAACTAAAATCAGGGGAAAAGGGAAGGGTTTTTGCTTTCCTAAAGGCGAATACAGTGGTCTGAAAGGAAATAAGCAAACCCTAAGCCATAATTATGAGAGCCTCTTTCAACTCAAGGGAGGTACCCATGGACTGAATATCTGCAAATGTAACCCCAATTCACAAAGGAGGATCAAAGGGCAACACAAGTAATTATAGACCTGTTAGTTTAATTTATGGTTTCAGGAAAATTAATGGAGGCCCTGGTTAAAGAAGCACTGCAGGATCATCTAGACAAGACTTCGGTTATAGCTCGGACACAGCATTATTTTGTTAAGGGAAAGTCTTGCCTGACCAATATGATTAGATACTATGATGTGGTCACAAAGGAACTGGATGCAGGGAATAACTTTGATATCATATATTTGTATCTTAGAAAGGCTTTTGATATTACTGCACAAATTGGAGCAGTGTGGCATTGGAGGCAAATTGCTGCTATGAAGAAAAGGATGGTTGAGGGGGAGAAGACAGAGAGTGGTAATCAATGGACACTGCTCATCGTGGACTAATGTTATTAGTGGAGTCCCTCAGGGTTCAGTGTTGGGCCCATTATTGTTTTCTGTGTTTATAAATGATATTGATGATGGTATATCAAGCTTAATGTCCAACTTTGCAGACAATATGAAGGTTGGCAGGATTGTTAAGGAGACTAATGACAGTATATTTGGATTTCAGGAAAGCTTTTGACACTGTTGCGCAGGGAAGACTATTGTACAAATTGGAGCAGAATGGTATTAGGGATAAGTTGCTACAATGGATAAAAGGATGGTTAAGTCGGAGAACACAGAGGGTGGTAATCAATAGGTGCTGCTCTTCTTGGACTAATGTTATTAGTGGAGTCCCACAGGGTTCGGTGTTGGGTCCACTGTTGTTTTGTATATTTATCAATGATATTGATGAAGGTATATGAGGCTTAATGTCGAAGTTTGCAGATGATACAAAGGTTTGCAGGGTTGTTAATGACAGTAATGGCAGTGTGCTACTGCAACAGGATCTAGATAATTTGGGCAGATGGGCTAAGAAGTGGCAACTGAAGTTTAACCTTGACAAATGCAAAGTACTGCATATGGGTAGAATTAACCCCAGAGAAATGTACCAACTGTGTGGTACTACACTTAAGGTGGTAGAAAATGAAAAAGACCTGGGAGTAATTGTGCAGGCAGATATGTAGTTTTCTGAGCAATGCAGACAGGCTGCCAGGGCAGGTCATGGGGTTTTGTCAATGATATATAGGAATTTTGCTAGCAGGGAAAAGGAGGTGATTATCCCTCTGTATAAGGCAATGGTCAGGTCACGCCTTGAGTACTGCGTACAGGTCTGGAGGCCTCATTTTAGGAAGTATGTAGATTTACTTGAGCGTGTACAGAGAAGGGCAACAAGATTGGTGAGGGGAATGAAGGGATCCTCTTATCAAGAGAGGCTTAAGTTCTGCAAATTGCAGTGGCTGGAGACTAGGCACCTGCACGGTGATCTGATTGAGGTGTATAAGGCCTTGAATGGGTTCAGCACGCTGAATTCTGATGGGATCCTGCCACTTGTTCAGATTACGAACCTAAGGGGGCATAAATTCAAATTAAGAAAAGACAGATGTAGTTAGATGTGTGGAAATTTGCCTTTAGCCAGCGGGTGGTTAATTGCTGGAACAAACTTCCATCTGTCGTGGAAGTTGATAGGTTGAATAAATTTAAGGAGGAACTGGACAGGCATTTAGAGGGAATGGTGCGATTTTTTTTTTTGGCTGATCCTGCATAAGCTCATACATTTGCTTTCTTGCATCACATGCCACTACTACTACTAGTACGCTGCTGCAACAGGATCTAGAAAAGTTGAGCAGATGGGCTGAGAGGAGGCAAATGATGTTTAACACTGACAAATGTAAAGTACTACATATGGAAAGCAGCAACCCCAAAGCGACGTATCAACTCTGTGGTACTACACTGACAGTGGTAGAGAACGAAAAAGACCTTGGGGTAATTGTGCAGGCAGAGTTGAAGTTTTCTGAGCAGTGCAGACTGTCTGCGAGAGTACCTCATAGTGTCTTGTCAATGATATAGAGGAATTTTTCTAGTAGGGTAGAGGAGTTGATTATCCCATTATATAACGCAATGGTAAGGCCACACCTTGAGTACTGTATACAGGTCTGGATGTCTCATTTTAAGAAGGATGTAGAGCTGTTGGAACGAGTACAGAGAAGGACAACAAGATTAGTGAATGAAACAAAGCGTTGCTCTTACAAAGAAAGGCTTAAATTTTTCAAATTACATTGTCTGGAGACTAGGCACCCGCGAGGTGATCTGATTGAGGTGTATAAAGCCTTGTATGGTTTAAGCATGCTCAGTGCTGATGGAATTCTTCCTCTTGCTCAGATTAATCATTTGAGAGGGCATAAATTCAAATTGAGAAAAGACAGATTTAGGATAGATGTGCGGAAGTTTTTCTTTAGCCAGCGGTTGGTTGGTTGGTGGAACAGACTTCCATCCTTTATTGTGGAAGCTGATAGCCTAAATAACTTTAAGGCTGAGCTTTACAGGTACTTGGAACGAACGGAGTGAGTGAAATGGGAGCGTGTTGTTTTTTTTTTTTTTTTTGCCTGATGCTGCATAAGCTTGCTTTCTTGCATCATTTGCCTCTACTAATGGTAAATAAGAAAGGACATTTCTAGCACTACTCAATATATAAGTCACTACACCTTTAATGAGTACACAAATGATAATTGACTCCTTTCAGAACTTTGTAACTCCCATTTACTCAAAGAGGTAACTACCATCAGGGTTAAAGGGAAGGGTTTTTACTTTCGTAAAGGCAACTATGGTGGTCTGAGACAGTATATAAATTTTATACAGTGGGACCAACTTATGATGTTATCAACAGCAAATTCAAAATGGGAAGCATTGAAAGAACTTATCTTGGAAGCTACTAGGCTTTACATACCAACTAAGAAATATTGTTCAAGTTTAGGCCTAAATGGATGTCAGATGAACTTATGAGACATATGACAGAGAAGAAAAATGCACGGGATACATATAAATTAATTGGTGATATGGAAGCCTATGATAGATATAAGCTGGTCTGTAACCAAGTCACAAAGGAGTTTAGGCAGGCAAAGGCAGATTATGAGAAATCCTTGGCATAAGATGCAAAGAAAAACAGAAAAGAGTTCTTTAATTATGTAAACTCTAGAAGGAAAGGGATGAAGCAGATTGGTTCACTGGTTATTGATGGTTCAACAGTTGAGGATCCTGGTCAGGTAGCTAACAAACTAAATGAATATTTTGCATCTACATTCACACATGAGGAGTTATTCAGGAAGGGGAATGCCAGAGGTGAAGTAAACTCTGGCAGTGAGCTAGATGATTTTGTAATAACTGAGAGGAAAATGGAGGAGAAATTGTTGAGGATAAACATAAAAAAGGCACCTGGGGTTGATGGGATCTATCCAGTTATATTAAAGGAGGCAGCAAAGGAAGTAAGCAAACCATTAGCCATAATTATGAGAGCTTCTTTGGACTCAGGGGAGGTACCCAGAGACTGGAGATGTGCAAATGTGACCCCAATTCACAAAGGAGGATCAAAGGCTGACACAAGTATTTATTGACCTGTGAGTTTAACTTCTGTTCCAGGAAAATTAATGGAGGCACTGATTAAAGAAGCACTGCAGGATCATCTAGACAAGACTTCAGTTATAGCTTGGACACAGCGTGGTTTTGTTAAGGGAAAGTCTTGCCTGACCAGTTTGATTGAATACTATGATGCAGTCACAAAAGAACTGGATGCAAGGAATAACTTTGATATTATATATTTGGATCTTAGAAAGGCTTTTGATACTGTTGCATATGGAAGACTGCTGCACAAATTGGAGCATTATAGCATTGGAGGAAAATTGCTGCTATGGATAAAGGGATTGTTGAGGGGGAGAAGACAGAGAGTGGTAATCTATGGACACTGCTCATCGTGGACTAATGTTATTACTGGAGTCCCTCAGGGTTCAGTGTTGGGTCCATTATTGTTTTCTGTATTTATAAATGATATTGATGGTGGTATATCAAGCTTAATGTCCAAGTTTTCAGACGATACAAAGGTTGGCAGGGTTGTTAAGGACAGTACTGACGCTATACTGCTGCTGCAACAGGATCTAGAAAGGTTGAGCAGATGGGTTGAGAGGTGGCAAATGAAGTTTAACATTGACAAATGTAAAGTACTACATAGGGGAAACAGCAGCCCCAGAGAACGTATCAACTCTTGGTACTAAACTGACAGTGGTAGAGAATGAAAAGGACCTGAGGGTAATTGTGCAGGCAGATATGAAGTTCTCTGAGCAGTGCAGACGGGCTGCAAGAGCAGCTCATGGTTTCTTGCCAATGATATACAGGAATTTTTCTAGCAGGGATAAGGAGGTCATTATTCCCTTGTATAAGGCAATGGTCAGGCCACACCTTGAGTACTGTATACAGGTCTGGAGGCCTCATTTCAAGAAGGATGTAGAGCTGCTGGAACGAGTACAGAGAAGGGCAACAAGATTAGTGAATGGAACAAAGGGTTGCTCTTACGAAGGAAGGCTTAAGTTTTGCAAATTAATGTGTCTGGAGACTAGGCACTGGTGAGGTGATCTGATAGAGGTGTATAAAGCCTTGAATGGTTTGAGCATGCTCAATGCCAATTGTATTCTTCCTCCTGCACAGAATAATCACCTGAGAGGGCATAAATTCAGATTGGAAAGACAGATGTGGGATAGATGTGCGCCAATTTGCCTTTAGCCAGTGGGTAGTTGGTTGGTGGAACAGCCTTCCATCCCTTGTTGTTTAAGTTGATAGCCTAAATATGTTTAAGGCTCAGCTGGACAGGTATTTCGAACAAACGGAGGGGTGAAATGGAAGTGTTTTTTTTTTTTTTTTCTGATTCTGTGTAAGCTTGCTTTCTTGCATCATATGCCTCTACTAATGCTAATGCTAATATCATATTGAGGTAAACTTCTCTTATTCTTTTACAAATGTTAAGGTTCAAAAAAAGTCAAAGGGTTCCAAGTTATCAGTGGAGATGGGAGAACTACAGAGGCAACAGATGAATTTGACAGAATGGAGTAGAGAGATTTTAAGCCAGAGATCATAAGGGGAAGATTCCAAATTGCTAAGTGTCTGACAAGAAATATCAGAGTAGGCATATGCACAATTACCACCTTTGAAGTGAAAGGAATCGTACAGCAAATAATTAGTACAACTGAGATGAGCAATGGTTGATTTAACCGATAATTGGGATCCTGTCAGAAGAAGTAAGTGTGGGTTAGCGGACTGTAAGTGGACATCATTGAAATTTTACTGATGCAACTTATATTTGTGAAATTAATGGAAAAGTATTTGGGAGGTTTATATCTTTTCACATAAGTCTGTTCTATTAGTTTGACTATTCACAATTTAGAAAGTAGTAAGAAAGGGTGGTGGACGAAATATATGAAGCAGTGAAATTTTTTGATATGACATACTCACAGCAAGAATATATCCAACTCCTTGACATAATGTGACCTCGACGATGCTCACTGCATACACACTGCTCAGACTTCCTCCAGTCACTGTCTGGCAGAGTAGAGGCAGCAAGTGTATACACTATCTGTTCCACATGCCTATTGAAAGGTTCAGCCTGGTGGACCATCTAAGAGCTGGCCTGTGAACACTGTTTTAGAGCTTTATCCTTGAAATGTAATGAAGAATGGATCTCATCATGTTAACATCATAATGTCAAAAGGCATGCCATACTGCATAATGGAAGAGATATGGGTTTGCCAGACTAAGCATGGGTCTCACCACTTCAAGCCTCGAATAAACAGTGTGGTGGTATTTCACTGTTTGATGAGAGTCATCTACCACCTAGTACTGCCTGTTGTGGTGGCATTCCTCTGTGTGGTGTGGGTACCATATCTTGACTCTGCTTACATTGTTTCACACCTGGGTGTTACCTTCAGTATACTAGGTACCATAACTTCAGGTACCATATTTCAAGACAGACTTGCACATGAGTGTTATGTCCAGGATTACTAACAGTCTTTTGGTTCACTTCGTACAATTGTCACCTCAGATAGCAAACTCAAGCTTGTCATACCTTGTCATACTGAGAGAATGTCTATGACAGCCCCAAGGATCCAGTTTACAAATATACTACCATTGTTCCTCCCACATATATTGGGAGAAACAACAGTCACTAGATCAAGGCACTAATAATCTCAAGAGAGCATGTAGTATCTGTCAGATAAGCTACTTGATTCACAACATAGGAGGTAAAAATTTACAGCCAAAGTGGAATGCCTTGAATATTTATTGTTATTGCTTTTTCAAGTCTAATAATCAACTGTTTCAGAGAGAGAGAGTGGCTTTGGAGAGAATATCATTGAAAAACATGGTCCAGAAAATGAATATGGTAGCAACTTTGAGAAATTGGGAACTTTCACGGAGCATATGGATTTTATTAGTGAATTTGAGGAGTTTGTTAATTTGGATAATGTGTTTGTTACCACGCAACACCAACACAAACACTTGAAGAACTGCTGAATACCAATTAAAACGATTAAGTTTTTGTTACCGGTGATGAAAGTGATAGTGAAAGTGCACACACACACACACACACTCTGCTTTCTAAAAAAAAGATGTCCAAAATGTTGAACATAATGGGGAATGTTTTGGCCTGCAGTAATGTTGTTAAACAATTTGATAAGGTCTTTGCTATAGTTAAGAATGTATATGACAAAAACTGCGCAAATTAAATTAAATTTACATTTAAAATAAATTAATTAAAATAAGTAAATAAATAATTAATTTAATTAAGTTAAATTAAATATATACTACTACATTTTATTTCAGTTATTTTCATTCTTTTCTTTTAGTTTATCTTATAAATAAAAATAAAAGAACGTATGTATTATTCTTATTATTATTATATGAGGCTTCTGTTATTGTTTTTATTTTTTATTTTAACTATTTTATATTATTTTGTTATTTTTACAATCTTATTTGATTTTATTATCTCATATATTTTTATTAATATTCTTATTCTTGTTAAGTATATTATTTGAGTGGCTTATGAAATTTTGTTTGTCTGTTGTGCTATCCCAGCAGCAATCAGAAGAGTATGGGATTCATGGGTTACTATCCTTCATGTTTCTTTTTCTGTGTTTTCTGTTTATTGCATGTGTAACATTTCACAGAAGGGTGACACGGGTAATTACAGACCAGTTAGTTTAACTTCTGTTCCTGGTAAAATAATGGAGTCACTGGTTAAAGATGCATTGCAGGATCATCTAGACAAGACTGCAGCAATAATTCAGACACAGTATGGGTTTGTTAAGGGAAAGTGTTGTCTGACAAATTTGATATGATATTATGATGTGGTTACAAAGGAACTGGATGCAAAAAAATAATTTTGATATCATATATTTGGATTTCAGGAAAGCTTTTGACACTGCTGTGCAGGGAAGACTATTGTACAAATTGGAGCAGAATGGTATTAAGGGTAAGTTGCTACAATAGATAAAAGGATGGTTGAGTGGGAGAAGACAGAAGGTGGTAATCAGTGGGTGCTGCTCTTCGTGGATTAATGTTATTAGTGGAGTCCCACAGGGTTCAGTGTTGGGTCCACTGTTGTTTTGTATATTTATCAATGATATTGATGAAGGTATATCAGGCTTAGTGTCAAAGTTTGCAGATGATACAAAGGTTGGCAGGGTTGTTAATGACAGTAATGGCAGTGTGCTACTGCAACTTTGTGGTAGAACCACACAGGTACTACCACCTTAAGTGTAGTACCTGTGTGGTACTACACTTAAGGTGGTAGAAAATGAAAAAGACCTGGGAGTAATTGTGCAGTCAGATATGAAGTTTTCTGAGCATTGCAGACAGGCTGCTAGGGCAGGTCATGGGGTTTTGTCAATGATATATAGGAATTTTGCTAGCAAGGAAAAGGTGGTGATTGTCTCTCTGTATAAGGCAATGGTCAGGCCACACCTTGAGTACTGCATACAGGTCTGGAGGCCTCATTTTAGGAAGGATGTAGATTTGCTTGAGCGTGTACAGAGAAGGGCAACAAGATTGGAGAGGGGAATGAAGAGATCCTCTTACCAAGAGAGGCTTAAGTCCTCCAAATTGCAGTGGCTGGAGACTATGCACCTGCATGGTGATCTGATTGAGGTGCATAAGGTCTTGAATGGGTTCAGCATGCTGAATTCTGATGGTATCCTTCCACTTGTTCAGATTACGAACCTAAGGGGGCATAAATTCAAATTAAGAAAAGACATGTAGAATAGATGTGCAGAAATTTTCCTTTAGCTAGCAGGTGGTTAATTGCTGGAACAAACTTCCATCTGTAGTCGTGGAAGTTGATACGTTAAATAAATTTAAGGAAGAACTGGACAGGCATTTGGAAGGGATGGTGTGATTTTTTTTTTTTTTTTGGCTGATGCTGCATAAGCTCATACACTTGCTTTCTTGCATCACATGCCACCACTACTACTACTACATAACCTTGTAAATTTACAGTCCGTATACCCACGTAGACTTAGAAAAAAATGGACCTGGGAACATCCAAATGGTGTTAAAACACAAATAGATCATCTTTTAATTAATGGTAAATGGACAAGGTCAGTACAAAACTGTAGAGCCTATTTCAATGTAGAGATAATTCCGGATCATAGTATAGTCGGTACTCATATTAAACTTCGCCTTAGCACACCCAAGCCTACTAGCACAAATCTAAATATAATTTGAATGAATTAAACAATCTTAGAAAATCAAAGAAATTAAAGCAAATAATAGAGAACACGCTAAATAAAGAAGCATTAACAGACAATCTAGACAACAATTTCGATACCATAAATTTCACACAACAAGCTGCAAATCAAACCTTCGACGTTATAAACTCCAAGAATCCTAAAAGAGAATGGGTGTCACAATCCACAGTTGCCTTGATAGAAGAAAGGAACAATCTGAAGCAAAGACTTAGAAAATGCAGACATTAAGATCTTCAGACCAGGTTATGCACATTAAATAATCAAATCTTTTCAGCATTTAAGACATAAGCCCAAATTTCAGAATTACTGTCAGTAACTTGAAGCCTGTCAGAAAACTCATAAAACGAGAGAAATGTACAATATTGCCAGTTCATTAAGTAATAAAGAAATAAAGACTAGGAAACTAAGAATCAGTGGTAGAGACAGAAGACCCCTCGAAAGCAAAGAAGAAGAAGAAATGAAAGAATGGAAAAAAACATTTCAAAAACCTATTAAATCATCCTAAACCTATTAAATTAATATCATCCTAAAGGATTCTACATGTCAATTTCCTTTACATGATCTGAGTTTTAGAGACAGTATTGTGCTTGTTGATGACAGCGTCAGCACAAAAACATTTTGACACACTTTGCCAAATAGCAGAAATCTTTGGACACAAAAATCAATGATAGCAAAGCAGAAGTTCATTTAAACCAACTAAAAGGTTCCATTCATGTAAACTGATAAGACTAGAAGAAGTAAAAGATTTCCAATACCTAGGTGCATTCGTAGATGACTCACTAAATGATATTTTCAAAAGAAAGCATAAGACTTTGCAGTTTCATTCAACTTTAAACACATATGGAAATCCCCTTTAATCATTACAGATACAAAAAATAAGATTTTTTGATATTAGACTTGAACTTCTGTAGACTGTAATTTTCAGGAAATACGTATGAAGGAAGGTTGTTCCAGAAAACGGTAGTTGAATGAATAAACGAGGAAGATGAAAAGTTGGTTTTGTGAGTTTGAAGTTGGACAGTAAATGGATGTTGGTTGGCGGCAGCACGTATTTCGACTGTTTTGAAAGAGAGAGAGCGGGAATTATAGAAGCCAATTCAAAAGCACAGTGCCCATGTAAGTATCTGTAGAAAATGCATGCGGCAGAAATAGTACATCTATGAGACAGTGAGTGGAGAGACTCTGTTAGAGATGAGTCATCAATTAACCTAACTGCCCTCTTTTGAATGGAATCTAGAAGCCTAAGAGAGGTTTTGGGGGCAACACCCAAGATGTGGGAACAATATTCCATGGTATGGCAGATTTGTAATTTGTACAGAGTGAACAGCTGTTTGGAAGAAAAGTAATGCCAAGAGCGAAAGAGAAAACCAAGTTTTTTAGATGCAGAGGAAGCAATTTTTGTAATGTGCTTGTGCCAAGAGAGATTAGAAGTCAGGGTAATCCCCAAAATAGATACAGGCACAAACTAGCAGAAGTGCTATGACTCTGGCTGGAACCAAGGAGGGCGATTCTCCAATTCATCACAGCATAAAAAAATGTGCAATTTGTGAAATGTTTGCAGAATTCTTTGGAACAGTACATGAACTAGCCAAGAAGGATGTCATTGTGTGTGCACTAGGTGCAGAGAGTGTCAAGAATTTAGGCACTAATGCAGTGTTCTGATTAGCGCTTATGGGAGTTTGAAGAGTCAGGTAGATGCCCTTGAAGGTATTAAAATGGGGAACCCATCAAGCTCTCAGCTGCCCAACTCAATGCCAGAGCTCACTTTTATGCATCAGGCAACACAGCAGCAATTTCCAAAGCAGAATGCGCTGGTCCCACAGGAGTTAGTTATATTCAGTGACTTTATTGTCAGGGAGATGGGTAATATATTGTGTAAAAAAGGTAATATATTGTGTAGAAGACATACCTGGGTATGTCTGCCAGGGGCAAAAGTTGATGATGTTGTGGAACAGATGTCATCTTTTCAGTTCACAAAGGGTGAAATTGTTGTACACACTGTCACTAATGAATTTAAGAATCAGAGTTCTACAGAAATACTTAACAAGTACAGGTCAATGCTGAAAAAAAGTGGTGAGTTAGGGTTAAATTTGAGTGTCTGCAATTCTGCCCAGAATTACAAACAATTCTGGGCAGAATTGCAATCAATTTGTCCCTGTAGGGATTTTGTAAGGCTCATGGGGTAGAATTTTTCTCAGTGTGGTCTGTGCTTGTTAATAGGAGAGAATGCTACTACAGGGATGGAGTACACTTAAATAGAAGGAGTGCAAGAGTGTTTGCTGATTCTATCGAGGCAGTGTTAGGTGGGTCGAAAAACTGCTAGCTTGGGGGAATTCACAGAACTAAAGGTTAATAGTAGCCGCAGGCAGAGGTGATAGTGATTCTTGCACTGCTTCTGTTAGAATGAGCAGCGGCCTTGAGGGCAGCGTGCTGGGGTTCAGGGACTGGTGGGAGTCATGAAACAAATAAATACATGGACTTCGTTAGGGTAACTAAGAATAAGAATAGGTGCATGTATACTTGCATGTACACCAGTGCTAGCAGTACAGTAAATAAATTTGATTAATTTGAAGTGCTGGTCAAGACATCAAAAGCAGATATTGTTGGAATATCAGAGAAGTGGTGTCACACAGGTATTAGGAGTTGGACAGACAACTTGAGTAGTCGAGACCCACTAATTTTCCTAAAATCGAAAAAATGCTAATAATTTATTGTAGTTTTCCCATAATTTCAATTTTAACACCTTCTAAATTACACTGCTCCCGGATGCAGCCATCCCTGAAGAAAACCCCAGGTAAGAGTCTTCTTCTGCCTTAAAATAAAGTATATAATATTCTTAAAATTTAATATTCCTTTAAAATTTCCAAAAATAGCCTATAATACCATTTTCAAAAAATTCACAAAGTTTATTTTAAACCCATAATGAGATCGCAGATCCTCTACGAGGAAAAATTACAATAAATTACTAGCATTTGTCCGATTTTACGAAAATTAGTCTCAACTACTCAAGTTGTCTGTCCAACTGTCTAATAAAGTTTCGAGACTTTAGGACCTCCACATATTTTTACTCTATGACAAATATTAGGAATGCAGAATATGAATTTGGGGAGTACAGTGTGTACAGAAAGGATAGGAAAGGAGGTGGGTTTATGCTGTTAATAAAAAAAAAAAAATAAGTAAATAAAATCTAAGAAAGTGCATCCAGTTGACAGAGATGGACAGTGCAATGTTGAGTCAGTTTGGAGTGACATAAGCACTAGGAAAGCAAAATTGAGGTTAGGAGTGTGTTTAGGCCTAACGACTCAAATGAGTATAATGCACACTTGTACAGAGAAATAAAATGGGCCAGTAAATGGAATTGTGTTATAATGGGGGATTTTAACTTCCCTGCTATTGACTGCGACTTGTGGATTTGTTACTCGCACACTAGCAATACTTTTGTGGATTTATTGGATGATTGTTTTCAGCAGCAGTATGTTCGAGAGGGAACCAGAGAGAGTAATACTCTTGATCTGGTTATCAGCTGTGATTATTCGGGTATAAAGAATTTGCAAATAAAGTAATCACTAGGTGGCAGTGATCACAGTGTACTGATGTGGGATTTACTTAAAGATATAATTACCATTGGGGTAAATGGAAGGGTTTTTGCTTCCGTAAAGGTGACAACAGTGGTCTCAGAAGGTTTTTAAATTCTGTCTAGCAGGACCAACTGATGATGTCACCAACAGCAAATTTTAAGTGGGAAGCATTCAAGGAACTAATCGTGGAATCGTAGGCTTTTCATACCAATTAAGAAATCTCAAGGTTTAGGCCTAAATGGATGTCAGATGAACTAATGAGACTTGTGGAAGAGAAGAAAAATGCATAGGATGCATATAAATTATCAGGTGAAGCTGAAGCCTATGCCAAATATAAGCTAGTCTGTAATCAAGTCATAAAGGAGGTTAGGCAAGCAAAGGCAAATTACAAGAAATCTTTGGCAAACCATGCTAAGAAAAACAAAGAGGACTTCTTTATTTATATAAACTCTAGAAGGAACTGGATGAATCAGATTGGTCTACTTGATATCGATGGTTCAACTGTTGATGATCCTGCTCAGATAGGTGACAATCTGAATGTGTATTTTGCATCTACATTCACACACGAGCAGTTATTTGTGGAGAAAAATACCAGAAATGTATCAAACTGTAACAGGGTGCTTAATGATTTTGTAATAACTGAGAGCAAAGTGGAGGAGAAATTGTTGAAGTTAAACATAAGAAAAGCACCTGGGGTGGGTGGGATCCATCCAGTTAAATTAAAGAAGTGGCAAAGGAAGTAAGCAAACCTTTAGCCTTAATTATGAGAGTGTCCTTGGATTCAATGTAATTGCAGACCAGTTAGTTTAACTTCTGTTCTGGAGAAAATAATGGAATCACTTGTTAAAGATCCATTGCAGGATCATCTAGACAAGACTGCTGTAATAATTCAGACACAGCATGGGTTTGTCAAGGGAAAGTCTTGTCTGATAAATTTGATCAGATACTATGATGTGGTTACAAAGGAACAGAATGCAAAAAATAATTTTGATGTTATATACTTGGATTTCAGGAAAGCTTTTGACACTGTTACACATGGAAGACTACTGCACAAATTGGAGCAGTATGATAGTAAGGGTAAGTTGCTACAGCAGATAAAGGGGTGGTTGAGTGGGAGAACGCAGAGTGCGGTAATCAATGGATGCTGCTCTTTTGTGGACTAATGTTATTAGTGGAGTCTCCCACGGTTCGGTGTTGAGCCCACTGTTGCTTTGTATATTTATCAATGATATTGATGAAGTTATATCAGGCTTAATGTCAGAATGTGCAGATGATACAAAGTTTGGCGGGTTTGTTAATCATAGTAATGGCAGTGTGCCCCCTGCAACATGATCTAGAAAAATTGGGCAGTGGGCTGAGAAGTGACAACTGAAGTTTAACATTGACAAATGCAAAGTACTGCATATGGTTAGAAGTAACCCCCGCAGAAATGTACCAACTGTGAGGTACTATACTTAGGGTGGTAGAAAATGAAAACGATCTGGGAGTAATTGTGCAGTCAGATATGAACTGTTCTGGGCAATGCAACAGGCTACCAGAGCAGATCATGGGGTATTGTCAATGATATACAGGAATTTTGCTAGTAGGGAAAAGGTGATTATCCCTTTGTATAAGAAGGCGGCAACGTCTTGAGTACTACATACAGGTCTTGAAGCCTCATTTTAGGAAGGGTATAGAGTTGCTTGAGCATGCATAGAAAAAGGAAACAAGATTGATGAGGAGAACGAATAGGTCCTCTTACCAAGAAAGGCTTAATTTCTGCAAATTGCAGTGGCTGGAGACTATGCACCTGCAAGGTGATCTGATTGAGGTGTATAAGGCCTTGAATGGGTTGAGCACACTGAATTTTGATGGGATTCTTCCACTTGCTCAGATTATGAACCTGAGGGGGGCATCAATTCAAATTGAGTTGATGCCCCCTCAGGTTCAATAGTTGTAGAATAGACGTGTGGAAATTCGCCTTTAGCCAGTGGGAGATTAATTGCTGGAACAAACTTTCATCTGTCATTGTGGAAGTTGATAGCTTAAATAAATTCAAGGAGGAACTTGACAAAGTTTTAGAGGGAATGGATGTATGAATTTTAAGGGGGGGGGGGGTTGGCTGATGCTACATAAGCTCATGCACTTGCTTTCTTGCACCACATTCCTCCATTAGTACTACTACTACTTCTACAAAAACTTATATCTGGAATAAGGTGACATGGGTTTGGAATTCATAGGGATGGCCTCTTTCAGTTGGGTGTGTAGTGCTGAGCCAGTATGGTAATTCTTCTGTGCTGTACATCTTTTTGATATACACATTATTTTTCTTAAAGTACCAGTAATTATTTTAAAAATTTTATTTTATTTTTAAAGTATCATTTTTCATTAAAACAAAGTATTCAAATTAATTTTGCGTTGGTCACAATAATACGACAAATGCTGATAAAGCATTCAGTTTAAAATTTTTGAATCAAGTTATTACATGAAAATGGAGAAAACCTAAATATAACTGCCAGATTTCTGGTCCAATTTAAAGAAATTTGTAATGTCTTGACAAATCTTTTTTAAAAGGCTGAAATATAAAAATTCACAAAAATCCACCCATTGGGAGTCAAGTTGTTTGTTGCAGGCGAATGAACACAGTGAAGACAAATAGGCATATTATGCTTATGCTAACATGCCTAAAAATTGCAATTCTCTCTTACGGAACATATTAAAAATCTCTTTTACACATGCACATACATCCAGTGGGGAGGGGGGGGATTCAAGATGCAAGTTCCAAATAGTAAGTTTAAATTCCTAGCATAGAGATAGGCAGATAGAACTTAAAAATAAAAATTAAAAGTATAAAAAAAAAATAATAAATAAAGAATTTCTTTTTGAATTACTGAAGATATGTTATAAATCTTCAGCAATTCAAAAGGCAGAGTGTGCGACATACATGCTTTGGAATCACTGGTTCAGTCACAGGCTGGAACTGAAGTGCTCCAATGCTCTCACACTGTAACAGCAAAATGCAAAAATTAAGGATTACTAATAATATTTTGGCATATAATTTTGTCAATTTATCTGAACAACTTAAGATAGAAGACAAGCCATTTTTCAGTTTTCTGGCCAATACACATACCTGTATGGTATCGTTAGCTGATTGTACACTTGAACATCAGATGAAAGTGTAACTCGGGAAAGAAAATTCCCTGTAGCTGTGTTCATATACTTTTAATACAATACCTACTTGCTTGTTTTTTTTTATAAAATATTAAAAAATTGTACAGTATGTAATTATATGGCGAGAGTAATGAACACAGTCGAAATAATCATCTGGGGAAAAGCTTGCTGTAAGCTGTTAAGCAAATTTTGTTCTGCAGTGTTTTTTTTTTTTTTTATGCAATGCAAACAATAACGCCAAGAGGTGGTACTTCCCTTCACTTTAGAAAGAATTAAAGGTGTAACTGATATAAAGATAAACAAAAATTTATATCAATAAATATTAATTTTCAATGTAAACAGTGACAACTGTAACGTGTTGCCAATAGAATCAAAAGTTCAAAAATATGAACCAAACCCAGGGGCTTACATCTGGTGAGTATGGGCTTGGCACAACCAGAGTGTTGAGCTGGATATCATCATTCTTGTCTTCCTTGGTGATTACCTTCTACTTTTGATTTCTCTCTCTCTCTCTCTCTCTCTCTGTCTCTCTCTCTCTCTCTCTCTCAGGGTAACTCAGAATTTTTTTTTTTTTTTTTTTTTGGCTGGTGCAGCAAAAGCCTCAGGCTTCCTTGCACTTATGGCTAATAATAATAATAAAAAAATACCATCTTCCCTGTAAACAATTTTGTAAAGGCCACCTTATCTATCAACAACAGTTGTTAAAGACTAATGAGAGAGTATATGTAAATAAATGCCATGAACATCATCTAGACTGTTGTTATTTCAGTGGCAGTGAGCTCAGTGGTACAGCCATGTTTATAGGAATATGCAGTTTTCCCAAAAAAAAAAAAAAGAAATCTGGTAAATTGAAGACTTTGCATTGCAGGCAGCACACTTTCTGTCATGAGTCCAAAGAGTGCTTACTAATGACAGTTTAAAATGCTGGCGGCCAAAAATAAATGTGTAAGTCCAAAGCTGCTAATGGAGTTTTCAAAAAGGCCCAGATTTCAACTTTAATATTTGAAAAAGTATTTGGTTTTTTTAATTGTGCATTTAGTATACCATGCTTCCTATTTTGCCAGCAGATTCCAATGCTTATTGATTTCAGTTCTATGTTTTCTTAACAATAATTGAAAATTTTGCAAATTGTGGTTTTTGCCACTAAAAATACCCATTAGTTTGAATGAAATAAAAAGTTTATTAATTATAAATATTTTAAAAAATGTTTTATAAAATTGTTTATAAATATTTAGAAAAATTTTGATAACACAAAATAGAAGTACAAAATGTTTAATCTCTGCAAAATTATAGTTTGCGGGATCTTAATTACATGAATCTTTGGCATTATTAAAACAAAACAAATTAATTAAAACCAGTATTTACAAAAACTGCTTTGAAGTTAATTTTGTTAATGTATGTGATTATATATTATAAATTATATTAATATTATAAACATGAAATTATTCATATCCATTTTTCCGGCGCCTCCATAGCCAAGTGGGCAGGAGCAGCAGTGTGTAGCACACACTTCTTGATTTGACTGGGGTTCGAGCCCGTGACCACCAAATACGGAGGATGCGGAAAGGTCAGGCAATGACCACCGCATATTCCCGGAGCAATATGGTCTTAGTTGCTAATGCTCCTAAAAACCAAATAACAACATAATAACAACAAGATATCCATTTTTCCAAGGTTCTTGTAACATTCGCTACATGAAAAATTCTCCGTGACTGAAATAGAAAACAATTGCCATACATCTCTTCGTATTCCCATTATTTTTATTATTAACAGCCTTTTGCACTTTACTACCTTCATATCTCTTAGAATTGATGCTTTCTAAATTCATTAGAGAATAAACAAAATCAGCATAGACCAGTGTATACTTTTCTGGCTGATATCATACATAGCACATAACTTCTCCAGCTATGTCAGTGCCCCCCTCCCCCTTTTGGTAGAATTGAAATATGACAATCTGTAGTCTCCTCCCTCCATGGAGGCATATATTTTACTGCTATGATGCATACTACTTGTAAGAATAATGTTCTGACCTTTTTGGTAACATGGGATGCTTTTCCTGACACTTTTTTGGAATGCAAAATGCAGTTGTATTAGCTTTACTGTTCATGGCCACAAACTGTATCAGAATTTATTTTATTTTCTTTGATAATTCTTGCATAGGCAAGTGGTGTGAGATAGTGATAGATCGAGATAGTGCTTTTGAATAGTGAAAAACATGCCTTTATGAAAAGAAGTGTTTCGCTACAAGATGAATTGCACTTGCCCAAAAAACAAACAGTTGAATTAAATAATCACTCTCAAACCACGTGAAAGTAATAGTGCTGGAACTCCAGCGTGTTATATATTAGGTAACCATTGCTGTTACCACAACAGGAAGAGAAAAAAAAAAAAAAAAACTAATTAACCAACCAAATTAATTTAAAAAAAAAAAAGGATTTTTGTTTTTTCTTCTTTATATTTTCTTTCATAATTATTTTCTTTTAAGTTAACAGCTGTCATTTTGTTTATTTGATTATGTTCAATCATTTTCTTCTGCTGTGTGGTTGGTAATTTTTATTTTTCATATCTGCATTACTTTTCATCGTGTCAATCTGGCAGATTGATAAGACAAGACATTTCGTGTTTGGTTTTTAAGTTAGCCTTTAGGGGGCTGGCCAAATTTGAGTTTCTGTGATTAGTTAGTTCTTTTGTTTTGGTTTACCATAGGTCATATATTTGGCACCAGTGGACCTTTGGATGCATTTCAGCAGTTCACTATGGAAATACGACCTTTTGGGTGTTGACAGGTGTGAGTGCTCCCTGAAGAAATCGTGCCTGTGATACCTCTATCCTTTCTTATGATTTCAGTTTATCTCTTATTTGGGAGTCTGCTTTTATCTTGAGGTTGGATTTCTTCAGTGTTTTTCTGCACCACGTTCACAAAGGACTAAGGGTGTAAGTAGGTTTTTATTAAAATTAATTTGGTTGGTTGGTTAATTAGATTTTTTTTTTATGGTAACAACAACAGTTACCTAATATGCAATATTCTGGAATTTCAGCTAGTACTTTCACATGGGTTTAAGAGTGATTATTTAATTCAGCCAGCTGTTTGGTTATTTTGGTAAATATCATGTAAGTTTTCTTTCTTATTTGAAGAACTGTTATTTTTGTTCAGTTTTACAAAAAGTTCTTTACAGTTTAATTGAGAATGCCATGAAGGCAAAAGTAGCTTGTGTGAAAATTCATGATAATACAAGTGAGAAATCATTCACCTTAAATAATAATACAAAATGGTAGAGATATAAAATAAAGCTATTTCTTGAATCTCTGTTACTAAACATTCATGGAAGGATAAGAACAGTCTCTACACAGTTGCAGAGGTCATTATTATCAGAGTAGCTGTTATCTTCAATTTTGACCTTTGTGATAGAACACAAGATAATTATGAAATTATGTTGTCCACTCAGACTGATTGTGCAACTTTGTTACTTTTTGTCTGTCCCATCCCTGATTGATTGTTAGCAACAAATAAGCTTTCAAAGCTATTATTAGCTCACATAATTGAAATCATGTTCATGCATTAGTTACTCACACACTAATTAATTTACAATACAGAGATAAAAAAAATAAATAAAAATACAAATGAAAACTGTAAAAAAAGAAGTGTGTGTGGTGTATGAGATCAAATGTCTGATGGAGGGGGGACAGCATAAAGACTTGACAGTCGCATGGAGTATGTCAAAGCACTTGAGAAAGCAAATTATGGGAACTCTGTTGTGGACCACTCCTGATAATGAAATCATCAGATTTCTTGGAAAATGCTGTTATTGTTGATCTTACACATACATATTAGCATCATAGTTAGCTCAAGAGCAGGTTGATTTATAAAGATTGATACTAAGGCTTACACTCATTATTCCACAATATTAGTAAAATAATAAGAGGAGTTTACCTCAATATAGTGCGTAGAACACTTCCGTATGATCCCCTCCAGAAATTAAAACGGAAAAAACGAAAAAATCAACAACTTACCGGTACATTAGAGCAAAATATAAATAATTAAAAATTAAAAAAACCAATTTAACACAATTCAAATCAATTTAAAACAATTAAAAATCAAATCAACGCAATTAAAAGAATCTAACGAAAATATTCAAAACGATTTTCCTCCCTGAAGCTGACACCGCTTTTCGACCGTATGTCGTGATCACAGGAATGAAAATTACCGAATCGGGTTAAACCTGATACTTAAATAGAGATTATTTGTCTTCGCGCATGCGCGTAAAGGTCCACGCATCGGAGATCGAATATGGCCGCCGAACATTAACAGAATTCTCGTGTAATTTAATTTCAACGGTTTCTGCAGTTAATAGTCGCGTATAATTACGTTGAACATTAAGTATTTTGGCTTCGTTAAATAAAAAAGTATGTTTTTCGTTAATGGCATGAAAGGCTAATTCTGACGCTGCTGAACGAGAAGCACGAACTGTGAGGCTTCATGTTGATTTACACGAATATTAAGAGAAAAACGGGTCGAACTCTGATAAGACGAGTCGCAATCACCGCAAGAAATGTATACCAGATCATTAATTTGTGTTGCGAACACTGAAAGAACCGAGCGATTGTTCAGTATAGTGTGTAACTTCCGTATTGGCCTAGCTACAATTTTAAATTCGGTATCTTTAAAGAATCTGTTAAGCTGTTTGTGCCACTGCTCAACATATGGGACAGAAATAAAGTATTTTTTGATATTGCTATTGTTGATTGGTGTAGTATTTTGTATCCTATCCTTAGCTTGTACCCTAATTCGGTTTATTGTGGAAATGGAATAACCCCTGTTTAAGAATCTGCTAGTTAATATTTGTATTTCTGCGTCCAAAGCAGATTCCGTCGTTGAATATTTATAGGCATTAAGAAATTGATTAAAGATAATTGATCTTTTGTAGGTGAACGGGTGATAGCTATTATAATGTAGAAGCATACCGGTGTTTGTAGGTTTTCGATAGATGCTAAATTGTATTTTATTCGAGTCCCAGGTAAGCGTGAAATTTAGAAAGTTTAATGACTTAGTATCCATATCTTCCCTTTCCAATGTAAATTTGAGTCTAGAATGAATATTATTAAACGAATGTAAGATGTCTTGGATAGTATTACTATCGGTATACAGAGGGCAGATAAAGGAGATACAGTGGTAATACTAGATAAACATGATTATATTAATAAGTTAGATTCAGTTGTGTCAGATACCTCACTTATCGTGAAGTAGACCCGGCACTGTTTACCAATTTGATCAATCAGTACAATAAAACGTTAACCACGTATCGAAAAAACGACTACATTACTATGGTTCAGTTAAAGGAATTGAAGTCCAGAACATACAATATTCCTGCACTTTTCGGTCAGGTAAAATTATACAAGACTGGGTTTCCTATTCGACCTGTTGTTTCCTACAGGAACTCGCCATTTTCATCCTTAGCCACACATGTATATAACATTATAAAACCCTTTAGACAGATAATACAATTTGGGATTAAGAACTACGATACATTATTTAATAAGCTTAAAGACTGTAGACTCAGCGACAATGACAATTTATTCTCACTAGATGTTACCTCATTATATACGAATGTAAACGTTGAATACACATTAGATATTATTTGGGATATGTTAAATAAAAACTCGACACCGATTAATTATACGAAGCTACCCATTAAGGAAATTTTTCACTTAATTAAACTGTTAGTTGAAGCTAACTACATCACCTTTCGAGACAAGGTATACAAACAAATTTTTGGATTACCAATGGGTTTGAGCCTGAGTGGCTTAATGTCAGAGATCTATCTCTCAACGATTGAACAAATATATTTGACACCTTTTCGAACCCGTATCACATACAATGGTGGGTATTTAGATGATGTTCTAGTTATTACCGATAGTAATACTATCCAAGACATCTTACATTCGTTTAATAATATTCATTCTAGACTCAAATTTACATTGGAAAGGGAAGATACGGATACTGAGTCATTAAATTTTCTAAATTTCACGCTTACCCGGGACTCGAATAAAATACAATTTAGCATCTATCGAAAACCTACAAACACCGGTATGCTTCTACATTATAATAGCTATCACCCGTTCACCTACAAAAGATCGATTATCTTTAATCAATTTCTTAATGCCTATAAATATTCAATGACGGAATCTGCTTTGGACGCAGAAATACAAAGATTAACTAGCAGATTCTTAAACAGGGGTTATTCCATTTCCACAATAAACCGAATTAGGGTACAAGCTAAGGATAGGATACAAAATACTACACCAATCAACAATAGTAATATCAAAAAATACTTTATTTCTGTCCCATATGTTGAGCGTGGCACAAACAGCTTAACAGATTCTTTAAAGATACCGAATTTAAAATTGTAGCTAAGCCAATACGGAAGTTACACACTATACTGAACAATCGCTCGGTTCTTTCAGCGTTCGCAACACAAATTAATGATCTGGTATACAACATTTCTTGTGGTAATTGCGACTCGTCTTATCAGGGTTCGACCCGTTTTTCTCTTAATATTCGTGTAAATCAACATGAAGCCTCAGTTCGTGCTTCTCGTTCAGCAGTGTCAGAATTAGCCTTTCATGCCATTAACGAAAAACATACTTTTTTATTTAATGAAGCCAAAATACTTAACGTTCAACGTAATTATACGCAACTATTAATTGCAGAAACCGCTTAAATTAAATTACACGAGAATTCTGTTTATGCTCGGCGGCCATATTTGATCTCCGATGCGTGGACCTTTACGCGCATGCGCAAAGACAAAGAATCTCTGTTTAAGTATCAGGTTTAACTCGATTCGGTAATTTTCATTCCTGTGATCACGACATACGGTCGAAAAGCATTGTCAGCTTCAGGAAGGAAAATCGTTTTGAATATTTTCGTTAGATTCTTTTAGTTGCGTTGATTTGATTTTTAATTGTTTTAAATTGATTTGAATTGTGTTAAATTGGTTTTTTTTTTTAATTTTTAATTATTTATATTTTGCTCTAATGTACCGGTAAGTTGTCAATTTTTTCGTTTTTTCCGTTTTAATTTCTGGAGGGGATCATACGGAAGTGTTCTACGCACTATATTGAGGTAAACTCCTCTTATTATTTTACTAATGTTATTATCAAAGTAGAACATATTGAGTAGTACAGCTCTGATTCATACTATCTAATTATTCCACAATGAAATTGTCATTCATGAGTATGTCCCCCCCCACATGCCAAGCGACTTTGCGATCAAGTATCTTTGCCAGTGAATTTGCGCTCTCTCTCTCTCTCTCTCTCTCTCTCTCTTGAATAAATAAAATAAGCTTCAGTAAAGAAATTACTTTACTTGATCAGGAGGGAAAAGTAACCTTCTTTCTTGTTTCCATTTATTTGCACATTACTACTAACCCACTACTGTTTGGTGACAAAGGTGGTACTGCTCCTGCCTCCACGTGGCAGGGCCGGTAACCTAGAGGAGAAAAGGTCTCCCTTCCAGAGCGAAATGGATCAAGAAGTTCCTAAAACCCAGAAAAACACTGAGTGCACAGAAGAAACCCTGATAAGGCAACAACAAGAGGAGTCTGGTTCAAGCAAAACGCAAAAGACTGATGTAGGCAGAATCCAAATTCCAGCTTTCCTGATTATTCATTCAACTCAAGAACAACCAGTTGGAAAACGTTTCCCATTCCTAGTGCAAAAATGCCTAGAAAGCATAATAGGTACTCCCAAGACAGTTCGTCTATTAAGATCAGGAGACCTACTAATGGAAATTGTCACTGCCCTTCAGTCTGAACAACTACAAAAACAAAAATCCTTTGGTGGAGGAATTTTGGTCACAGTTTCACCACACATTTCCTTGAACACATCAAGAATCAAGAGATGTCATCAATGAGTAGGACTTCATCAATTTGTCAGATAAAGAACTCAAACAAGAATTACGAGAAGGAGTCATCAATGTAAGGTGAATTCTCACAAAGAAGGATGATGTATTAATTCCTACTCAGAATATAATCCTTACATTTGACAATCCTAAACCACCAACAGTGATCAAATCCAGTTACCTTAATTGATAGGCGGCTCCGTAGCCAGGTGGGAAGGAGCAGCAGCAGTGCATAGCACACTCTTCTTGATTAGACCGGGGTTCGAGCCCATCACCACCAAATACGGAGGATGCGGAAAAATCAGGGAATGACCACCGCATATCCTGGAGCAGTATGGCCTTAGTTGCTAATGCTCCTAAAAACCAAATAATAAACAAACAAACAAAACCTTAATTGATGAGTTAAACCCGACATCCCAAATCCATTATGCTGTTATAAGTGCCAGAAGTTTGGACACCACAGACAGCTGCAGAGGAGCAGCTGCTTGTGCCACATGTGGATCCACTGCACATATTACTAGTGACTGCAAACCCCAACACCAAACTGTGTTAACTGTAAAGCAGCCCATCCGGCATATTTGAAGGAGTGGCCCCGTTGAAAAACACAAAAAAAAGATACAGCGGTGCAAAACTGAACATAACGTAACCTACCAAGAGGCTAAAAAATCCTCACCAGATTCAAATGCTAACAAGCCAACTTATCCCCAAATAACCAAAAATCACATATCAATTGCTACCCAAACAGAGGTAACCATGCCACCAACAAAATCACTAGCTGAATGGGCAAGGTCAATATTGTCCCCACTACCAACACCCCAAAAAAAAGCAATAAATACGCCAATCACAGTACAACCAAATGCCACTCAACAGCAGAATACTACAGTATCTACCACTCCTGATTCAAACCAAACTACATGGATTCAGAACAAGATTAACAGGTTTTAGAACTGTTTACGGTGTCTCTGTAGCCAGGTGGGCAGGAGCAGCAGTGCGTAGCACAAGCTTCTTGATTAGACTGGAGTTCGAGCCCGTGAAACACCAAATATGGAGGATGCAGAAAGGTCAGGGAATGACCACCACATATCCCTGGAGCAATATGGCCTTAGTTGCTAATGCTCCTAAAAACCAAATAACAACAGAACTGTTTACTGAAGAGGAGATGGATACAGGGAAACCATCTGTACCTCAAAAACAAATCGAGGCCCATACTAAACCCAAATAATGCTTACTTTCTTACAGTGAAACTGTAGAGGCTATCATAGTAATTTGGCTGATCTCCTTTCACAGTATGATTCTATTCCCTTCTGTCTACAGGAAACCAACAGGAAACACCAAATATAATTGTTTCCCTTCGGAAATACATAATACATCGGCAAGATTGTGTTTGCACAAAATCTGAACAATCTTGCACGTGGAGGAGTAGCACTGACCATTAACTCTCAGATACCCTCAAAACCAATCCCACTAAAACTAAATCTTGAGGCAGTTGCTGTACGAATCAATTTTAACTTTGATTTAACCATAGTTTCATTATACTTGGCACCCAACCAAAATATAAGCAATGCCGAATTAGAAGAATTAGTGATACAGCTTCCCAAACCCTACCGTATCCTAGGAGAATTCAGCACCATCTGCTATGGGGAAACCATAACCTTGACAAGTGTGGACAAACTATCGAAAAATTACTTGATCAACACAATATGATAACTCTCAATAACAGAGTGCAGACTCATCTTCCTACAGAATTAGGGTTGAATTTGAAAGTGTCTGCAATTCTGCCCAGACACGATAGGAGGGAGTATATGATGAGAGCCTTGTCGATCAATTCGGCCCTGGAAAGATTGTGCAAGGCTCAAGGGGTAGAATTTTTTTCAGCCTGGACTGTACTTGTTAACAGGAGAGATTGCTTCTACAGGGATGGGATACACTTAAATAGAAAGGGTGCAAGAATATTTGCTGATGCTATCGAGGCAGTGTTAGGTGGGTCGGAAAACTGCTAGCTTGGGGGGAGACAAAGACCAATAGATTGACAGTAGCCACTGGCAGAGGTGAAAGAGATTCTTGCACTGCTTCTATTAGAATGAGCAGAAGCCTGAAAAACAAGATGCATGGTATTTCAGAGACTGCTGGGAGCCATTGCGGTACAAGTAAACACATGGGTTGTGTTAGGGTAGCTAAGAATAGAAACAGGTGCAGGTATACTTGCGTGTACACCAATGCTAGGAGTTTAGTAAATAAATTTGATGAATTTGAGGTATTGCTCAAAACATCAAAGGCAGATATTGTTGGGATATCAGAGACGTGGTGTCACACAGATATAAGGGATGCAGAACTGCAATTTGAGGAGTACAACGTCTACAGAAAGGATAGACAGGATAGGAAGGGGGGAGGGGTTATGCTATTAGTTAAGAAACACATAAAAACCAAGGAAGTGAAGCCAGTCGACATCGCTGGACATAAGCATTGGGAGATCAAAATTGAGAGTAGGAGTGTGCTATAGGCCTAATGACTCTGATGAGTATAATAAGGAACTGTACAAGGAAATAGAGTGGGCCAGTAAATCAGAGAGTCTTATAATGGGAGATTTTAATTTCCCAGATATAGACTGGAATTTGGGGGCTGGTTACTCACACACTAGCAGGGCTTTTGTGGATTTATTGGATGATTGTTTTCTACATCAGCATGTTCGGGAGGCAACTAGAGGGAGTAATACTCTTGATTTGATTATCAGCAGTGATTCTTCATGCATTAAGAATCTGCAGATAAATGAACCACTAGGCGGCAGTGATCACAGTGTGCTGAAGTGGGATTTACTCAAAGAGGTAACTACCATTAGGGGTAAAGGGAAGGGTTATTGCTTCCGTAAAGGCGCCTACGATGGACTGAGACAGTATTTAAATTCTATACAGTGGGACCAACTGATGATGTTACCAACAGCAAATTCAAAATGGGAAGCATTCAAAGAACTTATCTTGGAAGCTACTAGGCTTTACATACCAACTAAGAAATATTGTTCAAGGTTTAGGCCAAAATGAATGTCAGATGAACTAATGAGGCATATGGCAGAGAAGAAAAATGCATGGGATACTTACAAATTAACACATGACACAGAAGCCTATGATAGATACAAGTTGATATGCAACCAAGTTACAAAGGAGGTTAGGCAGGCGAAGGCAGATTACGAGAAATCCTTGGCAAGGGATGCAAAGAAAAACAGCAAAGAGTTCTTTACTTATGTAAACTCTAGAAGGAAGGGAATGAATCAGATTGGTCCACTTGATATTGATGGGTCAACTGTTGATGATCCTGCTCAGGTAGCTAACAAACTAAATGAATATTTTGCATCGACGTTCACACATGAGGAGTTATTCAGCAAGGGGAATGCCAGAGGTGTATTCAACTCTAGCAGTAAGCTACAGAATCTTGAAATAACTGGGAGTAAAGTGGAGGAGAAACTGTTGAAGATAAACACAAGAAAGGCACCCGGGGTGGATGGGATCTATCCAGTTATATTAAAGGAGGCAGCAAAGGAAGTAAGCAAACCCTTAGCCATAATTATGAGAGCTTCCTTGGACTCAGGGGAGGTACCCATAGACTGGAAATGTGCAAATGTGACCCCAATTCACAAAGGAGGATCAAAGGCTGACACAAGTAATTATAGACCTGTGAGCTTAACTTCTGTTCCAGGAAAATTAATGGAGGCACTGGTTCAAGAAGCACTGCAGGATCATTTAGACAAGACTTCAGTTATAGCTCAGACACAGCATGGCTTTGTTAAGGGGAAGTCTTGCCTGACCAACTTGATTGGATACTATGATGCAGTCACAAAAGAACTGGATGCAGGGCATAACTTTGATATTATATACTTGGATCTTAGAAAGGCTTTTGATACTGTTGCACATGGAAGACTGCTACACAAATTGGAGCAGTGTGACATTGGAGACAAATTGCTGCTATGGATAAAGGGGTGGTTGAGGGGGAGAAGACAGAGAGTGGTAATCAATGGACACTGCTCATCGTGGACTAATGTTATTAGTGGAGTCCCTCAGGGCTCAGTGTTGGGTCCATTATTGTTTTCTGTATTTATAAATGATATTGATGATGGTATATCAAGCTTAATGTCCAAGTTTGCAGATGATACAAAGGTTGGCAGGGTTGTCAAGGACACTACTGACACTATGCTGCTGCAACAGGATCTGGAAAGGTTGAGCAGATGGGCTGAGAGGTGGCAAATGAAGTTTAACATTGACAAATGTAAAGTACTACACATGGGAAACAGCAACCCCAGAGCAACGTATCAACTCTGTGGTACTACACTGACAGTGGTAGAGAATGAAAGGGACTTGGGGGTGGTTGTGCAGGCAGATATGAAGTTCTCTGAGCAGTGCAGACGGGCTGCAAGAGTAGCTCATGGAGTATTGTCAATGATATACAGGAATTTTTCCAGCAGGGATAAGGAGGTGATTATTCCATTGTATAAGGCAATGGTCAGGCCACACCTAGAGTACTGTATACAGGCCTGGAGGCCTCATTTCAGGAAGGATGTAGAGCTGCTGGAACGAGTACAGAGAAGGGCAACTAGATTGGTGAATGGGACAAAGGGGTTCTCTTACGAAGAAAGGCTTAAGTTTTGCAAATTACAGTGTCTGGAGACTAGGCACCAGCGAGGTGATCTGATAGAGGTGTATAAAGCCTTGAATGGTTTAAGCATGCTCAATGCTGATGGGATTCTTCCTCTAGCTCAGAAAAATCACCTGAGAGGGCATAAATTCAAATTGAGGAAAGACAGATGTAGGATAGACGTGCGGAAATTTGCCTTTAGCCAGCGGGTGGTTGGTTGGTGGAACAGACTGCCATCCCTTGTGGTGGAGGTTGATAGCCTAAATAAGTTTAAGGCTCAGCTGGACAGGTATTTTGAACGAACAGAGGGGTGAAGTGGAAGTGGGTTTTTTTTTTTTTTTTTTTTTTGGCTGATGCTGAATAAGCTTGCTTTCTTGCATCAAATGCCTCTACTAATGCTAATGCTAATGCTAATACCCTCTGTTTGGATGGACTATTCACAGCAGCCCACTGAGCAGTTATCATTACTCTGTGATATTCCGCAGTGTTCCCCATCTTTCTTACTGAATTGCCAAATGGAACTTCTCCAAAGCTCAATGGGATGTGTACAAGTAGCTAGCTCCAGTAGAAGAAAAACAGGTCCAACAAACACCCATAAATTTCGCAGTAGAATATATACCTAACAAAATACTGTGGCCCCGGGTGCCAAGCAAATTCGAGGTCAGGCATTCATATTGCGAATTAAATAGCAATCTTTCTCAGAGATAAAAGTTCCTTTTAAGTTATATCGTTTTCTATCAACAGTTTCATTTATAAATCAGTTCTACACTTGGAAGATCTCAAGTAAAAACAGAGAAAGGAAACTCACCTTTTTTTTTTTATTTATATTACATACTTTACTAATGAACTAACCTTGACTGGTCCTTGAGGTTGTCACAGACATTCTCTCAGATATGCCAGACAAGCTGTACTTGCTACCTGGGAGTCTAAAACGCTGATGGAACTGATATTCTGGTGACACTCAAGTCAAGTGGACCCAATTTCGGCGAAGTCCGTATGGTCTGTGACAGGTGGGACTGTTAGTAATCCTGGGTATAACCTCCATGCACAAGTACATGGTGGGTGACCACCCAGGTGTGAACCAATGTAAGCAGGGGTTGAGGTGTGGCGCCCACACCACATGGAGGAACGCCGCCCCTCTATGTTACCAGGCAGTACAAGGTGGTAGATGACTCTCATCAACCGGTGAAATACCACCACTTTGCTTATTGGAGTCTTGAAGTGGTGGAACCCATGTTTAGTCTCTAGAGCTAAGTTCCGGTCAACCCTTCCCTATCTCTTCCATCATGCAGTATGATTGATGACTTTTGAGATTATGATGAACGTCGTGGCGAGATCCAATATTCCTTACATATCGAGGGTACAGCTCTAAAACGGTGTTCGCAGGCCGGCCGCTAGTTAGTACACCGGACTGAACCTATTGGTAACTCTCTAGGAAGCTTCCGAATCAGCTAGTGTATAATTTTGCTACCTCTACTCTGCCAGATAGTGACTTGAGGGAGTCTGAGTAGTGTGTATGCGGGGAGCATTGTCGAGGCCACGTTATGTCAAGGATCTGGGTGTATTCTTACCACATGTACACCATATTCAAAAATTTCATTATTTCATACAGCATGTCCCACTAACCTTTTTCTTACTATTGAATACACCATGAATTGTCAAAATAATAGAGCAAGCTTATCTGCGAAAAGATCTAAACCTCCCAAGGACTTCTTAATTCATTTCACAAATATACGTGGTCTCAATTCTAATCTCAACAATGTCCATTTCCACTTGCAGTCTGCTAAACCCCATGTACTTTTTCTGACAGAATCTCAATTATCGGTTGATTCATCTACTGCTCATCTCAGATGCCCAAATTATTCACTGTATGATTCCTTTCTCCTCAAAGGTGGTACTTGTGCATATATCCGTTCTGATATTCCCTGTCAGAGACTTGGCAATTTGGAATCTCCTCTCTTTGATCTTCTCTGGCTTAAAATCTCTCTACCTCATTGTGTCAAATTCATCTGTTGTCTCTACCGTTCTCCCAACTCCACTAATCACTTGGAGCTCTTTGACTTCCTCTCTTTGCAACTTGACTTTCTCCAGTCTAACTTTCCTAACAGTGAGGTAATTTTCCTTGGTGATTTTAACGTTCACAACTCCAGCTGGCTTCCATTTTCTAGTCACACCGACCCAGCAGGTCGAGATGCTGAGGCTTTTGCAATTACTAATGACCTAGCACAGATTGTTCATTTACCTACAAGAATACCGGACAATCCTAATCATACAGCCAATACGCTTGATCTTTTTCTCACAAACAACCCTTCTAAGTACACGGTCGAAGTGAGAGGTCCTTTAGGCACTCAGATCACAACTTGGTGATTGTCTCTTCTCCAATGGAACCTTTATCTCATGGCTATTCCCAACCACGTGTTGTTTGGCATTACAAGAATGCAAAATGGGATGGCCTGCGAGACTTCTTTTCTTCTTTTCCTTGGTCAGATTACTGTTTCAAAACTTCTGATGTCAACGTTTGCTCAGATCGTGTCAGTGAAATTATTCTTGCAGGAATGGAATCCCTTATCCCACACTCCACTTTAAAATCTCGTCCTTTATCTAAACCTTGGTTTTCCAATAAATGTGCTAAGGCTGTCCAAGAGAAGAATGTTGCATATCGTAATTGGCATGTTTCTAATTCTTCAATTTCATTTTCTGCTTACACCAAAGCTCGCAACAGTTGTAAAGCAGTTATTAATCAGTCCAAACTAGAGTTTGAACAGGCTAAGAGCAGAAAACTTGCTTCTTGCCCTAATGGTAGCCGAGCATTCTGGTCTCTTGCCAAAGCTATTGGCCGCAACTTTTGCCCATCTTTGCTCCCACCTCTGTCCAAACCAGATGGTTCTGTTGCCACTTCGGCCAAGGATAAAGCTGACCTGCTAGCATCCCATCTTTCTTCCAGCTCATGTATTAATGATCTTGGTAAAACACCTCCCACCATTCCCAACACACTCCATTCAATGCCTCCTGTGGTCTTCCGTCAAAAGGATATCAGGATTTTGATAAATCTTGATGCTAAGAAAACTCCAGGTCCTGATGGTATTTCTCCACTTGTTCTCAAAACCTGTGCTCCTGAACTTACTCCTATTCTTTGCCGCCTTTTTTCACTTTCTTATTCCAAAGATGTTTTTCCTTCTGCTTGGAAATTTGCTCATATCCAGCCAGTTCCTAAAAAGGGTGACAAATCCTTCCCATCCAATTATCGTCCCATTGCAATTACTTGTACTCTTTCTAAAGTAATGGAAAAATCAATTAACCGCCAACTCTTAAACTACCTAGAAACCTTCCGTCTGATCAACGATCACCAGTATGGATTCCGTCAGTGTCGATCCACTGGTGATATTCTGGCTTATGTTACCCATTTATGGACTAATTCAATGGAAAGGTTCGGTGAAATACAAGTAGTTGCTCTTGACATCTCAAAGGCTTTTGATCGTGTTTGGCATAAAGGTCTTCTAAACAAGCTTCCATCTTATGGTTTGCCAACTGTTTTTAGTAATTAGTTATTCAGTTTTTTCTCAGATCGCTCACTGAGGGTGATGGTAGCTGGCTCTCTGTCTTCTAACTTCTCCACTAATGCCGGTGTCCCCCAAGGTTCAGTTCTTTCCCTCACTCTTGTATATCAATGACCTTCTTCCATTGACTGGAAATCCTATCCATAGTTTTGCCGATGATAGCACATTGTATTCAACTTTCCATTTTGAGAAACCTTGTCCTGCTCGATCAGCTTCAACTTCTCGAAAATCTGCTACCAATTCCTTAAATGCCGATCTTCAGGTAATTCTCCAGTGGGGCAAAGACAACTTAGTTGATTTCAACCCTTCTAAAACTCAGTCTTGTCTTATATCTCGTAAAAAGGATTCTTCTACTCCCATGCTTATCTTTAGTGACACTCCGATTTCTAGGCAAAATGATATATCTCTTTTGGGGATTACCCTGACTTCTAATCTCTCTTGGCACAAGCACATTACAAATATTGCTTCCTCTGCATCTAAAAAACTTGGTTTTCTCTTTCGCTCTCGGCGTTACTTTTCCTCCAAACAGCTGCTCACTCTGTATAAATCGCAAATTCGCCCTGCCATGGAATATTGTTCCCACATCTGAGGTGGTGCCCCCAAAACCTCTCTCAGGCTTCTTGATTCCATTCAGAAGAGGGCAGTTAGGTTAATTAATGATTCATCTCTAACAGAGTGTCTCCACTCGCTTTCTCATAGTCGCACTGTTTCTGCTGCATGCCTCTTCTACAGATACTTCCATGGGCACTGTTCTTCTGAATTGGCTTCTATAATTCCTGCTCTCTCTTTCAAAACAGTCCGAACACGTGCCGCCACCAGCCAACATCCATTTACTGTCCAACTTCAAACCCACAGAACCAACTTTTCATCTTCCTCATTTATTCATTCAACTGCCGTTTTCTGGAACAACCTTCCTTCATACGTATTTCCTTAAAATTACAATCTACAGTAGTTCAAGTTCAATGTCAACAAATATCTTCTTTCGTCTTCTTAACCTCAAACCCAAGCACGGTACTAAGTACTATAGGTTCTAATACCTCTCGTGTTTGGGGTTCACATAAAAAAAAAAAAAAAACCCTTGTAACTGCTTGGCCTCCTTGCGGCACTTCTCCTGCCTCCCCGTGGCAGGGCCAGACCTTAGCAGAAAAGTCCTCTTGCCAAGGGTGAAAAGAGCAAACATGGCAAATACAGACCATGTTCACATGGAAAATGACAACCCCAAAAAGACAGAAGACCGATCGGATGGAGCAACCCTACCCATCTTTCTTAATCTTCCACTCTCTTAATAACCAGCCTGTGAGTAAATTGTCTCCCTTATACAGAAACATCTGGAGGGTATGCTGGACCTCCCAAGATGGTGAAAAGACTGCAATCGGGAGACTGACTTATAGAAACCACGAATCAAAGCTATTCTGAAAAGCTTTTACAACTAACAAGCTTTGCTGGCATTTCTGTAAAAATATCTTCTCATGCAACCATAAGGAGGTACATCAAACAGTTCATCTAAGAGTATCATATCTAATTGTGATTTATTGAATGTCACCGAGGAGGAAATAACCCAAGAACTGCAGGGACAGAATGTAGAAATTGGAGCAAAAAGAATAATGATTAAAAAAGATAATCAACTGTCACCTACTATAAATATTATTCTTACATTCAATACGCCCAACTTACCCTCCGCTGTAAAAGCAGGTTATTTATTTTGTTGCATCCGCCCCTACATTCGAAACCCTTTAAGATGCTATAAATCCCAGAAGTATGGCCATTCTCAAACTGTATGTAGAGGAATTCCTGTCTGCCCTAACTGTGGATCCTCAGACCACATACAAAATTACTGCACAGTTTCAAAAATGACATGTCCAAGTTGTGAAGGTGACCATCCTGCATATTCCAAGACACATGAAAAGTGGAAAACCGAGAAAAAAATAGTAAAATACAAGGTTGAGAACAAAGTCAGTTACCAAGAAGTGAGAAAACTGGTTTCACCAACTATAAACCAAAATATTATCTATGCAAATGCTGTAAAAAAATATCAAGCAGTCTCCGTTCAAACTGATGTCACAGTTCCTACTAATAAATCAATTTATGATTGGGCTAGAAATGTCCTCTCTGAGCTCCAACCAACTGTACACAAGCAAAATCCAATACCACAGACCAAACAAATAATACTCCTCTGACAATACCAGCGGCACCTCCTCCTCCTCCAGTGACTGCTACCACATCTCGTATTACAAACTCAAATACTGTGAAAAATATTCAGGACACAACCATGGACACAGATGGCATATCTATACAGGAAGATCCTACTTTAGAAATCCACACCAAATAAGAAGAAATGGACACTGGTCGGCCAGTTTTCCTAAAAAAACGAACAAAAATTGGAACGTCATGAACCAGTCCCCTTCAAAAAGCAGTCAGAATCAGCTCCATCAACTAAAAACAAATAATGCCTTGTATTTTACAATGGAACTGCAGAGGCTTTCATTGTAATACAGATGATATCCAACATCTAATTAATCATTATTCGCCAGTTGCCCTTTGTCTTCTGGAAACATACCTAACCTTCAAATTTCTCCTTCGATAAAGAACTATTGCCTTTATCGAAGAGATCGAAATACAGCTAATGCTGCCCATGGTGGTGTGGCAATCCTAGTTAATTCAAAGATCCCAACTAAACATATACCACTTCAATTGGAAATAGAAGCTGTTGCTATTCATATAACTCTCCACCTTTCAATAACACTTTTCTCAATCTACCTACTGCCAAACCATATTACTCTTTAAAAGATCTTGAAGACCTCTTCATACAGATACCTCCACCTCTCTGTGTATTAGGGGACTTTAATGGTCACCACCCCTTATGGGGGCACTACTAAATTAGATAGACTGGGTCGACTAACTGAAAGCTTTTTCCTCTGACAGATTTAGAGGCACTAAATCTCACTATACGTAATACTGGTGCACCCACGCATGTACAGCTCCCAACTGTACACAATGCCGACCGGGCTAGCCGAGTGGGTAAAGTACCTGCCCGGCAACCCAAAGGTCGCGGGTTCGATTCCCGCCTTGGGCTTGTATCAAAGTACTGCAAAAAAAAAAAAAAAAAAAACCTTGGGAGGTGCAATATGGCCACAGAAGCCGATGTGCCAACAACTACCAAATCAAAAAAAAAAAAAAAAAAAAAAAAACTATACACACCTCAGCAATAGATTGCTCAATTTGTTCTCCAGTACTGGTGTGTATTAAATAGGGGCTCACATCTGGTGACATAGGGCTCACATCTGGCTTGGCACACCCAGGGTCCTAAGCTGATTATCATCATTCTTCTCTTTCTTGGTGATTCCCTTCTACTTCTCTCTCTCTCTCTGGGTAAATTGGGTTTTTTTTTTTTTTTTTTTCTTGTGCTGCAAAAGCTTCGGCTTCCTTGCACCATATAGCTAATAATAATAATAATAATCCTATGGGCAGTGACCCCTTTCCAATAGTATGCAACTTTTTGATAGCACAGACTCCTTCAACTCAGCCCTGCAGAAAATGGAAATTTGTCTGTGCAAATTTGGCAAAATTTCAATCATCAATTGCTCTTGATGAGGAAAAAATCCATCTCCAGCCTATTGATAATGTGACAAATTACATCATATTGCACCTTCTAAATGTGGCTAAACACACAATACCACTATCTAATCCGCCGGGCCAAAAGCATTATAACTATGGGAGGGCTGGGCCAAAAGCATTATAAACATTATAACCGAACTCTTGCATGCCATCGAAACAGCCCACAGTGGAGCTGCCAGACCAGATGGGATCTATTATGTTATGCTACATCTTGATGACAAAGCTTTGTGCCGCCTCCTGGTTTTTTACAACCTTATTTTTCTATAAAATATTTATCCAGCTTCTTGGCATCATTCTACTGTTTTAGCATTCCTAAAGCCTGGAAAAGATCCAACCAATCCCCATAGATACTATGAGGATTGGTTGGATCTTTAGATACTATGGGGATAAGCTATAGACCAATATCCCTCTTAAGCTGCCTCAGCAAAATTCTACAAAAAATTGTCCACAGTAGACTTGTCTTGATCATTGAGTCAGAACAGTTAATGAGCAATCGTCAATATGGCTTTCGTCAAAACAGGTCATGCTTGGACCTTATGGTTAAGGCTGAGTTTTCCATTCTTAATGCCTTTGTTAAACACGAACATCTAGTAGTGGTTTCTATAGATATAGAGAAGGCCTTTGACACCATCTGGCAGCATGGAATACTAAAAGATCTTTACTCTTGGTCTGTGAGGCAACCTTCCTATATTTGTGAAGATTTTTCTACATACTAGATTGTTTCAAGTTCGATACCAGCGTGCCCTTTCTGCAACGTTCATTCAGGAAGAAGGCATTTCACAGGGATCAGTACTGAGGGCCACTCTTTTTGCTCTTAGAATAGATATAGATTCACTAAACAACTTCCAAATACTCTAGAGACTTACTTTTATGCAGATGACCTTTCCTTCTCCTATCATTCCCAAAACATGATATCTATTGAATGACAGCTTCAGATATCACTAAATAAAATACAGCAATGGGCCAGCATCAATGGCTATAGATTTCGCAGCAGAAAACAGTTGCTATCCATTTTTGTAGACAATGCAAGTTTCATCTGGATCCTGAACTTCATATCTCTAATATCTCCATCCCAGTAGCTAATAACATCAGATTTCTAGGATTAATCATGGACAACAAGCTAAATTTCTTAGAGCACATTAAAAAATTACATACAGCCTGTCTAAAAAAGATAAACATACTTAGAGAACTATCTGCCCTAACCTGGGGTGCAGATTGTACCTCACTACTTCGATTATACAGGGCATTAATCAGATCCTGTCTTGATTATGGAGTTCCCATTTATGATTCTGCCAGAAAGAGTGCATTATGCTGGCTTGATCCATTTCAACACAGTTCACTGAGGATCGCACTTGGTGCTTTCAGAACATTGCCTGCACACAGCCTTTACATTGATGCTCATGAGCCCTCACTATCTTTACGTAGGAAATCACTATTGCTGAAGTACTCTGTCAAGATTCAAAGTTGTGTCTCGCATCCCATTCAGTCATACCTTTTCAATCCACCATTAGAAAATCTGTACAGAAATAAACCTAGCATGGTAAAAACCAGCTGGTCTTCACCTTCTTGAACTAATGCAGGTCTGGAATGTTTCCATCCATTCCGTACAATAGGTAGCATTTGTACTCAATTCCACCTCCTATACTGACCTGTAACACTTACCTCTACCATTGGGGAAAGAATATTTTGCAAGCATCAAATATCAGATAACTTCATGCAGTTCACACTCAAAGATATAATGATTTTTTACCAATATACACAGATGGCTCTAAATCCAATTCAAGTGTTGGAGCAGCTGTAGTGTTTCCGAATACAATTGTATCAGCATCCCTTCCGAATTGATACTGAATTCAGATGTATCAGGATCCATCTGAATTCAGTATCGATTCAGCTGAATTATTCGCAATTAAACTAACTTTACAAAATCTCTCTTCTGACCGGTCTTTAAAATCTGTAATTTACACTGATTCTCTCAGCTCAATCAAGGCATTGTGTAATTCCTCAGATAAAGTTCACCCTGTTATTAATGAAATTATAAGATTATTACTGCAGATTGAAAAACGCCTCCAGCTACTTACCTTCTGTTGGATACAGCACATTCTCAGATAAAGTTCACCCTGTTATTAATGAAATTATAAGATTATTACTGCAGATTGAAAAACGCCTCCAGCTACTTACCTTCTGTTGGATACAGCACATTCTGGTATTTTGGGCAATGAACTGGCCGATAATGCTGCACAAATGATCATCAGTGCATTCACAGTATGCACTGATGATCCATGCTGCATGCCTATCAGAATGGGCAGCACTGTGGCATTCTAGAACTAATAATAAACTCTTTCAGATTAAACAGGATCCGAAAATAAGCTCTTTCAGATTAAACGGGATCCGAAAATTTGGCACTCTAGTGTCTGTGCATCAAGACAAGAAGAAGTAATCCTTTCAAGAGCAAGAATAGGTCATACTTGCCTAACCCACCTTCATTTACTACAGGAGATGGTCCACCACAGTGTTATATAAATAGGACTGTTAAACACATTCTCCTTGATGCCCCTATTATAAACAAGACAGAATTTCAACCCTGCAATCGCTGGTTGACCTTCACCAACCAATAACTCTAGAGAATTTGATTGATGGCAAAGCCAATATTTCTGAATTTTTCCGCTTCCTCAAGCAAACTGGAATTTTTAATATTTTCTGATTAAGGACCTTTCTGACTGTATGAGACTTTCTGATTTCCTTTTTATAATAAACGAATAGGTGCATTATAGCCAAGTAGCTTATGCACCATGAAACCCCCATAACAACAACAACAACAAAATACTGCGCGGAGCATTTTTTTTTTTTTTTTTTGTCTGTATCAAAAATCACTGTCAGACAAAGCAATCCCAAAATGATCCACTAAAATATCGGCCCACTCTAAAGTGTGGTGGAATGATGAATGTAGTGCTGCTAAAAATGAGAAGAATGTACCATGGAACATCTTCAGAAAGTTCCCAACAACAGAAAACTTATTTTAAAAAGCAAGGGCAAAGGCAAAACGAATTAGGCAGACCAGCAAAAGGGAAGCATGGAGGCGTTTCGCTTCCACAGTTACAAAAATGGCAAAAATCCAACCAATTTTGGCCAAAATACAGTGTATGTACGCAAAACACCTAAGCGTCAACTGTCCCATGCTCAATGTTAGTGGCTCTGATATTACAAAACCAGAGGAGATTGCAAATGCTCTAGGTAGATCATCCATGGAAATTTCAACTGTGAAATCATACTCGCCACAATTCCAGACACAAAGCACAAGTTGAAAAACACCCAATTAATTTTAAATCAACATCCAGTGCTGTGTACAATCTCCCCCCCTTCACAATGTCAGAGTTACACCATGCTCTAGCCTCCACTGAATTCAGTGCAGCAGGGCCAGATGGAATACATTGCATCATGAGAGCAAAACCTACAGAAACGGCCCTCAAAACATTGTTACTGCTCTACAACAGAATATTCAAAGAAAACACTTTCCCCGACAAATGGCAGCATGCTTATGTTTGGCATTTCCAAAACCAGGAAAAGATCCTACCAATCCGCAGCATTATCAACCTATTGCACTCATCAGCTGTATGTGTAAGGTCATGGAAAATATGATCAACACCTGGTTATCCTGGTTTCTAGCTTGAAATAACCTTATGAATTCAGTGCATTATGGCTTTTGTGAAGGTAGATCCACTCTTGATCTTTTGATTGAGACAGAAATAAACATCCATGATGCCCTTTTACAGAAAGAACATCTTGCCATGCTCCTCTTTGACATTGAGAAAGCATGTGACTCTGCTTGGAGATATGGTATAATGTGAAATCTATATGACCTGGGATTACACGGATGCCTACCACAATTTATCAGAAACTTCCTACACCACCCCTCATTTCAAGTTTCATTTCACAACCACTTATCTTCAAAGTTCATACAGGAAGAAGAGGTGCCACAAGGATTAGTGCTACCCTCTTTAATATAAAAATGAATTCAATAACACAGGTCCTGCCACAAACAATATCCAATACCCTGTACACCAATGACTTCAGTATTGCCTGCCATTTGCTAATATGCAAATGGTAGAAAGACAGCTATGTGCCATCAACAAAATAGCTAAATGGGCCTAAAACAATGGTTTTCGCCTCTCAACCCAAAAGACTGTTGGGATACACTTCTGCAGGAAGCGTAACCTACATCCACATCCAGAACTTTGACTTGAAAATCAAATCATACCAGTGGTCCCTAGGGTCCGCTTTCTTGACAAAAAAACTCACCTTCCTGGAACATATAAAAACACTCAGGATTACCTGTCTTAAAAAGCTCAACATGTTAAGAGTTCTGTCAGGCACAACATGGGGAACTGACCGTTACACACTACTACAGTTGTACCATGCATTAATACAGTCACATCTAGACTACGGTTCTGTAGTTTATAGTTCTGCTAGACTAAGCACTTTACGTTGGCTTGATCCTATACACCATAGTGCTCTTTGTCTTGCACTGGGGGTGTACCGTACATCACCTGTCTAGAGCCTATACACTGAAGCACATGAAACCTCCCTGCAGACAAATGCTTTTATTACACTATGCAGCAAAACTCAGAGGGCATCCAAACCATCCCACTTGGAACGGACTTTTCTCTCCAAAATGAGAAAACCTATTCTGACCTATCCATCAATAAATCCACCAACCGGGATACGTCTTTGCTCACTGCAGGCTAACTGGCAAATTAACCGTAGTAAGATACAGCTCACTACCTCTCAAACATTTCCACCTTGGATGTACTATATACCACCGTGTGACTTTTCATTGACAGCCTGGGGAAAACACACCTCATCCCAACAGAACATACAACAAATACATGCCACACTGAGAACCCAGCACGGTCAGTACACACCAATCTACACAGGTGGATCTAAAACTGACAATCATGTTGGTGCAGCAGCAGTATTTCCCAACATAACTATATCCAAGAAACTCCCTACTGAATGTAGCAGCTATACTGCAGAACTTTGTGCTGTCCACATAGCCTTGAATTATGCACTCTCAAAAACCATATTGCACAGTGTTATATATACAGACTCCATTAGTGTTGTCCAAACTATACAACAGAATTCAAAAAAGATACTCCCCCTACTTAGACATATGGGAGTACTCTGACTAAGTTAAACCAGAAGAAACAACGAGTTCTCTTATGTTGGATCCCTGATCACTCTGGAATTTCTGAAATGAACAGGCCAACCTAGCTGCCAAAACTGCTACCGATCCTATAGCCCCAGCCTTTACTACACCTGCATCTGACTGCAAGTACATTATAAAGAAACAATGTCTTGAACAATGGCAACACATCTGGCAGAGTCAAGCCAATAACAAATTACTCGTCATTAAAAAAGATCTCATACCATGCAGGTACAGTATTTGTGAGAACTGACGTGAAGAAATTGGACTAGCCTGATTACTGATAGCCCACACACACTTGACACATCTCTATCTACTTACGACTGCTACCCCACCACATTGCACAAACTGCAACACCCAACTTACAGTCCAGCATATACTCATTGATTGCCCTATTTACAACAGTGAGCGACAAACTCTCTTTGCCTCATTTTCAGCAACGAATACTCTTGAGTATTGCCTATCTTTTAGCAAATACGTCACATGTGGACAAAATCATCACTTTCCTTAAAAAGATAAATCTGTTTAACACACAGTAAACTTCAATTGCAATCCAAATTGGGAAAAAAAAACCACAGAGCATTAAACTTTACCATAGTTAAGTAATTATGGCCATGTTGTTCTTGCGCTTTAAAGCCCACACACAAACAAACATTCATGAGTATGTTGCATCACCTTTAATGGTGCCTTGATTTGCAATCTGCATTAATGCTTTGTTTATGCATAGCACTCATTTAATGGCAGGGTTAAATTCCTCAAAATCAATTGTTTAAGCAAAATGCTATAAAGTGAGCAGCAATTTTCCATATACACTCATGTAAAAATAATAAATACATTCCTTAAAAAAAAAAATTAGTAAACTAACTTGTTTTGCACAAATGATATTATAACAACTGTTAGCTATATAAACACAGAACAAGAATAAATTCCTAATAATAGACTTCCTAATTCATTTCACAAATATACGTGGTCTCAATTCTAATTTCAACGATGTCCATTTCCACTTGCAGTCTGCCAAACCTCATGTACTTTTTCTGACAGAATCTCAGTTATCGGTTGATTTAACTACTGCTCATCTCAGATGCCCAAATAATTCGCTGTATGATTCCTTTTGCCTCAAAGGTGGTACTTATGCATATGTCCGTTCTGATATTCCCTGTCAGAGACTTGGCAATTTGGAATCTCCTCTCTTTGATCTTCTCTGGCTTAAAATCTCTCTACCTCATTGTGTCAAATTCATCTGTTGTCTCTACCGTTCTCCCAACTCGACTAATCACTTAGAGCTCTTTGACTTCCTCTCTTTGAACTTGACTTTTTCCAGTCCAACTCTCCTAACAGTGAGGTAATTTTCCTTGGTGATTTTAATGTTCACAACCCCAGCTGGCTTCCGTTTTCTAGTCACACCGACCCAGCAGGTCGAGATGCTGAGGCTTTTGCAATTACTAATGACCTAACACAGTTGTCCTTCATTTACCTACAAGAAACCGGACAATCCTAATCATACAGCCAATACGCTCGATCTTTTTCTCACAAACAACCCTTCTAAGTACACGGTCGAAGTGAGAGCTCCTTTAGGCACTTCAGATCACAACTTGGTGATTGTCTCTTCTCCAATGGAACCTTTATCTCATGGCTATTCCCAACCACGTGTTGTTTGGCATTACAAGAATGCAAAATGGGATAACCTGCGAGACTTCTTTTCTTCTTTTCCTTGGTCGGATTACTGTTTCAAAAGTTCTGATGTCAACGTTTGCTCAGATCGTGTCAGTGAAATTATTCTTGCAGGAATGGAATCCTTTATCCCACACTCCACTTTAAAATCTCGTCCTTTATCTAAACCTTGGTTTTCCAATAAATGTGCTAAGGCTGTCCAAGAGAAGAATGTTGCATATCGTAATTGGCTTGTTTCTAATTCTTCAGTTTCATTTTCTGCCTACACCAAAGCTCTCAACAATTGTAAAGCAGTTATTAATCAGTCCAAACTAGAGTTTGAACAGGCTAAGAGTAGAAAACTTGCTTCTTGCCCTAATGGTAGCCGAGCATTCTGGTCTCTTGCCAAAGCTATTGGCCGCAACTTTTGCCCATCTCTGCTCCCACCTCTGTCCAAATCAGATGGTGCTGTTGTCACTTCAGCCAAGGATAAAGCTGACCTGCTAGCAACCCATTTTTCTTCCAGCTCATGATCTTGGTAAAACACCTCCCACCATTCCCAACACACTCCATTCAGTGCCTCCTGTGGTCTTCCGTCAAAAGGATATCAGAAGGATTTTGATGAATCTCGATGCTAAGAAAGCTCCAGGTCCTGATGGTATTTCTCCACTTATTCTCAAAACCTGTGCTCCTGAACTTACTCCTATTCTTTGCCGCCTTTTTTCACTTTCTTATTTTAAAGGTGTTTTTCCTTCTGCTTGGAAATTTGCTCATATCCAGCCAGTTCCTAAAAAGGGTGACAAATCCCTCCCATCCAATTATCGTCCCATTGCAATTACTTCCACTCTTTCTAAAGTAATGGAGAAATCAATTAACCGCCAACTCTTAAACTACCTAGAAACCTTCCGTCTGATCAACGATCACCAGTATGGATTCCGTCAGTGTCGATCCACTGGTGATATTCTGGGTTATGTTACACATTTATGGACTAATTCAATAGAAAGGTTCGGTGAAACACAAGTAGTTGCTCTTGACATCTCAAAGGCTTTTGATCGTGTTTGGCATAAAGGTCTTCTAAACAAGCTTCCATCTTATGGTTTGCCAACTGTTTTTAGTAATTGGTTATCCAGTTTTCTCTCTGATCGCTCACTGAGGGTGATGGTTGATGGCTCTCTGTCTTCTAACTTCTCCACTAATGCCGGTGTCCCCCAAGGTTCAGTTCTTTCCCCCACTCTTTTCCTCTTGTATATCAATGACCTTCTTCCATTGACTGGAAATCCTATCCATAGTTTTGCCGATGATAGCACATTGCATTCAACTTTCCATTTTGAGAAACGTTGTCCTGCTCAATCAGCTTCAACTTCTCGAAAATCTGCTACCAATTCCTTAAATGCTGATCTTCAGGTAATTCTCCAGTGGGGCAAAGACAACTTAGTTGATTTCAACCCTTCTAAAACTCAGTCTTGTCTTATATCTCTCAAAAAGGATTCTTCTGCTCCTATGCTTATCTTTAGTGACACTCCAATTTCTAGGCAAAAGGATATATCTCTTTTGGGGATTACCCTGACTTCTAATCTCTCTTGGCACAAGCACATTACAAATATTGCTTCCTCTGCATCTAAAAAACTTGGTTTTCTCTTTCGCTCTCGGCGTTACTTTTCTTCCAAACAGCTGCTCACTCTGTATAAATCGCAAATCCACCCTGCCATGGAATATTGTTCCCACATCTGGGGTGGTGCCCCCAAAACCTCTCTCAGGCTTCTTGATTCCATTCAGAAGAGGGCAGTTAGGTTAATTAATGATTCATCTCTAACAGAGTCTCTCCACTCGCTATCTCATAGACGCACTGTTTCTGCTGCATGCCTCTTCTACAGATACTTCCATGGGCACTGTTCTTCTGAATTGGCTTCTATAATTCCCGCTCTCTCTTTCAAAACAGTCTGAACACGTGCCGCCACCAGCCAACATCCGTTTACTGTCCAACCTCAAACCCACAGAACCAACTTTTCATCTTCCTCATTTATTCATTCAACTGCCGTTTTCTGGAACAACTTCATACGTATTTCCTGAAAATTACAACCTACAGAAGTTCAAGTCCAATGTCAACAATTCTCAATCTCCAACCCAAGCACGGTACTAAGTACTATAGGTTCTAATACCTATTGTGTTTGGGGTTCACATAAAAAAAAAAAAATAAAAAAAATAACATTATTATTATTATTATTATTACTAGCCACATAGTGCAATGAAGCTTGAGGCTTATACTGCACCAGCCAAAAAAAAAAAATTTCCGAGTTACCCTGAGAGAGAAAAGTAGATGGGAATCACCAAGAAAGAGAAGAATGATGATATTCGGCTCCCTGGATGATATTCGGAACCCTGGGTGTGCCAAGTCCATACTCACCAGATGTGAGTCACAGTGTAATAATGAGAAAAGAATGAAACAATATGCATTGTTGGTTTATCTAACGTGGAGCCATCCCATTAGGCCTATAACCATTTAATAAAGGAAAATTTTAGAATAAAAAAGAAAACAGGTTTTTATTATCTTAGTTAAAGGTGAATGAGGCCATTTACATTGTCTAATTTTTAGATATACCTACTCTTCTTATTCTTCTTCTTCTTCCCTTCGCACAATAGCTGGTAACATTTGTTAGCTTTTTTTATGTTCCTGTTAATTCAGCTGCTCCTTTGTGTATATTCATCTTTCTTAGCAAAGATAACCACTTTAGTTTCTAAATGTGTAAAATTTTGGCTTCAGTATTAGTATTTCTACACTCTTTTCTTGCATTTTTTGTTCTTCAAGTTTTTCACTAGTGTACCTTTACCATGCAATTTGAGTAAATGGCCATATCAGCCTCCTCAACATATTATTCAAGCCAGACTTTGCAATCTCTACTATGTTTCTATGTATGTTATGTACTGGCTCTCTCAATCCAAGATAATTTTGAATAATCAGATAATAGTTTTCTTCAAGCTCTATTTAGTCTATTATTTCTCCAGGCACATTATTTGATGTCTTAACTTCCTTCCTGCTGTATCTTCTTTTCGTGAGGATTTCACACCTTTCTTTTGTTTTGTTTTTAATGGGTCCAAAATTGGATAGTTAAAGCAAAGTCAATAAAATAATCAAGTAAACACAGAACAAGAAGAAATAACATAGTAATACCTTCTCTTACTAAATGATGCTTTGATTTTGCAATAAACATCACAACAATGGTTTATTTTTACTCAGCTTAGAGCACTGCTGTTTGGTGGTGTGTTATTTAATATTTCTGGAAATTATTTCAGTGGGTCATTATAAGTAGACAGATGTTACAAACTGAATATTTTCAAGTATCATTACTCTAAAATGTTAAATAAACTGTTGTTAATTAGATGCAACTGTACTTTTTATTTTATGTTATTTTAATAAATGATTATTATATTTTATATTTTCTTAGTTTAATGAACCATTTTGCCATTTATCAAGTTAGTGGATACTGTTGCAGTAATTACAAGGGATTTCTCTGTTTAATAGTTGACAAATCTGTGTGAGCCTCACAATTTTTTTCTATTTCAGTATATTTTTTACTCCTTTTATTTTAGTAATTAACCTTTTTAACTTTCCCGGGTGCAAGATGATGGTCATTTCCATTCCCAAATCCTCAATATACTATTCTATCTTCATCTAGTTATTTTTAAGATCCCTTTTGTGATGACATAGTCAATTATACTTTTATTTTAGTTTGATTATGCCGCATCTACACAAATATGTGGCTGTCTTTATTCTAAAATAATGTGTTTGTAGTTAAGAATGCATAGCTCATGCAAAATTCTAGTAACCTTTTGCCTTAACTTTTAGGTTTACCTTTCTCCAGATTTTCATAAAATATATTACTAATGATGTAATCGTCATTTGCTAACCTGCTATTCAAATCTCTGCCAATTGCTAGTTTTTCTCATTAGTTTCTACTGCTCTTTCTATCATATTAAAGAGCAGTGGTGTTTTTTTCCCCTTATTATTCTTCTTCTTCAGTGGAACTGTATACACAGAAAAATTCATCACCAAACACTACATTTGTAATTTTGTCCATTTAATTTTGCAATAATCTTGCGATTTACGAACACAATGCATTCCCAAAAAGGATTTGATAAAATGTGTTCCCAGAAATAAAATGTTTACTTCCAGACATGCATAACAACTCAGATAACCGTAAGGTCTATGTGTGCTGTTTAGTATTAGTGGAAAATCATGCAAGGAACTTATACAGAATCACCAAAAAAAAATCTCTAATAATTTCTTTTTTGTTCTTAAATTTATCCAAACTATCCACTTCCACAAAGCCAGATAGAAGGTTGTTCCAGCAATCAATTACCCGCTGCCTGAAAAAATTTCTGGTCATATATCCTGCAATCATCCATCCTCAGTTTAAATTTATGACCTCTCAATGTGTTGTCTGAGCAAAAGGAAGGATTACACCAGCATTTAGCTTACTCAATCCATTCAAAACCTTAAATACCTCAATAAGATCTTCTCATAGGTGCCTAGCCTTCAAATGCTGCAGTTTGCAAAACCAAAGCTTTTTTTTGCCAGGAGTACCCTTTATTCCTTCACTGATCTCGTTGCCCTTGTTTTTACACTTGTTCCAAGATTTACATCCTTCTAAAATGAGGCTTCCAGACCTGTAGGCAGTACCCATGGCATGTCATGACCATTGCCCTATACAAGCGTATAATCTCCTCTTTGTGTCTTCTGGAAAATTTCTTGTATATCATTGACAAAATCCCACGAGCTGTCCTAGCAGTCTGTCTTCACAGTTGAGGCCACTTCTTGTCTGACTGTACAATTATCCCAAGTCGTTTTCGTTATTCACTACCTTGAGTGTAGTATCACACAGTTGGTATGTTCCTTTGGTTACAAAGGAACTGGATGCAAAAAATAATTTTGATATCATATATTTGGATTTCAGGAAAGCTTTTGACACTGTGGTGCATGGAAGACTATTGTACAAATTGGAGCAGAATGGTATTAAGGGTAAGTTGCTACAATGGATAAAAGGATGGTTAAGTGGGAGAAGACAGAGGGTGGTAATCAATGGGTGTTGCTCTTCATGGACTAATGTTATTAGTGGCGTCCCACAGGGTTCGGTGTTAGGTCCACTGTTGTTTTGCATATTTATCAATGATATTGATGAAGGTATATCAGGCTTAATGTCGAAGTTTGCAGATGATACAAAGGTTGGCAGGGTTGTTAATGACAGTAATGGCAGTGTGCTACTGCAACAGTATCTAGATAATTTGGGCAGATGGGCTAAGAAGTGGCAACTGAAGTTTAACCTTGAAAAATGCAAAGTACTGCATATGGGTAGAAGTAACCCCAGAGAAATGTACCAACTGTGTGGTAATACACTTAAAGTGGTAGAAAATGAAAAAGACCTGGGAGTAATTGTGCAGTCAGATATGAAGTTTTCTGTGCAATGCAATGCAGACAGGCTGCCAGGGCAGGTCATGGGGTTTTGTCAATGATATATAGGAATTTTGCTAGCAGGGAGAAGGAGGTGATTGTCCCTCTGTATAAGGCAATGGTCAGGCCACGCCTTGAATACTGCGTACAGGTGTGGAGGCCTCATTTTAGGAAGGATGTAGATTTACTTGAGCGTGTACAGAGAAGGGCAACAAGATTGGTGAGGGGAATGAAGGGATCCTCTTACCAAGAGAGGCTTAAGTTCTGCAAATTGCAGTGGCTGGAGACTAGCTTCCTGCGCGGTGATCTGATTGAAGTGTATAAGGCCTTGAATGGGTTGAGCACGCTGAATTCTAACCTGATCCTTCCACTTGTTCAGATTACGAACCTAAGGGGGCATAAATTCAAATTAAGAAAAGACAGATGTAGAATAGATGTGCGGAAATTTGCCTTTAGCCAGCGGGTGGTTAATTGCTGGAACAAACTTCCATCTGTCGTTGTGGAAGTTGATAGGTTGAATAAATTTAAGGAGGAACTGAACAGGCATTTGGAGGGAATGGTGTGATTTTTTTTTTTTTTTTTTTTTTTTTGGCTGATGCTGCATAAGCTCATACACTTGCTTTCTTGCATCACATGCCACTACTACTACTCTGTGATTACTGCTACCCATCTACTACAATACCTTTCATTTGTGAATGTTAAATTTAAATTACCACTTCTCAGCCCATCTGCCAAATGTTTCTAAATCTTTTTTCAGTAGCACTCCCTATTTACTGTCATTTACCACCTTGGTGGCTTAAATATTGAAAGCAACCATGAACCTAGCACTAATAACATTAGTCCAAGAACAGCAGAACCCATCAATAACCATTGTTTTTTTCCCACTCAACCATCTCTTTATCCATAGAAGTAACTTGCCCCTAATTCCGCACTGCTAAAATTTGTACAACAGTCTTCTGTGTGGAATTTGTTAAGATTTGTTAAGAGAAGTTCCTTCTCTTAACAAATCCGTGTTGTGACTGCCATATAACTGCATTCCTCTCTAAGTGGTCCTGCATTACTTCTCTGGAACAGAAGTCAAGATTACATTTCTGTAATTAATCACTTTGCCCTTTGATCCCACTATTTGAATTGGGGAAACATCTGCATGCCTCTAGTGGGGAGAACCTCCCCTGAATCTATGGATGCTCTCATAATTATAGCTAAGTTTCAACACTTTCGTAAAGTACCTGCCCGGCAACCCAAAGGTCGCGGGTTCGATTCCCGCCTCGGGCTTGGATCAAAGTACTGCAAAAACCTTGGGAGGTGCAATATGGCCACAGAAGCCGATGCGCCAACTACCAAATCAAAAAAAAAAAAAAAAAAATCAACACTTTCAGTTTCAACAATTTTTTTTCCATCCTCTCATTTACCACAAAATCATCGAGCTCCCCATTATAATTTGATATATTTCTGGCATCCCCATACCTAAAATATTCCTCCTCTGTGCATGTCGATGAAAAATATCTATTCAGTTTATCAATAACCTGAACAGGATCAACAGCTATGCATTCATTTTCGGTGAACAAATGTGATTCATCCCTTTCCTTTTTTCTTTTTATTTGGCTGTCTCACAATAAATTCCCTTCCCTGAATCTTATTGCTTGATTAATGCTAATACTAACTCCAGTAAGAAACGCTAATGGGTGAACTTGATCGGTTTAAGCCTGTTGTTGGTAAAGAACCTTTCATCAGTCCTGTGAGTTAATTTTTTGAGTGCCTGATTTTTCCTTCACAGTGCTATCTATACAATTTGATTTCTGAAATTTTAAATCATTAATTTTAAAATAAAAAATGAAGTTTTTTTGTTTTTTTTCTGTTTTTCAGTTAACAGCTACACCACTGGACCAGACAGGACCTTATATAGCAGCAAAATTTCAACACAGGTCTATGCCAGAAACATTTCCTCTAGGTGATGGAAAAATGTATCATGGTTTTCTTAATAAGCGATTACAGCATGGTCAGCACTATAATATATTTGTGAGAGCTGTAGTGGACACACCTCAAAAGGTTATTCTGTAGTTTTTAAAATATGTAATCCTTTATCTAACATAATTGTTTTACAAATACCTTCAAGCACTAAGCTGCTAAAGAAGAGCTTTAGTAAAAGTATAATAATATAAACAAAATTTTAATGCCAAAATATTAAACTGGAGTTTTCATTGTGCAGGACATCAACCTAAAAGGACAAGGGAAAGGAAAGGAGAAGTATAAGAAAAAAAGAATGTGAAAAATGTGAACGGTGTAATAATATAATATATTTCAATATGATAATTTTTAATTTTTATGTATATAGTATAATAAACAATACTGATTACCAGCATTGAAGTACCAGTAAATTCTGTAAGTTCTGCAAATATGTGGCAAATAATTAGAAATCACTCTTATGCAAAGCCAGGGATAAAAATCCTAAAATATTGATGTTAATATTAAATATTAACATCAATGATGTAAATATTAAATATCAGTGCTGGGAATAAAGTAGGATAAAATGGATCATCATAGGAAACTTCATCAGGGGATAACAATTATGATGACCCACTGAACCCTAACATTTCTTACATCTCTATCAGTGGGAGAAGATTAAAATAGAAAAGGAGGAATACAAAATTTTTATGCATTTAGACTTCGTATTGGCAAAAATGGTGATCCTTACACTATGGACTGCATGTTAATATATTAATAGATATACTAAAATGTATATTGCAAACTAAATTACTAATTATGAATTATATTTGGAGTAATGAAGTGTATAGCCAAAATATTATTATAGTGAAATTTTTAATTTAAAAAAAATGCACAAAGAATTTTTAAGAAATTTTGAAAATGTTTTTGATTTTTTAGGAAAAAAATTTTAAGAGATGTACATCCAGCCAAAGAAGACAGTATTGTGACGTACCAGTGTTTTTACCTCTCCATACATTATAAATGTATAATGTATGGAGAGGTAAAAAGTGACTACCAGTCAGTGATAAAGATGGCAGAGAATAGTCGCAATAATGCTAAATATGACAGATAACAGTATGCTGCTGAAAAGTTTAAAAACTGAGGCATTTTATGGTCATAAAGCTCATCCTCCTATGGGAGGCCCTGTCATTGGTAAAAGAGAATGTTAGTAGGAAGAAAGGTAGATACACAGTGTATGTATATGGTATAGGGAGTGGAATCGACTTGAGGATGGGGAGGTTGAAAGACAATAATAAAACAATTAAAAGTGGAAGAGAAGAGAGTGGAGGAGAGAAAGAATGTTAAAGAAACCCCCTTGGGTAACTTAATATGTCATTTGGCTGAAAAGTATGCAAAGCTAAAAAAAAAGTGAAGGAAAGAATCATTAAATTGCTCCTGCAAGCTAGGATTGCAAGTGCCCAACCTACAAGTGAGAGCCCTAGCTGAGAAAAGATTTAATGTGAAATTAACACCATCTATTAGTTTATAATATACAGGCCCTGATAGGAATAAATTTGAAAAATATATTTTGGCAAGATTAAATTAAATAAATATACACCATAAAGTTCATATACAGGGTGTTTCAAATGTGATGGTCAATAATTTAAAGGTGAACTGTACGGACTACAATATGCAAAAAAAGCCTAGTAAACATGGGTCCTTAAGTGAATCATTTTCGAGAAATTTCACATTTTTAGTTGGGATCCACCACTGACTTGTTTGTTTAAGTTATGTTATGCTCATTCTCTCCTTTTTCCTCTCTCAATGCTCTGAGACATAGCAGGCATACTAGTACTTGTTAAAGAATAGTCAACGTGAAAAGAGGTTACAGCAACAAAGAGTATGCAGACGTGCCCTTTATGTATTGTAAGGCCAACTACATTGCACTCGAGGCTGCACGTTTGTGCCAAGAAGCATTTCCCCTGCCGAAGGCACCCAACAGGTGCACATTCATTGGGTACATCAACAGCTTTGAGAACATGAGCACTTTGCACATGGAGTACAAGCTGGTAGGCTCAGAAGCATAACACCTGATGTTGAGGAAATGGTATTAGAAAGAATAGAACAAAATCCAGGAATTTTTGACAAGGAGGGTTGCTCTGCAAGAGCTATGTACTGACCATCATTTTTGAAACACCCAGTATAATTAGACATGCCAAAATGATGCTCATCAATGAAGAAAAATGTCAGTTGAATTTAGAAATTGAAAGTAAATTAGCAATGCCAGAGTATATTGATGCAGAATATTAATTCAATTAAAATTTGGAAATAAGAAGTGACATATAGTCTAACTACAAACAGCCATATACCTAATATGAAATAGAAAGCAATGTCAATTAAGATATGTTTCCACACTGAATGTGCAAAAGTAGATTGAAGATAGAAAGTAGAGGAATTCTGTTATTTTGTTTGCTGTTGTACAGTTGTCCGCATAACAACTGTACAACAGCAAAAAATTATAGGTTGTAGATAAATTAGCAAAAATTTAACTACATAATTGTTTTATTTTAACTGAAACATCCCATAGTTGATTATAAGTTCACTGGTATGAATTATGGAGTCAACTGTATAAATAGTAGACTATGAACACATTCGCATGCTAGTCAGAGAATTTTTAGCTCCCAGGAACAGATAAGTTTTTGAAATTTTTTCCATTTTATTGACCTAATTGTTATTTTAAATTAGTTTATTTTTTTAATTTAGCTACAGATTAATTGTAGGTTACTACTTAATATATGTAGAACTATTGTGTCTTCAAATTTTGCTGCCATTTTTATAGTATTATTGAGTGAGTGGTAGAGGAATTCTGTTATTTTAATTGTGGTAAATAGGTAGCTAAAAAGTTTGAAGGGCATAGGTTTGGTCTTAGTTGGAAAGTTTTAATGTTATAATTAACTTATAACTTTCAAGCGTAACAGTATAATGAAGTGCCGTTATTTGTGATTCTCTGATTACATTGGGAATTTGTTGCTTGTTGTTTATAATTGCTTATGGAACCACATTCAACTTCTGCTGCCATTGTTTTTTATTGTTAAGAACATTAAAATTTTGCCACCATTGTTAGTATTGTTATAGTATTGAGTGTATGGTAGGGGAATTCTGGTGTTTTAATTTTGGCAAATAGGTAACACAAAAGTTTGAAACATGTAGGTTGGCATTAATTAGATAAATTTATTATCTATTATAATTACTTAGAACTAACAAATGTAATGGTATACCATATAATGTAACTTGTACATATAACTTACACTTCATAAGATATATAATACATAGAATGTAAACTTGGTAGGAGATACAAAATACATATACCATAAGCTCAATATTGCAATATATATATAATTAAAGCTGGCTTCATAACATAACTGATGCATAGTATTATTACTACACTTATTATATTAATTTAGTGTACTATTTTTAATTTTTGTTCAGCATTCTTTCAACCTTTTACTCTCTTCTACTTTTAATTGTTGCATTACTGTCTTTGCCTCTCCCATCATCAAGTTGATTTCACTCCCTCTATCATATACTATACACTGTATACACCTTTCTTCCTACTAACATATTCCTCTACCAATATTAGGGACTCCCTATAGAGGATGAGCTTTATGATCCCAAAATTCCAAAGTTTTGCAAATTTTGAGCAGTTTACTTCTACCTATCTGTCTTTTTTTTTTTTTTTTTTTTTAGTTGTTGGCATATCGGCTTCTGTGACCATAATGCACATCCCAAAGTTTATGCATTTTACTCTGATCCAAGCCCGAGGCAGGATTCAAACCCTCGACCTTAGGGTTGCCAGGCAGGCACTTTACCCACCTGACTAGCCCAGTCGGCCCTATCTGTCATATTTAGAATTATTGCCTCTATTCTGTTTTATTCTATTCTTTGTGTTGACTGGTGGTCACTTTTTTCCTCTCTATACATTGTACACATATACTATCCTTTACACTACTGTCTTCTTTGGCTGAATGCACAGCTCTTAAAAAAATTTTTTAATTTCATTATAATAGTATAGTGAAATTTTAATATTTTATATTTTAATATTTAAAATTTTGTATTTTGGTTGCACACTTCTTTACATCAAATATAATTCATAATTAGTGATTTAGTTTGCGACATACATTTCAGTATATCATACACATCATTATATTAACATGCAGTCCATAGCAGTGGGACCACCATTTTTTCCAGTGCATACTCTAAATGCTTGAGAGTTTTGTATTCCTACTTTTCTATTTTGATCTGCTTATACTGACAGACATGAACAAAACATTAAGGGCCGCATTGGATCATCATAGGTGTTATCCCCTGATGAAGTTTATTGTGATGGTCCCTTTTATTTTACTTTATTCCCAGCATTGATATTTAATTCATTAATAGTTATTCCTGGCTTTGCATAACAGTGATTGCATTTTATAGCAATAGCTATATAGTGTAAGGAAGCCCAGGTTTTTACCACACTGGCTGACAAAAAAAAAATAATAAATAAATAGATAAGAAAATGCAAATTATGTGCTTCCCTCCTCACATAGGTAACTATCCAGTTGACCTTTGAATTTATTCAAACTGTCATCAAATTTTCAAATCTTGACACCAAACAGGACGCAAGGTAATAACATCAAAATTCAAGTAAACCAGAAGTCCTTGCACCTTATATGGGGGATAGGCCATAAAGTTTTTAGCCCAATATAAGAAGCAAAAGTTTTTGGAAAAGACATTATTGCCAATCTGTGCTGTGACTCTTCTTGTGTATTCACAGAAAATTTCAGTTTTGTGATTAATTCTCCTTTATAGAGGGCATTGAAATGCAGTAGGTGAATGAAGATGCCAATCATTGATTGAATCAAGCACCATGCAATTAATGTGAACCTACATTTAAAGGAAATGTCAGCAAAAGAAATTCATAGAGACATGCAGCAAACATTAGGGGAATCTTGTCCTTCATACAAGAGTAGACCAGCGGAATTACTTAACAGGTCACTTTTGAAAAAAAGCCATGAATTAAGAGTTGACTTGAAAGTGTCTGCAATTCTGCCCAGACACGATAGGAGGGAGTATACGATGAGAGAGCCTTATCGATCAATCCAGCCCTGGAGAGATTGGGCAAGGCTCAAGGGATAGAATTTTTCTCAGCCTGGTCTGTGCTTGTAAATAGGAGAGACTGCTTCTACAGGGAAAGGATACACTTAAATAGAAAGGGTGCAAGAATATTTGCTGATGCTATCGAGGCAGTTTTAGGTGGGTCGGAAAACTGCTAGCTTGGGGAGATACACGGACTAATAGATTAACAGTAGCCGGTGGCAGAGGTGAAAGTGATTCTTGCACTGCTTCTGTTGGAATGACCAGCAGCCTGGAAAAAAGGATGCAGGGGATTTCAGAGACTGCTGGGAGTCATTGTGGTACAAGTAAACATATGGGTTGGGTTAGGGTAGCTAAGAATAGGAACAGGTGCATGTATACTTGGTGTACCGAATGTTAGGAGTTCAGTAAATAAATTTGATCAATTTGACATGTTTGTCAAAATATCAAAGGCAGATATTGTTGGGATATCAGAGACGTGGTGTCACACAGATATAAGGAATGCAGAACTGGAATTTCGAGAGTACAATCTGTACAGGAAGGATAGAGAGGATAGAGAGGATAGAAAGGGTGGAGGGGTTATGCTGTTAGTTAAGAAATACGTAAAATCCAAGGAAGTGCAGCCTGTCGTGTGAAGAGGGAGTAATAATCTTGATTTGATTATCAGTAGTGATTCTTCATGCATTAAGAATCTGCAGGCAAATGAACCACTAGGTGGCAGTGATCACAGTGTGCTGAAGTGGGATTTACTCAAAGAGGTAACTACCATTAGGGGTAAAGGGAAGGGTTATTGCTTTCGTAAAGGCAGCTACGATGGACTGAGACAGTATTTAAATTCTATACAGTGGGACCAACTGATGATGGTACCAACAGCAAATTCAAAATGGGAAGCATTCAAAGAACTTATCATGGAAGCTACTAGGCTTTACATACCAACTAAGAAATATTGTTCAAGGTTTAGGCCTTAAGTGGATGTCAGATGAACTAATGAGACATATGGCAGAGAAGAAAAATGCATGAAATACATACAAATTAACACATAACTCAGAAGCCTATGATAGATACAAGTTGATCTTTAACCAAGTAACAAAGGAGGTTAGGCAGGCGAAGGCAGATTACGAGAAATCTTTGGCAAGGGATGCAAAGAAAAACAGCAAAGAGTTCTTTACTTATGTAAACTCTAGACAGAAGGGGATGAATCAGATTGGTCCACTTGATATCGATGGGTCAACTGTTGATGATCGTGCTCAGGTAGCTAACAAACTAAATGAATATTTTGCATTGACATTCACACATGAGGAGTTATTCAGCGAGGGGAATGCCAGAGGTGTATTCAACTCTGGCAGTAAGCTAGAGAATCTTGTAATAACTGAGAGTAAAGTGGAGGAGAAATTGTTCAAGATAAATACAAGAAAGGCACTTGGGGTGGATGGGGTCTATCCAGTTATATTAAAGGAGGCAGCAAAGGAAGTAAGCAAACCCTTAGCCATAATTATGAGAGCTTCCTTGGACTCAGGTGTGGAACGCATAGACTGGAGATTTGCAAATGTGACCCCAATTCACAAAGGAGGATGAATGGCTGACACAAGTAATTATAGACCTGTGAGTTTAACTTCTGTTCCAGGAAAATTAATGGAGGCACTGGTTAAAGAAGCATTGCAGGATCATCTAGACAAGACTTCAGTTATAACTCGGACACAGCATGGTTTTGTTAAGGGAAAGTCTTGCCTGACCAATTTGATTGGATACTATGATGCAGTCACAAAAGAACTGGATGCAGGGAATAACTTTGATATTATATACTTGGATCTTAGAAAGGCTTTTGATACTGTTGCACATGGAAGATTGCTGCATAAATTGGAGCAGTGTGGCATTGGAGGCAAATTGCTGCTATGGATAAAGGGGTGGTTGAGGGGGAGAACACAGAGAGTGGTAATCAATGGACACTGCTCATCGTGGACTAATGTTATTATTGGAGTCCCTCAGGGTTCAGTATTGGGTCCATTATTGTTTTCTGTATTTATAAATGATATTGATGATGGTATATCAAGCTTAATGTCCAAGTTTGCAGATGATACGAAGGTTGGCAGAGTTGTCAAGGACATTACTGACACTATGCTACTGCAACAGGATCTGGAAAGGTTGAGCAGATGGGCTGAGAGGTGGCAAATGAAGTTTAACATTGACAAATGTAAAGTACAACATATGGGAAACAGCAACCCCAGGGCAACGTATCAACTCTGTGGTACTACACTGACAGTGGTAGAGAATGAAAGGGACCTGGGGGTGGTTGTGCAGGCAGATCTGAAGTTCTCTGAGCAGTAAAGACGAGCTGCAAGAGTAGCTTATGGTGTATTGTCGATGATATATAGGAATTTTTCTAGCAGGGATAAGGAGGTATTTATTCCCTTGTATAAGCAATGGTCAGACCACACCTAGAGTACTGTATACAGATCTGGAGGCCTCATTTCAAGAAGGATGTAGAATTGCTGGAACGAGTACAGAGAAGGGCAACAAGATTAGTGAATGGAACAAATTGGTGCTCTTACGAAGAAAGGCTTAAGTTTTGCAAATTACAGTGTCTGGAGATTAGGCACCGGCGAGGTGATCTGATAGTGGTGTATAAAGCCTTGAATGGTTTGAGCATGCTCAATGCTGATGGGATTCTTCCTCTTGCTCAGAATAATCACCTGAGAGGGCATAAATTCAAATTGAGAAAAGACAGATCTAGGATAGACATGAGGAAATTTGCCTTGAGCCAGCACGTGGTTGGTTGGTGGAATAGACTTCCATCCCTTGTCATGGAAGTTGATAGCTTAAATAAGTTTAAGGCTCAGCTGGACAGGTATTTCGAACGAACAGAGGGGTGAAGTGGAAGTGGTTATTTTTTATTTATTTATTATATTTTTTTTTATTTTTTTTATTTTTTTTTTTTGGGCTGATGCTGCATAAGCTTGCTTTCTTGCATCAAATGCCTCTACTAATGCTAATGCTGTCGACATCACTGGACAGCACAGTGTTGAGTCAGTTTGGTGACATAAGCACTGGGAGATCAAAATTGAGAGTAGGAGTGTGTTATAGGCCTAATGATTCTGATGAGTATAATAAAAAACTGTACAGGGAAACAGAGTGGGCCAGTAAATCAGAGAGTCTTATAATGGGGGATTTTAATTTCCCAGATATTGACTGGAATTTGCGGATTGGTAACTCACACACTAGCAAGGCTTTTGTGGATTGACTGGATAATTGTTTTCTACATCAGCATGTTCGGGAGGCAACTAGAGGGAGTAATACTCTTGATATGATTATCAGTAGTGATTCTTCATGCATTAAGAATCTGCAGAAATGTGAACCACTAGGTGGCAGTTATCACAGTGTGCTGAAGTGGGATTTACTCAAAGAGGTAACTACCATCAGGGGTAAAGGGAAGAGTTTTTGCTTTCTGAGACAGTATTTAAATTCTATACGGTGGGACCAACTCATGATGTTACCAACCCCAAATTCAAAATGGGAGGCATTCAAACAATTTATCTTGGAAGCTACTAGGCTTCACATACCAACTAAGAAATACTGTTCAAGGTTTAGGTCTAAATGGATGGCAGATGAACTAATGAGACATATGCCAGAGAAGGAAAAATGCTGTTTGTTTGTTATTTGGTTTTTAGGAGCATTAGCAAATAAGGCCATATTGCTCTGGGGATATGTGGTGGTCATTTCCTGACCTTTCTCCATTCTCTGTATATGGTGGGCAGTGGCTCGAACCCCAGGCTAATCAAGAAGCGTGTGCTACGCACTGCTGCTGCTGCTGCCCACCTTGCTATGGAGGTGCTATAAGAAAAATGCATGGGATACATATAAATTAATGAGTGGCATGGAAGCCTATGATAGATATAAGCTAGTCTGTAACCAAGCCACAAAGGTTAGACGAAGGTTAGGCAGGCAAAGGCAGATTCTGAGAAACCTTTGGCAAATGATGGAAAGAAAAGCAGCAAAGTGTTCTTTACTTATGTAAGTTCTAGAAGGAAAGGGATGATTCAGATTGGTCCACTGGATATCGATGGTTCAACTGTTAATGATCCTGCTCAGGTGACTAACAAACTAAATGAATATTTTGCATCTACCTTCACACAGTAGGAGTTATTCAGGGAGGGAAATGCCAGAGGTGAATTAAACTCTGGCAGTGAGCTAGATGAATTTGTAATAACTAAGAGGAAAGGGGAGGAGAAATTGTTGAAGATAAACATAAGAAAGGCACCTGAGGTGGATCGGATCTATCCAGTTATATTAAAAGAGGCAGCAAATGAAGTAAGCAAATCCTTAGCCATAATTATGAGTCAATGGGTACCTCCACTTGGACTCAGTGGAGGTACCCGTTGACTGGAGATGTGAAATGTGACCCCAATTCACAAAGGAGGATCAAAGTAAAACACAAGTAATTATAGACCTGTTAGTTTAACTTCTGTTCCAGGGAAATTAATGGAAGCAATGGTTAAAGAAGCACTGCAGGATCATCTAGACAATACTTCAGTTATAGCTTGGACACAGCATGGTTTTGTTAAGGGAAAGTCTTGTCTGACTAATTTGATTGGATACTATGATGTGGTCACAAAGGACTGGATGCTTGGAATAACTTTGATGTCATATATTTGGATCTTAGGAAGGCTTTTGATACTGTTGCACATGGAAGACTGCTGCACAAATTAGACTGTGTGGCACTGGAGGCAAATTGCTTGTATGAATAAAGGAATGGTGGGAGAAGGCAGAGAGTGGTAATCAATGGACACTGCTCTTCGTAGACTAATGTTATTAGTGGAGTCCCTCAGGGTTCATTGTTGGGTCCATTGTTGTTTTCTGTATTTATAAATGATATTGATGGTGGTATATCAGGTTTAATGTCCAGGTTTGCAGACGGTACAAAGGTTTGCAGGGTTGTTAAGGGCACTAATGATAGTACACTGCTGCAACAGGATCTAGAAAAGTTCAGACAGATGGGTTGAGAAGTTGCAAATGAATTTAACATTGACAAATGTAAAGTACTACATACAGTAAGCAGTAACCCCAGAGTAATGTATCAACTCTGTGGTACTACACTGAGAGTGGTAGAGAATGAAAACGACCTTGGAGTAATTGTGCAGGGAGATATGAAATTTTCTGAGCAGTTTAGATGGTCTGCAAGAGTAGCTCATGGTGTCTTTTCAATGATATACAGTAATTTTTCTAGCAGAGATAAGGAGGTGATTATCCCCGTGTATAAGGCAATGGTCAGGCCACACCTTGCGAACTGTATACAGGTTTGGACGCCTCATTTTAAAAATGTAGAACTGCTGGAACAAGTACAGAGAGGGGCAACAAGGTTAGTAAATGGAACAAAGGGTTGCTCTTAAGAAGGAAGGCTTAAGTTTTGCAGATTACAATGTCTGGAGACCAGACACCTGCAAGTGATCTGATTGAGGTGTATAAAGCCTTGAATGTTTTGAACATGCTCAGTGCTGATGGGATTGAGGCATATAAACTCACTACAACTAATAAAAAAAAAAAAAAAAAAAAAAAAAGTTCCCCTGAGAGAGAGAGAGAGGTAAAAGGGAATCATCAAGAAAGAGAAAAATGATGATATCTAGCTCATTATCCTATATAAGCATCTAAGAATAGATGTGTGATAAAGTTTGCATAGATGAAATAAAAAATTATACAAATTTGCCAAGGACCAGAATGTTAAGGATAATAAAGTACAATAAAGAAGTATTGTAGATCTGAAAAAGGCAGAAAGAATGTTAATATCCTAAGTTGTTGTTGTTTTGGTTTTTAGGAGCATTAGCAACTAAGGCCATATTGCTCCGGGATATGCGGTGGTAATTCCTTGACCTTTCCAGATCCTCCGTATTTGGTGGTCACGGGCTCGAACCGCTGTCTAATCAAGAAGTGTGTGCTATGCACTGCTGCTCCTGCCCACCTGGCTACGGAGGCGCCTGTTAATATCCTAAAAGTTATAATGAATTAAGAAAGAAAATTATGTGCTGAATTGTGAAGCCAGTTTGGAGGTGAAAGAACTGGAAAGTAAAATTATTAATACCAGATGATTAAACAAAACAAAGTAAAATAAAATAAAAGGTGGTAGAACTGTCATCAGATATGGGTGGGCAAATTTAGTTATAAGTCAAATACAGGAATGGCAAAAATGTAATCTGATATCAACTGAAGTAAATATTGATACATGGTCAGGTATACTTTTGCATCCTTTACTGCTGCTTCGCATGTTTTGCTGCATTTGTCTTTTTTTTCTTTTTTTTTTTTTGACATATTTGTTATTTATTTTTTCCTCTTCAACTGTAACTTTGACTTTAAATTACATTTAATATATATGTATACTTAATTGCTAATTTTATGCGCTATAAGGAATAAATTTTCAGTTGTATTGTAGTTGTAGATATGTGGCATTAATGCTATTGTATAAATCATCAATTAAACATTATACACACATTATTAGAATTAGGTCATGATCCTTTTTAATTTTTGTGTTTGTCTTTGTTGTGTAATTTATATTTGGGTGGGATTCATTTTAGGCATCAAGGGCTAGCAGTGGTGCCTAGCAATTTGGTATGCTAGCAGATGCTGTGTTCGCTTAAATATCTATGTTACAAAATTAAATTAATTTAATTAAAATGAGATAAAGCTAAAGTAGTAGTAGTTGTTGTTGTTTGTTATTTGGTTTTTAGGAGCATTAGCAACTAAGGCCATATTGCTTTGGGAATATGCGGTGGTCATTCCCTGACCTTTCCGCATCCTCCGTATTTGGTGGTGACGGGCTCGAACCCCGGTCTAATCAAGAAGCGTGTGCTACGCGCTGCTGCTCCTTCTCACCTGGCTACGGAGGCGCCTAGTAGTAGTAGTAATGGAGGTATGTGATGCAAGAAAACAACCATATGAGCTTATGTAGCATCAGCCAAAAAAAAAAAAAATCAATTTCACACATCCATTCCTTCTAAATGTTTGTCCAGTTCCTCCCTGAATTTATTTAAGCTATCACCTTACACAACAACAGATGAAAGTTTGTTCCAGCAATTAACCATCCACTGGCTAAAGGAAAATTCCTATGCATCTATTCATGTCTTTCCTAAATTTGAATTTATGCCCTCTCAGGTTCATAATCTGAGCAAACGGCAGAATCCCATCAGAATTTAGCGTGCTCAACCCATTCAAGCCTTATATACCTCAATCAGATCACTTTGCAGGTGCCTACCCTCGAGCCACAGCAATTTGTAGAACTTAAGCCTTTTTTTGGTAAGAGGAGCTTTTCATTCCCCTCACCAATCTTGTTGCTGTTCTCTGTACATACTCAAGCAACTCTACATCCTTCCTAAAATGAGGCCTCCAGACCTGTACACAATACTCTAGCATGGCCTGACCATTGCCTTATACAAAGGGATAATCACCTCCTGGACAAACCATGGACAATACCCCATGACCTGGTCTGGCTAGCAGCCTGTCTGCATTGCTCAGAAAACTTCATATCTGACTGCACAATTACTCCCAGATCTTTTTCATTTTCTACCACCCTAAGTTTAGTACCACACAGTTGGTACATTTCTCTGGGGTTACTTCTACCCATATGCAGCACTTTGCATTTGTCAATGTTAAACTTCAGTTGCCACTTCTCAGCCCATCTGCCCAAATTTTCTAGATACTGTTGCAGTAGCACACTGCCATTACTGTCATTAACAACCCTAGTGTATAAAAATGAATATAAAAAGTTAGAGGGAATGGAAAATATGAATGCTAAAGGTGTATAAAAAGTAATATACTAATTAATAAAATGTTGGAGAAGAGGAGGAAGGAAGACTAGGGGAAAAATTATGTAAAAAAATACATTCATCCTCATGGCCATCTCTCTCTGCTACTTCCTCAGGGGCTTTGAGCAGACATATAGCCATATTAAATGAATGTCTCATGCATACCTGTTTCTATAGTCCCTATAACAGTTTTATTAAAATTCATTATCCATTTTTAGTTTTGGGTATCCTAAGTTTAATAAAATGTGTCTGAAAATTAATTTTATTTTAGATTGGTATTTACACAAACTGGGATTGCGGGACCCAAAGCCTAATGGTTATGCATCAGTATAAAGTACATAGGTATTTACCTGCAATCATTATGTATGATGGTCAGTATCGGAAAGATCTTGGATCGGTCGCTGGTCTGTTTTGCAAGTCTGGCAGTAATTATAATTAATTAATTTATCTAAGTCTATGCATTCCTAACTTTGGGTTAAGGTAGGCTGAATCGTAATTTTTGGATATTATCGGGTAATATAGATAGTAACTGTTAAATTTGTATAACTTTGTGAAAAGTATTTTTGTGGTGAATTAAGATTAAAGGTAAGGTATATTGATGTCATGCGGCACCAGGGGTTCCCCCATCTCCACGTTGCTTTCATTGTGGGTGTACCAGTTTGCTGGGAATGCCAGAGATTTAAAAGTGTGTGGGTATTGTACATGTGTAATGTCATGTACCGTTGTTCATCTGGTCATTTAGCCGCTGGGCCCCTGCTGGAGCCCAACGTTGCCCCGTGGAGGCAGACCAGGAACCCAGTAGACTTAGTTACTCTGGCAGTCCTGCCGCTTAGTTTCCTGAGATTTTGGCAGCTAGGACCAAAAAAAAAAAAAAAATCATAATATGTATGTGTATATACTCATTTCACTTGTCTGCATACAACATACGTTGTATGCCTATACACACCGCTGGGGGGTTTAATATTACGTAGATGGATAGGCCGAGACAGGGCGAAGATTATTTTGAGTCTTATTAAATTTAGTGTGTGGGGCGTTCGCATTGTATATAGATAGAGTAGGAGGGGAGACAGAAGACTGGGGGGGTAAAGATAGAAATATGGGAGCGATAGAGGAGATGCCCCCAGTTGGTCAGTGATTCATGCCCATGCCTCACCAGAGAGAAAAGGGGAGAGGGGGTTCGGCGAGGGGAGACAAGGATTCTCCACCCCACCGTGGTAGGGTTGGAAAGGAATCGAGTCAGGTGCTCGATTCTGGTCCCCAACAAGTCTTGATGGCAGCGAAGCTGCATGGTTCAGGTCCGTGTGGCCCTTTTGCAGACTCAGGGTTCAGTCAGTCGCAGAGTTGTAAACCATGTCCTTTTATTCTCGTTGGAGGTATGGAATTTGTTGTGGGAATAGTAGCTTGTCCCATTTAGTTTCCAGTTGTGTTATTATTTGCTTGTTGGGCTAGTGTGGCTCGGTATCTGTTAAACAGTTTCTGTGCAAATTCGGTGAATGCCATATATGGTTCTTTATCGTCCAGAATGAATTTCTCCTGGTCCTTGGGTGAATGTTGTAGTCTTGTCACCAGCTGGCAGCAGATGTCGTCATATTGGTGGCAGTCATACATTAGGTGCAACCAAGTTTCTGGAATGCCACAAGTGCAATTTGGATTTTCAATTATTCCCAGAGTTGTTAGTTTGGCATTTAAGGCACCATGTCCAGTGAGTAGGTACGTCACAAACAGGTGCATACCAGGTTGGTAATTTAGGTTGGAATCTATTTGGAAAGAATTTATTTGTTATCCGACCTTTGATGGAGACATCCCATCATACCTGCCACGTTTGCAGCAAGTGGGTCTGGAGTCTTCTTTTTTCCACAATGCGGTTATTTCCTGGATCTCCGTTGAAGTCAAGGTGTGTGCAAGCATTGCCTTTAGCGAGCTCATGGAGGATGCCTCTCCTCACCACCTCTAGGTCTAAGGGGAGGGTTCCTGCGATGACTTGCAGAGCGTGTGTGCTCACTGTGCTGCAGGCCGAGTAGCAGTGAGTAGCATCATTCTGTGTATGGAATCAAATATTCTTAGGTTTGCAGCTGTGCTGGCCTTTTTGTACCAGCCACCAGCTGCGTATGTTGCGATTGGTAAGAAGGCTGCTTTATAATAAAACATCATTGTTCTCTGTTTCAATCCCCAGTCTCTTCTGACAATTCTGTTTATTAAGGCAGTACAGTTTCTTATTTTTCCTCTTACACAGTTTAGGTGCGGTTTGAAGGATAAGCAGGTATCCAAGATGATGCCCAGGTATTTGAGCTCTGTGCTGAGCATTATTGTTCTAGTGCCAATTTTAATTTGGGGTGGTCTGTGGATGTTCAGTGTTCCCTTTAAGAGTATGGAGTTGGTCTTTGTCGGTGAGATTTGTAGTAATCTTAGCATTAGCATTAGTAGAGGCATTTGATGCAAGAAAGCAAGCTTATGCAGCATCAGCCAAAAAAAAATAAATAAATAAAGTAAAATAAATAAATAAAAAATAACCACTTCCACTTCACCCTTCTGTTCGTTCGAAATACCTGTCCAGCTGAGCCTTAAACTTATTTAGGCTATCAACTTCCATGACAAGGGATGGAAGTCTGTTCCACCTACCAACCACCTGCTGGCTAAAGGCAAATTTCCGCACATCTATCCTACATCTGTCTTTCCTCAGTTTGAATTTATGCCCTCTCAGGTGATTATTCTGAGCAAGAGGAAGAATCCCATCAGCACTGAGCATGCTCAAACCATTCAAGGCTTTGTACACCTCTATCAGATCACCTCGCTGGTGTCTAGTCTCCAGACACTGTAATTCGCAAAACTTAAGCCTTTCTTCATAAGAGCAACCCTTTGTTCCGTTCACTAACCTTGTTGCCCTTCTCTGTACTCGTTCCAGCAGCTCTACATCCTTCTTGAAATGAGGCCTCCAGGTCTGTATACAGTACTCTAGGTGTGGCCTGACCATTGCCTTATACAAGGGAATAATCACCTCCTTATCCCTGCTAGAAAAATTCCTATATATCATTGACAATACACCATGAGCTACTCTTGCAGCCCGTCTGTTTGCCAGCGCAGCAAACCGCACGGTTTGCCAGTATTTTCCAGTTGTGCCCTGGAATTAGCTTCTATTGTTAAAGATGAGGTCGTCCGTGAAGGCTTGTGAGCAGACCCCTTTCCAGATCCTTGTTTAGAAACTGGTCCATCAGGAGGTTCCACATTGTTGGTCCAAGTACTGACCCCTGTGGGCACCCTCTATATATTTTTCTTTCTATTTCTTTGTAGGGAGGTTTTATCTTGATTTCTCTGTCGGTGAGATAGCTTTTAAGCACATTGTAGAGGTTGCCAGGAACCCCTGCCTCCCGGAGCCGGCCCAGGACGCTTGGCCACCATAGGGTGTCAAACGCCCCGGCAAAATCAATTGAGATAGCTAGCACGTATTTTTTCTCAGATTCTTGTGCTTGGGCAGTTAGGCTTTGGAGTGCATCAACTGTGGATCGACCTGGTTTTAATCCGTACTGGTTTGGTGAGGATAGGTTTTTTCCTGTTGGTAGTGTTAGTGGTAATTTATTCTGGATAACAGTAGCCGTTCAAAAAGTTTTCTTAGTACTGTGATCAGTCTGTAGGAAGATGGCTGTTCTGGTGGATTGTTTGGATTCTTAATTATTAGTTTAACGTTGGCCATTTTCCAATCTTGCTGGTATGCTCCCACTGTGAGGCATAGGTTAAAGAGTTGGAGCAAGAGTTCCGGTTCTATTTCTATGACTTTTTTGATTATTTCCGACTACAGGAGGTCTGGACCTGGGCATTTTTTCGCTGCTATATGTGAAGCCGCCAGGACGAGCTCATCCGTAGTGAATTGCGGTTCTGCATTATCTGTTCTGTACTTATTGTTTTCCCTGCAGGTGTGGATCTGCTCCTCCGTTTGTGGGTCTTTGTGGGGATGAAAGGTGACATCTAGTCATTGTTTATTGATGTCTCCCACGAACAGGTTTCTTCTCCTTGGGGAGTGACAGTGGTTTTAAGCACTTCACCTCTGGGGAGCTTTTTTGTGACAACCTTGTACACAACACCCCGGGGGTCAGTGTTCCCTGAATTTGCTACTAGTCTCTCCCAGGTTTCCTTTTTATTTTTTCTTATGAGGGCAGTATAAGCATTTCGCGCTTCTCTATACATATTTCTGAGCATGTCCACCTCCCGCTCAGGCCAAGTTCTTCTTGCCTTTTAGAAGTTTGTTCTTTTGGTCTGGACATCCTTACGAAGCTATTGAAGTTCTTGGTTCCACCAAGGTACAGCACCAGGTTTGGGCCGTCTCCGTTTGATTGAGGTGTTTGCAGCCACTGTTATAATTTCGGTGATGGTCTTCTGGAGTTCATCAGGGTTCCCAGCCATTTTGATTTCTTGCATCTTTCTGTTTTTGTTGTCTGTGAGGGTTTTCTGGAACAGGTCCCAGTTTGCAGTTTGTAACGCTGGGGCATTCTTTCTGCTAGTGGTTGTCGATTTAGGTTCCTGTTGAGTTGGAATGTCAGGGCCCTATGGTCTGAAGTGGTCCAGGCATCCTGGACCATCCAGTTTGTGATGTTTCCTGCTATGTTTCGAGTGGCAAGAGCGATATCTATTGTAGCCTCCCAACGGAGGTTGCAAAAAGTTGGCAGCTGGTTTGGTTTATTGAGGACTATGATAGATGAACTCGTAATAAATTCCTCCAGTCTCTGGCCATTCCTAGTACCTTGCCTGTCGGGGGTATGGCTGTGCCAGGCTGGTGATCTACAATTTGCATCCATTCCGATGACAATTCTTTCCCCTCTTAGTAAGTTGGTAGCATGTTGGAGGTATCTGGTGGCTGTGGTGATGTCTTCACCAGGTCTGCAATATAGCGAGATTATGTAGAGGACACCTAGTGCGGTGATAATTTTAGCGCAGGCCGCCCAGTCCGTGCACAGGTGGGAGACTGGTTGCAGTGATGTCGGGAATTCTAATTAGGATTTCAGCCCACGGGGTAGTATCATCTGCTTGTATTAGTTTGTAGTTGAGAGGATACCCTCTGACTAGTTTGGAGTGGGTATACAATTACAATATAATCATATTACTTGTAATATGATTACACCTGCATTAATTTCATCGGCCTTGAGCCTGACTTGGTCGGCTACGGCCCTTGCCCGTTGTGCATTCATTTGGATGAATTTGATTTTTGTTGTATTATAGTGGTTATGGTGTGCTGCCATAATTGATTCTGGCTTGGTTTAAACTCTTGTTTTTGAAGAAAATAGGACATTTGTTGTCATGAACTGAATGTGAAGCGTCCAACTTCTGACTCTTACAGTTGGCACATGTTGGTTCCTCATCTTTCTTTGGGCAGTCCTTGTAGTCATGGCCTTTGTCGGCGCAGTGACCACAGGTTGGGATGTTTTGGCTTCAAGTGTGGGTAGTGTGGCCAAACTTGCAGCATCTGTAACATTTTGGAACTACTATATGTTCGTCGAATCTGTGGCTGCTCCAGTTGATGAAGATCCGCGTTTGCTTTGCTAGGATCTGCCACGCTGTGGGACTGAGCTCTTTAACCCAGTTCCTTGTGTTTCCTGGCGCGAATCCAGGCATTATTTGCTCTTTGATATCGGTTTCCGGTAGGGATCTCTGTAGGTTCCTGGCGTATATTTCTGAGGCTAGGTTTTCTGGTGTCATACTGGCCTCCAGGCCATAGATTTTTATGGAGGGCGCTTTCCTTTTTGGTTCCTCTGCTTTTTTTAACCCTATGTTAGTTATCTTGGAGTTGGTTATTATTTCAGTAGCTTCCTCTTTGGTTTCGGTCTCCACGACTATACCCGGGTTCCTGGTTTTCCTTACTGTTTTAATTCTTGTCTTTAAATCATTAGCTAGTTCCTGTATGAATTGTGTCTTGATACTTTCGTTGGAGGTTTTATAATCTGTGGTAAGTGGTCTCAGGACAACAGTGCTGGGGGTAGGTAGCAGGGTTTTCCTTGAGGCTGATTGACATTTTATTTGTGGATTTTCCGTTGTATTTGGTTGTTTCCTCAGCGTTTCCACATATGTGGGTGCACATTGTAGCATTTTGTTTGCCCCACACTCCATGTAGGCTTGAAGTTTAGCCGTCGCTTTCTCGCTGTTGAGATAGGTTTCTGTCAGTAACGCTTTTAATTTATTAAATATGGTAACAATATGGGACCAAACTCCAATCGATACTCTTTTGGGGTAGTCTTTAAATATAGTTTTTAGTGCCGTTTTGAGGTACACCGTTTTTGCCTGTAGCATACCTTCTGGTAGGGTGGGGTCCAAAGGTTCATCCTGTGGTCTTTCCTCGTTGAGGTTCTTTTGAGTTGGTTGTGGTATAGATTTACCTGAAATACCTTTGGTATTCATTTTATGTGCCATAGTGTGTAGCTGAGTAGCCTAAGCATAAGATAATGTAGGCACGGCTTGAACATCTTCTGATTTACCAGAATTTTGTAAAAGTTTGTCCATTTGAGAATCTTTTTCTTCCAGTTTTGCCTTGAGGCGTTCATTCTCTATAATTACATTAAATAGAATCTGTTCCATGGCAGACCGGATGTTTTGGATTTCTGTGGTTACTTGCTTGGTGAGTCTACCACCATCAGATATAAGGCCAGATAGAGCAGACCTGAGAGTAAAAACTTGATGCATGTGGACACTAATAACAGGATTCGTCAAAGATTGGTCTGTAACTTCAGACAAAGCCTCCATAGAAACAACATGCTGATCCACAGGGGGAAGTGGAGGAATCTTCTCCTTAGATGACATCGGATCAAGCCTAGAAGTTTGTATCCTGGTTTCTTTACTTATAGCACTTATTCTATTAATAGAGTCTCTATCCTCATCAACTTGAGAGGAGGAAGGCAACGTAGGAAAAGTATCCAAGACTCATTTGATCGATCCGAATTCATTATGGTCTTAAAGATTTTATATGAATTTTGAGATATTTTGTAGATTTTTATCCAAATTCTATGGAAAGTTATGAATTTTAAAACTAATTAGGCTTATCGATCAGAGAATCTTGTGGAAGACAAGTTTTAAGCATTCTTCAAATTAGTCAATTCCAGCAATCGCTGTGGCTTCCGTAGCTAGAAGTAGCAGGGAGAAAAGCGCTTAGTAGCAGAAGAACAATAGCCCAGGTGGATGAGTAATCGCCTTTAGGCATTCAGCGGTCAACATTGTTTGTGTCTTTGTCTGATAGTGAAATGATTCAGTGAGTATCACTGTGCGTACGAAAGTTATACTAAAAATTAAAATAAAATGTACTTAACTCGGGACCTTGATTCCGTTGTCATCCCGATAGCTTATGGAGACTATGGGCGGCTGCTGTGATATATTAATAAGTTGGCAGGATTCAGTAAACCACTATTTTTGACAAGAAAACACAGAGAACAAAAATTACACAACTTGCTAGACTGGCCCTCTAGTGGAACTCAAGATTAAAGGTAAATACAGTTAGGAATAAATGAAGTTATAATACTTTTTTATTATTATTTTTACATCTTTACACTAAATTATATTCATCATCATCACCCATTTACTACCCACAAACTCATGAATTTCATCTATCCATCTCCGCCTTTGCCTTCCAGGTTTTCTTCTAGCTCCTCTTGGGTACCATTCTGTTATTTTCTTAGTCCATCTGTCATCATGTCTTCGAGCTATGTGTTCTGCCCAAGACCATTTAATTCTTTAGTTTTGATAAGAATGTCCTTTACTTGAGTTTGCTGCCTAATCCACGTGTTTCTCTTCTTATGTAATAGTCTGATTCCCAATATAATTCGTTCCATTCTTCGCTGTGTAGTTCTCAGCTTCTCTTCCATTCTTTTGGTGAGTGCCCAAGTTTCACTTCCATAAGTCATGGTGGGGAGTATACATTGGTTCATTATTTTACGTTTCAGACAAACTGGGATATTGCTCTTCAGTATGTGACTATATTTCCTGAATGCTATCCATCAAGTGTTTCTTGACAAATTTTTTCTTCTTTGGATTTCTTTTTCCCTATAGTTTCTTGGGCTTTATCACTTTCAGAAAGTTGTAAGATTCCTCGTCAATATCTTGGTCCTGAGCAGTCTGCAGAAGCTCAAACTTGTTCTTAAGTTCCAGTACATACTGCTTTTTCTCCTCTTCTGTTATCTCAAAACCTTTGTGTTATTTACTCGAGTCAATTTTTACCTTTCCTTTCCTACGTCTATATCAAGTGTACATGTTACCATTCTGTGATCACTTCCAACATTTACCTTATTCAGGACAGTAACATCATTCACAATATATCTTCTGTTAGTGAGGATGAAGTCGATTTCATTAGTTGTTAATCCATTTGGACTTTTCCATGTCCACTTTCTGTTCACCCTTTTCTTGAAAAAAGTGTTCATTACTGACAGTCCTTGAGATTCTGCAAATTCCACAAGTCTTTCACCAATTCCAAAATTTCCTATAGTTCCTCTTTCTGCACTGTTTTGCCTTTTTCCAACTTAAGCATTGAAGTCTCCCATAATAATAGTGTAGTGGGTTTTCTGCTCTTCTAGAAGACTCTCAATTTCGGTGTACATTTCTTGAACCTCTTCATCATCATGGCTCGATGTTGGTGCATAAATCATTATAATCTTTAGCTTGTACCTCTTAGAAATCTTGAGTATTAGTCTTGACATCCTTTGTGATATACTTTTGAATTTCAAAATGTTGTTTTTTAAATCTTTATGGACCAGAAACCCAACTCCACCTTCACTCCTAAATTATATTACTTTATATTAATATTAAATTATAATACTATATTAATATTAATTAGTGATGTTATCCACTGGGCAAGGACTGGTATAACCTTTCTACAGCATAATAGCCAACTTATCCCAGTGGGATAACTATATACATATACATATTTACATCCTCCCACAGTTGTGATTTTTATCCTTACTGTGCTTTGGAATTTATTTTTGACTATTAACTGAATCAAATATATATATATATATATATATTAAATCTAATGTTTTAAAAAGTTTCAGTTAATGAAAGATTAATAAGTCAGGTATGACAGTTGCACGTAAAAGTGCAAAACAGCATTAAAGGATGCAAAAGTACACTGAGTGATCACTGAATTATGACCATCCACCTAATACTTCATAGGTCCTCCTTTTGCCCTCAGTACAGCAGCTATCCGACATGGCATTGATTCAACAAGATGTCGGAAGAGTTTGGGAGGTAGGGCTAACCAAGCTGCGTGTAATGCGGTCAGCTATGCAGGTGATTGGTGAATCCAGACACCTGATATGCCTTTCCATAGTGTCCCACAAGTGCTCTATGGAATTGATATCGGGGGAGTGTGGAGGCCAATCGATATGCTGGAAGTCAGAACTGTGTTCCCCAAACCATTCCTCCACAGCTGCCTGATGTCTTGGTGCATTTTCATCTTGGAAGACACCATCACTTTGGGAAAAAATGTAACCTAGTGTGGTGTACACAGTCAGCAAGCAGTTGACGATAGTGTAGACCACTGATACCTTGCTCCACAGTATACAACCGCCTCCACCGGCCTGCACTTTTGATACCATGGATGATGGATCAAAAGCCTCATGTTGTTGATGCCAAATCCATACACAACCATCCACGGTGTGGAGTAAATAGCATGACTCATCCATCCAGCACACCTTCTTCCAGTCTTCTAACATCCAACTTGCATGCTCTTTGCACTAGGCAAGTCTTTACGCTACTGAGCCTTGGTTAGGAGAGGATGCTGTAGGGGTCACCTGCTGGTATAGCCCATGTGTGCGAGCGTGGAATGCATGGTCATGCCAGATATTGTTCTGGGTTTGCCCATGTTGTATTGGGTAGTCATTACTTCAACAGTGCTGCGCCTGTTTGCCTGTATGAGTCGTCGGACCAGGCACTCACCCTAACATCAATCTTTCGCTGACTTTTGCAGTTTTGCCATTGGGTCGTTGCTTGACCATTTTGACGGCAGTCCTACTACACTTTAACTACTGTGGCTCTCGAACACCCCCACCAGTTCAGCTGTTTGGGAATTCGAGGCACCAGTCGTCGAGTACCCACAATCTGTCCTTTTTTGAAGTCGGATAAATCATGCTCAGAATTTTTTTTCCTACTGAACCACTGCCACCTTATCTGTGCTATGTAGGTCAATGGGTCTCATTCAGTTTTCATAGTGATGGTCATAATTCAGTGATCACTCAGTATATATATAAGTTTGTATTAATATATTGAATAAAGTATGCATAAATGGATGTGAAAATTACACAAAGCACTAGTAACTAGAAGGGTGAGGATAGTAGAAAAGGAAGTATAGTATATATGCGAAAGGTGAAAGAATGTTAATATCCTAAAAGTTATGATGAATTAAGAAAATTATGGGCTGAATTATAAAGACAACAAAAGGTGGGTGAACTGTAAAGTAAAATTAATGCAGTAAAATACAAATAAAACAAAAATAAAAAGTGGTACAGCTGTCATCAGATATGGTGGGAAACATGTTTAGATAAAGGTTGAATACCGGTAAGGCAAATGCGCAGAATCTGATGTCAGCTGAAACAAATATTGATAGTCAGGTATTTCATCAGGGGGACTACACCTGACCATGTATCAGCAACTGTGTTTCTATACTTGTCCATAATAGTAGAAGAAAGGTGAAAGGCTAAATGTAATTAGCACATTCTTATACAGTATGGACAAGGTAGTCCCAGCACAGTGTAAATTATTAAGGTAAAAATAAGGATCAAGTTAAAAGGAGTATTTAAATAAATAAATACGAAAGATAGCAACAGAAGTAGGAACGTTCGTATCACCCTCGCCTAATAGTTTTACAAACGGGAAGAAAGGTAGAAATAGATAGCAGAAAGATAAAAAGCAAAGAAAAAGTTATTAAATCACACTAAACTAGCAGGGGTTGTGAAGCCCAAATTATAGTAAGTGTTCTGGCTTTGTAAGCATTAGTATAAAAGGGACCTAATACCAAATGCTTGTATTGCAAGGAAAAATCAGGCTTAAAAATATGTAAGTTGAAACATGCCGAGAAACGAACCTAAAACAAAACCGAAAGTATAATAAGAAAGTGAATGATACCTGTTTTCAAGTAATGTATACTTGTCCAATTATTGAATTCCAATCTCCACAAAATTACAACTTTTAAATCCTACACAAACTCTACATATTTATGTAAAACATCTTTTTATTAACACATTTTATTCTAACTTGATCCTTATTTTTACTTTAAAAATTGACACTCCATTGGGACTATCTTGTCCATACTGTATAAGAATGTGCTAATTATGTGTAAAAATATATACAGATATGTAGTGTTATAATTGTGTTGGGATATAAGTTTAGGGTTATAATTCTGTATACTCAAATTGAATCGAAATCTTGAGTCAGAGCAGACCAGCAAAGCAAAAGGCTCAAGCTAATGGGAATGCTGTGGCTCAGGGGAGAACTAAGGTGGGGGGGGGGCAGTTGCCCTCTGAATCACAACTTTTAAAAATGCACTGCTTGCTTGATGTTTGTGGAGCATTCTGGTACGTGACGTGATATTGCTAAGGGGAATGTCTTTGTGTGTGCGCGCAATGTAAGGAGTGGGAGGAAATCAGGTGACAACTCAACATTGTTATGAGCCTGTATGAGAGCTTGAAGAACAGGGTGGCTGCCCTCGAAAGATCTAAATTGAAGGGCCCATCAAGCTCTCAGCTGCCCACATCAAAGTCAGAGCTTGTACTTGATCATCAGCGGCAACCCCCAAGGCAGAATGCGGTGGTCCCACATTCTGTTGTTGGTGAGTATATTGTCAAGGAAATGGGGAACGTAGTGTGTAAAAAGAATAGGTGGAACAGGACCAGGGTATGTCTGCCAGGGGAAAAGGTTGATGATATTGTAGAGCGGATATCATCTTTTAAGGGCACAAATGGTGATATTGTTGTACACGTTGGCACTAATGATATTAAGAGTAGAAGACCAGTGTAATTGATTAACAAGTACAGATCACTGTTGAAAAAAAGCCATGAATTAGGGTTGAATTTGAAAGTGTCTGCAATTCTGCCCAGACACGATAGGAGAGAGTATATGATGAGAGCCTTGTCGATCAATTCGGCCCTGGAAAGACTAGTTACTGGCACTTTGTGGAATTTTCACATACATTTATGAATACTTTATTCAATATATTAATTCAAACTTATATATATATATATATATATATATCTGTATGTATACACATACACTGAGTGACCACTTACCTAATACTTCGTAAGTCCTCCTTTTCCCTCAGTACAGCAGCTATCCAATGTGGCATTGATTCAACAAGATGTTGGAAACTTTCCGGATGTATGGCCAAACAAGCTGTGTGTAATGCAGCGAGCAATGCAGGTATGGAGGTGATTGGTATATCCAGACACCTGATGTGCCTTTCTCTAGTGTCTCACAAGTGTTCTAAGGGATTGATATCGGGAGAGTTCGGAGGCCAATCGATATGCTGGAAGTCAGAACTGTGTTCCTCAAACCTTTCCTGCACAACAAGTGCCCGATGGCTCAGTGCATTGTCATCATGGAAGACACCATTGCCATTTGGGAAAAAGTCTAATATAGCATGGTGTATACAGTCAACAAGCTGTTTACGATAGCAAAGACCAGTGATACTCTGTTCCACATGCACCAGGAGTCCAAGTTCCTGACAGTGAAACGTGCTCCACACCATACAACTGCCTCCACAGGCCTGCACTTTTGATACCATGTATGATGGATGTAGCGCCTCATGTTGTTGATGCCAAATCTGTACACGACCATCCACAGTGTGGAGTAAATAATGTGAGTCATCCGACCAGCACACCTTCTTCCAGTCTTCTTACTTGCGTGCTCTTTGCACCGGACGAGTCTTTTACGCTAATGAACCTTTGTTAGAAGAGGATGCCATAGGGGTTCTCTGCTGGTATAGCCATACGTGTGAGTGTGCGATGCATGATCATGCCAGATATTGTTCCATGTTGGCCCATGTTGTATTGGGTAGTCAACTCTTGAACAGTGCTGTGCCTGTTCGCCTGTACATGTCTTCATACCAGGCTCTCACCTCTAACTTCAACTTTTCACCAACCTTTGTAGTTTTGCCATCGGGTCATTGTTTGACCATTTTGACGTCAGTCCTGATACTCTTTAACTACAGTGGCTCTCAAAGATCCCACCAGTTCAGCTGCTTGGGAAATCGAGGCACCAGCTTGCCAAGCTCCCATAATCTGTCCTTTATCGAAGTCTAATAAATCCTTCCTTTTACGCATCACACTCAGAATTTTACTACCTACTGAACCACTGACACCTTATCTATGCTACATAGTCTACTAATTTGGCACTCTCATACTTCACGTGGTCAATGGGTCACATTCAATTTTCATAAGTGTGGTCATAATTCAGTGATCACTCAGTATATATAGTGCATTCTAAATGTTCCTGAAATTGCATGCTGTTATTTAAATGATTTGCACTATGACCATAAGGTTTCCTGTGACGTTGACATTGCCCTTGGTGTACGTGCACCAAATTGGCTCAACCGCTTCACTCATTTGTCACAGCTGATTGATTGTAGAATGTCACAGTTTGAACAGCATGCTAACATCAAGCTCTGTAAACTTGGGAAAAGTGCTACAGAGACCCTACAAGCATTGCAGAAAGTTTATGGAGATGATGTTTTGAAGAAAGCAGCAGTTTACAAGTGGTTTAATCAGTTTAAAAATGAACAGGAAACACTGGAAGATGAAGCTCACAGTGGACACTCTTTGATGTCATGAAAGTGAAGGAACTCCTGTCTGTAGACTAGCACATTCAGTCCTAATGCAATATTAATGTTGAATGATTAAATGGACTGCAGGAAAGGCAGCATAGGTGATTTGTTCGAAAAATCTACGCAGCATCCAAGCTTCATAAGAGAAGTCATTTGGAATGAGAATTGGATATTCTTCTACAAAACCAAGACCAAGTAACCAAAATCATCAAAATGGCACACAAAAATGCCCCCATTGCCCAAGACTTCTTGGGAAATGGGGGCAACAAAATCCAACATTGAAGTCATGCTGATTGATTTTTTTGACGACAAGGGCATAGTGCATCAGAAATTTGTGACAAGGGTGAGAGAAGCAGTACTGCTTCTTATAGCATTGAGGATTTGATACTTTTGTGTAATAATGTGAAATGAAAAAGAGCTCAAAAATAAAAGGATGGCTGGATCCTACACCATGACAATCCATCCAGTCACACAGCAATGACAGTTCGGCAGCTCTTGACTGTGAAAAAAATCACATTAATGTAGCACACTCCCTACTCCCCTATCATCATTATCATCATCATCAGCCATTTTCAATCCACTGCAGGATGAAGGCATCTCCAGCAACTTTCCAGTTCCTTCTGTTTTGTACAATGGCCATCCATTTACTACCCACAAACTCATGAATTTCATCTGTCCATCTCCGCTGTTGTCTTCCAGGTTTTCTTCTAGCTCCTCTTGGGTACCATTCTGTTATCTTCTCAGTCCATCTGTCATCATGTTTTCAAGCTGTGTCCTGCCCAAGACCATTTCATTAGTTCATCTGACATTTTGGATGTCAGATGAACTAATGAGGCATATGGCAGAGAAGAAAAATGCATGGGATACTTACAAATTAACACATGACACAGCAGCCTATGATAGATACAAGTTGATATGCAACCAAGTTACAAAGGAGGTTAGGCAGGCAAAGGCAGATTACGAGAAATCCTTGGCAAGGGATGCAAAGAAAAACAGCAAAGAGTTCTTTACTTATGTTAACTCTAGAAGGAAGGGGATGAATCAGATTGGTCCACTTGATATTGATGGATCAACTGTTGATGAACCTGCTCAGGTAGCTAACAAACTAAATGAATATTTTGCATCGACATTCACACATGAGGAGTTATTCAGCAAGGGGAATGCCAGAGGTGTATTCAACTCTAGCAGTAAGCTACAGAATCTTGAAATAACTGGGAGTAAAGTGGAGGAGAAACTGTTGAAGATAAACACAAGAAAGGCACCCGGGGTGGATGGGATCTATCCAGTTATATTAAAGGAGGCAGCAAAGGAAGTAAGCAAACCCTTAGCCATAATTATGAGAGCTTCCTTGGACTCAGTGGAGTTACCCATAGACTGGAAATGTGCAAATGTGACCCCAATTCACAAAGGAGGATCAAAGGCTGACACAAGTAATTATAGACCTGTGAGCTTAACTTCTGTTCCAGGAAAATTAATTGAGGCACTGGTTAAAGAAGCACTGCAGGATCATTTAGACAAGACTTCAGTTATAGCTCAGACACAGCATGGTTTTGTTAAGGGGAAGTCTTGCCTGACCAACTTGATTGGTCAGGCAAGACTTCCCCATATTATGATGCAGTCACAAAAGAACTGGATGCAGGGAATAACTTTAATATTATATACTTGGATCTTAGAAAGGCTTTTGATACTGTTGCACATGGAAGACTGCTACACAAATTGGAGCAGTGTGACATTGGAGGCAAATTGCTGCTATGGATAAAGGGGTGGTTGAGGGGGAGAAGACAGAGAGTGGTAATCAATGGACACTGCTCATCGTGGACTAATGTTATTAGTGGAGTCCCTCAGGGCTCAGTGTTGGGTCCATTATTGTTTTCTGTATTTATAAATGATATTGATGATGGTATATCAAGCTTAATGTCCAAGTTTGCAGATGATACAAAGGTTGGCAGGGTTGTCAAGGACACTACTGACACTATGCTGCTGCAACAGGATCTGGAAAGGTTGAGCAGATGGGCTGAGAGGTGGCAAATGAAGTTTAACATTGACAAATGTAAAGTACTACACATGGGAAACAGCAACCCCAGAGCAACGTATCAACTCTGTGGTACTACACTGACAGTGGTAGAGAATGAAAGGGACTTGGGGGTGGTTGTGCAGGCAGATATGAAGTTCTCTGAGCAGTGCAGACGGGCTGCAAGAGTAGCTCATGGAGTATTGTCAATGATATACAGGAATTTTTCCAGCAGGGATAAGGAGGTGATTATTCCATTGTATAAGGCAATGGTCAGGCCACACCTAGAGTACTGTATACAGGTCTGGAGGCCTCATTTCAAGAAGGATGTAGAGCTGCTGGAACGAGTACAGAGAAGGGCAACAAGATTAGTGAATAGAACAAAAGGGTGCTCTTACGAAGAAAGGCTTAAATTTTGCAAATTACAGTGTCTGGAGACTAGACACCAGCGAGGTGATCTGATAGAGGTGTATAAAGCCTTGAATGGTTTAAGCATGCTCAATGCTGATGGGATTCTTCCTCTAGCTCAGAAAAATCACCTGAGAGGGCATAAATTCAAATTGAGGAAAGACAGATGTAGGATAGACGTGAGGAAATTTGCCTTTAGCCAGCGGGTGGTTGGTTGGTGGAACAGACTTCCATCCCTTGTGGTGGAGGTTGATAGCCTAAATAAGTTTAAGGCTCAGCTGGACAGGTATTTTGAATGAACAGAGGGGTGAAGTGGAAGTGGGTTTTTTTTTTTTTTTTTTTTTTTGTTTTTGGCTGATGCTGCATAAGCTTGCTTTCTTGCATCAAATGCCTCTACTAATGCTAATGCTAATGCTAATTTTAGTTCTTTAGTTTTGATAAGAATGTCCTTTACTTGAGTTTCCTGCTTAATCGGCGCCTCCGTAGCCAGGTGGGAAGGAGCAGCAGTGCGTAGCACACGCTTCTTGATTAGACCGGGGTTCGAGCCCGTCACCACCAAATATGGAGGGTGCGGAAAGGTCAGGGAATGACCACCGCATATCCCGGAGCAATATGGCCTTAGTTGCTAATGCTCCTAAAAACCAAAATAACTAACTAACTAACTAACTAGCTGCTTAATCCATGTGTTTCTCTTCTTATCTAACAGTCTGATTCCCAATATAATTCGTTCCATTCTTTTGGTGAGTGTCCAAGTTTCACTTCCATAAGTCATGGTGGGAGTATACATTGGTTCATTATTTTACGTTTCGGTCAAATTAGGATATTGCTCTTTAGTATGTGACTATATTTCCTGAATGCTATCCATCAAAATTTATTCTTCTCTTGACTTCCAGCCATTTATCATTATTACAGCTAATGACTTGTCCCAGATAAGTATACGATTCCACCTTTTCAATTACTGCTCCTTCAATCATTATATCCCTTTCTGTGGCATACTTGTTCATCATTACTTTTGTTTTAGCCATATTCATATTTAGTCCAAAATCCTTACTAACTGTGCATAACTGATTAAGATTTTCCTCTAATTCTTTGGGATCGTGGCTTATGACCACAATGTCATCTGCCAATCGTAAATGGTTAAGGTACTCTCCATTCACATTGACTCCTTTCTGAAACCAGTCAAACCTTCTGAAAACTTCCTCAAGGGCAGCAGTAAACAACTTCGGAGATATTGTGCCTCCTTGTCTCCTTTCTCAATCTTAAATTTACTACTGTCTTTGTCTAATCTAGTAAATAAGGTAGCATCTTCATATATTTTCTTCAAAATCATAATATAAGCCTTTTCTTCAAAATCATAATATAATCTATGCCTTGTCTTTCCAGTGTCCGAAACATTACCTTATGCTGTATAGAGTCAAATGCCTTTTCATAATCCACAAATGTGGAATAATGGTGTTTTATATTCATTTGCTTTGTTCATTAGCTGTGACATTATGTGAAGGTGATCCATAGTTGAGAATCCTGTCCTAAAGCTAGCTTGCTCTTTCGGTTGATTCTCATCAGTATTCTTTCTAATATGTTAGTAATGACCCTTGTGAACAACTTGTAGATGTGGGATAACAAGCTAATTGGTCTATAATACCCAATTTCTGATTTATCTCCTTTCTTATGCAGCAAAACTATGATTGCATTATTCCACTCCTTAGGCATCACACCTTTTCTAATGCATTTTGTGAAGAGCCTTGCCAGTTTTTGTGTCATGTCTCTTCCTCCCAATTTTAACAACTCTATGGTAACTTCATCTTTCCCCGGGGCTTTCTGATTCTTCATTTTCTTTAACGCATGTTCCACCTCATCAGAAAGGATATCAGGTATGTTGTATGTGTTACTAATTTGCGATCCATCTTCCCCACTGCAGACATCATTCCCTCTCTCCTTGTATAACTCTTTATAGTAGTCTTCTGTTATTCAAATTATGCCATCTCTGCTATTTATAAGTACACTATTACTATTCTTCAGTTTCAGTATCATTTGTCTTTCTGTATTACTGCTCATGGTGGCTGATTTAAATCCTTTATTTTCCCTTAATGCTTGTTCTACTTTTCTTGTGTGAAATTTTCTTATGTCCTCTCTGAGTCTCTTTCTAATGGCTTTGTCATCTTTGGTTCATCATGACAAGTGTTTCTTGACTAATTTTTACTTCTTTGGATTCATTTTTACCTATAGGTTTCTTGGGCTTTATCACTTTCAGAAAGTTGTAATATTCCTCATCGATATCTTGGTCCTGAGCAGTCTGCAGAAGCTCAAACTTGTTCTTACTCCCCTAACCTTGCACTATTTAATTTCTGGCTGTTCCCTAAACTGAAAATGAGTCTTTGGGGTTGTTTTGCTACACTGGTTGGCATCTGCTTCGTAGAATGGACTTCTACTCCCTTTGAATCTGCATGGTGAACCTACAAGTTTCAATTGGTGACTTGAAGATCATCACAACCTTATGTTGGGACTTGATAATGTCAGGTACCTTCGTGGTACAATCAGTTCTGCTGTAATGCACTACATGTGTTCCTAAAAATCTGTGCGTTATGAAATTTTGCAAATTGAAATCAACAGGGCTTATGGGAAAAATAAGGATAGGGGCAGAGCACTCAAAAAAAAATGTTCAGTCTGGTAAGTAAAACTCTGAAAAAAGTTAGAAACCCAATAAAAATGCTAACACAGGTTTAATCTTAAATTTCTAATAAATAAATAAATATTACAGTAAATATAGCACTCTACCCTGACAAGATATGAAGTTTGCTTGATTGATATTTCTGTTCAGTGACATTTTCTTTTTTTCTTTTTTTTTTTTTTTTAAATTTAAAACAGTAAAAAAGATAAGCAATCAACGAACATGGGACGCACAAATTGGACAAGTAAGACAAGTTTACAAAGCTTAAAAAATAGAAATGAAGTAAGGAATCCGAAAATTTATTTATGTTTTTTATATGATTGAAGATTTCATGGAAGGGGAAACATATTTCGCCATAATAATGTAAAATCCCACAGAATTCCAGTTCTGTATTATTGCAAATGCATTAAGATCAAGTTTACTACCCAATTATAATTAGATTGCACTAATTGAAAGCCCAATAAACTGGGAATTGCAAATTGTTTTTATTGTTTTATTGTAGTGACCTCCAGAAATGTTCTCTTCTGCTCCTATCATGCTTCACGAAATTTCTTTTCGAACAGAAAAAAGTGTGCTCTTGAAAAAATGAATTGGCCTTCATTTTCACGTGTTATCTTGTGAGTACAGCGAATGACAATAGTGTGTCTCTGAGCAATACAACTACAGTAAATGGTAAATATAGCTCTCACACATTTGACATTTTTAAGCTTCATAAACGTATATGTATTGCTGCGCAGGTTGCTACGTTCAGCTTGGTGCCGAGTTTTGCTTTCGTCCAGGTGAAATTATGCATGAGCCAATACAAAAATCGCATTATACTTGCATTGTTCCCTAATATATCAGTTGCGTTAGAGCAAGTTCAAAATGTGAAAATGCACATTATAGCAGAACTGACTGAACTGCATTGTGATATGGCATATATTGCAAACGATTTGACCCTCTATGAGGGAATCTGAGATAAATGTACATCAACATTGTAAATATGTTGCAGGGTTCCCGCAAAGCTGGCTGGGACCACATAGTACAATAAATAAAAAACAAAAAAGATACAGGGGAAAACATGAAACACTGAATTGACCCACATGTACTAAAAAAAATTGCAATTTTAAAGAATGTTTTAAAGCTTGGAAAGTCTGATGGAGCAAGTCTGTGTGTGCAGAAGGACAGTAATTTGAAGATGATTAGGTTAGTAAACCAAACTGTTTGCACAATATGCTTTTATAGTAATATTCTGGGAACTTTTTGAATGTTTCTTGTATATTTATATATATATACAAGTTCTAATAGTGCAGTAATAGACAAAGTTAAGCCGGCTGTAATGTATAATACGAAAGCTAGTAAGTTGTAGCTTCTCAAGCAACCCAATGCCTTATGCAAGAGCCCAACGCAACCTGGAAAAAAAAAATATATATATGCCAAATAAAGTAAGGAAAACCTTACATATCAATAACATTAAAATTAAAATGTTAATTATAGGCAATTAGATACATTGAAAGGGACTTTTTTGAGGGCTAATCCTTTCAATGTATCAACCATAATTAACGAGCTATCCATTTCTGTAGTCATCGTCCAGCATAACTGTGTCCAAATGATGATTAATATATATATATATTAAATTTGATATATTTATTATAATTGAGCTATTAATTAACTATGCATTTATGCATTTTATATACTTGAGATATATATATATATATATATATATATTTTTTTTTTTTTACAAAATTTGTCTCAACTTATATGAAATCAAATCTATCATTCTTTTTCTCTCTCTCTCTCTCTCTCTCTCTCTCTCTCTCTCTCTCTCTCTCTCTCTCTCATATAACAGAGTCTTTATACAAGTAGTCCTTTCTCAGATAGTCTCAGCTTAGAGATGACAGCCATTTCAGGACTTCCTGTAGACCCAAGTTTGAAAGATAAAACAGATAGACCAGATGTTTCACATATAGAAAACACTGCCGATGAAGCTGATATCGTTTGGATAGTTGGACCCATTATTGCTCTTATTCTTATCACCTTGTGTGTGATTGTGTTTTTATTGATTAGAAGGTAAGTTAATGGTCAGATATATTCTTTTGCCTTGAGCAGTTTTTTTTTTTTTTTTTTAATTATATATAACAGTTAGAAACTGACAAATTGTTAATTTGTAATAAAACATCCATGAAAGTTTTAGAATCCCTTAAAAACTTGAGGCAGACATTTTCTTCTCCAGCTCAGATGGTTAGAAAAAATATATTTTATTATTAATAGTAGTAGCAAATGATGAAAGAAAACAAGCTTGTACCACACCAGCCTAAATAAAAAATATCCACTTCATCTGTCCCTTCATCATCATCATCATCAGCCATTTTTAATCCACTGCAAGATGAAGGCCTCTCCAGCAACTTTCCAGTTCCGTGCAATGGCCATCCATTTACTACCCACAAACTCACGAATTTCATCTATCCATCTCCACCTTTGTCTTCCAGGTTTTCTTCTAGCTCCTCTTGGGTACCATTCTGTTATTTTCTTAGTCCATCTGTCGTCATGTCTTCGAGCGATGTCTGCGTTCTGCCCAAGACCATTTTAGTTTTTTAGTTAAGAATGTCTTTTGCTTGAGTTTGCTGCTTAATCCATGTGTTCCTCTTCTTATCTAAGAGTCTGATTCCCAATATAATTCGTTCCATTCTTCGCTATGTAGTTCTCAGCTTCTCTTCCATTCTTTTGGTGAGTGCCCAAGTTTCACATCCATAAGTCATGGTGAGGAGTACACATTGGTACATTATTTTACGTTTCAGACAACCTGGGATATTGCTCCTCAGTATGTGAGTATATTTCCTGAATGCTATCCATCCAAAATTTATTCTTCTCTTGACTTCCAGCCATTTATCATTATTAAAGCTAATAACTTGTCCCAGATAAGTATGATTCCACCTTTTAAATTGCTGCTCCTTCAATCATTATATCCCTTTCTGTGGCATACTTTTTCATCATTACTTTTGTTTCTTATCCCTTACCTCTAATTATATGTCTAATCTGTCCCTCACCTAATTATATGTCTAATTCTTCCTATTTTATTCAAATTACCCTTCACACTGCCCGATGATAGGGTAGTTTGTTCCAAAAATCAGTTATTCTCTGGCTGGAAGCAAATTTTCACACATCTATTCTGTGGCCATCCTTTTTCAATTTATATCCTCTTGTTGATATTAGCATTACTAGAGGTATACGATGCAAGAAAGCAAGCCAATGCAGCTTCAACCAAAAAAAAACACCCTCCCATTTCACCCCTCCATTCATTCCAAATGCCTGTCCAGCTCAGCCTTAAATTTATTTAGGCTATTAGCTTCCACAACAAAAGATGGAAGCCTGGTCCACTAATCAACTACCAGCTGACTAAAGGAAAATTTCCGCACATATATTCTACAACTATCTTTCCTCAATTCCTGCGATCACCTCACAGGTGCCTACTCTCCAGGTTCTGCAGTTGGCAGAATTTAAGCCTTTCTTGGTGAGAGCACCCCATTGTTCCCCTCACCAATCTTTTTGCCCTTCTTTGTACTCGATCTAGCAACTCTACATCCTTCCTAAAATGAGGCCTCCAGACCTGTACACAGTACTTTAGGTGTGGCCCAACCACTGCCTTGTATAATGGGATAATCACCTCCCTCTCCCTGCTAGCAAAATTCCTATATATCATTGACAAAACCCCATGACCTGCCCTGGCAGCCTGTCTGCATTGCTCGGAAAACTTCATATCTGACTGTACAATTACTCTCAGGTCTTTTCATTTTCTCCCACCTTAAGTGTAGTACAACACAGTTGGTATGTTTCTCTTCGGTTATTGCTACCCATATGCAAGTACTTTGCACTTGTCAATGTTAAACTTCAGTTGGCACTTCTCAGCCCATTTTCCCAACTTATCTAGATCCAGTTGGAGTAGCATACTGTCTTTACTGTTGTTAACAACCCTGCCAACCTTTGTATCATCTGCTAAGTTCGACATTAAGCCTGATATACCTTCATCAATATCATTGATAAATAAACAAAACAACAATGGGCCCAAAACCGAACCCTGGTGAACTCCACTAATCACATTTGTCCACGAAAACCAGTGTCCATTGATTACCACTCTCTGTTATCCTCACACTCAACCATCCCTTTATCCATAGTAGCAACTTACCCTTAATGCCATACCTCTCCAATTTCTACATCACTCTGTCATGTGCAACAGTATCAAAAGCTTTCCTGAAATCCAAGTATATGACTTCAAAATTATTTTTGGCATTCAGTTCCTTTGTGACCACATTATAGTATCCAATCAAATTGGTCAGACAAGACTTCCCTTTAACAAACCCATGCTCTGTCTTAACTATTACTGCAGTCTTGTCTAGATGATCGTGCAGTGCTTCTTTAACCAGCGATTCCATTATTTTCCCCGGAACACAAGTTAAACTAACAGGTCTGTAGTTACTTGTGTCACCCTTTGTTCTCCCCTTTGTGAATTGGGGATACATTTGCACATCTCCAGTCCGTGGGGACTTCCCCTGAGTCCAAGGATGCTCTCATAATTGAGAGCATCCTTGACTTATGACATTAATTAAGATGACGAGGTTACTAGTGACGGTCGTGTTCCAAGCCGCTAAGTGGATTTTTCTTATTTATTGATTTGAAATTATTGTTTTTCTAAAACTTTTGATTTAAATTTAGTAGTATAAGATTACTTTGTGATTTTTTGATTAATTTGGTGTATTTATTCTTTACTCGGCCTTGTAAATGTATCGGTAAGGGTTTCCACGTGTTCGTAACTACCGCTACCGTTAGTAACTTTCCCGCCATTATGATACCGTACTAGATATACCGTAGGTTATATACCGTACTAGATAGCGTTAGTTGAACTTCGTTAGCAGTTAAATTGTGCGTTTAAATAAATACATATAACGACTTAGATTACAAACGTAATATAATTAATAAATTAATAGAATCATGACTCAGACCAGAGCAGCAAAGCAAAAGGCTCAAGCTAATGGAAGTGCTGTGGCTCAGAGCAGAACTCAGGGGGGCAGTTGTCCTCTGACTCACAGCCTTATAAAATGCACTGTTTGCTTGATGTTTGCAGAGCAATCGGGTACGGGACATGATACTGCCAAGGGTCTTTGTGTTTGCGCGATGCAAGGAGTGTATCGATATCAGGCAACAACTCGGCGTTCTTATGGGCCTATATGAGAGCTTGAAGGACAGGGTGGATGCCCTCGAAGAAACTAAATTGAGGGGGCCCATCAAGCTCTCAGCTGCCCACATCAACGCCAGAGCTTGCACTTGGGCATCGCGTAACACAGAGACAACCCCCAAGGCAGAATGCGCTGGTCCCGAAGGAACTAGTAGTTGTTGGTGACTCTATTGTCAGGGAAACGGGGTACATGCTTTGTAAAAAAGATAGGTGGAACAGGACCAGGGTATGTCTGCCAGGGGCAAAGGTTGATGACGTTGTAGAGCGAATATCATCTTTTAAGGGCACAAAAGGTGATATAGTTGTACACGTTGGCACTAATAATATTAAGAGTAGGAGACCGGCAGAATTACTTTACAAGTACAGGGCACTGTTGAACAAAAGCCGAGAATTAGGGTTGAATTTGAAAGTGTCTGCAATTCTGCCCAGACACGATAGGAGGGAGTATATGATGAGAGCCTTGTCGATCAATTTGGCCCTGGAAAGATTGTGCAAGGCTCAAGGGGTAGAATTTTTTTCAGCCTGGACTGTACTTGTTAACAGGAGAGATTGCTTCTACAGGGATGGGATACACTTAAATAGAAAGGGTGCAAGAATATTTGCTGATGCTATCGAGGCAGTGTTAGGTGGGTCGGAAAACTGCTAGCTTGGGGGGAGACAAAGACCAATAGATTGACAGTAGCCACTGGCAGAGGTGAAAGAGATTCTTGCACTGCTTCTATTAGAATTAGCAGAAGCCTGAAAAGCAAGATGCATGGTATTTCAGAGACTGCTGGGAGCCATTGCGGTACAAGTAAACACATGGGTTGTGTTAGGGTAGCTAAGAATAGAAACAGGTGCAGGTTTACTTGCGTGTACACCAATGCTAGGAGTTTAGTAAATAAATTTGATGAATTTGAGGTATTGCTCAAAACATCGAAGGCAGATATTGTTGGGATATCAGAGACGTGGTGTCACACAGATATAAGGGATGCAGAACTGCAATTTGGGGAGTACAACGTCTACAGAATGGATAGACAGGATAGGAAGGGGGGTGGTGTTATGCTATTATTTAAGAAACACATAAAAACCAAGGAAGTGAAGCCAGTCGACATCGCTGGACAGTGCAGTGTGGAGTCAGTTTGGTGTGACATAAACATTGGGAGATCAAAATTGAGAGTAGGAGTGTGCTATAGGCCTAATGACTCTGATGAGTATAATAAGGAACTGTACAAGGAAATAGAGTGGGCCAGTAAATCAGAGTGTCTCATAATAATGGGAGATTTTAATTTCCCAGATATTGACTGGATTTTGGGGGCTGGTTACTCACACACTAGCAGGGCTTTTGTGGATTTATTGGATGATTGTTTTCTACATCAGCATGTTCGGGAGGCAACTAGAGGGAGTAATACTCTTGATTTGATTATCAGCAGTGATTCTTCATGCATTAAGGATCTGCAGATAAATGAACCACTAGGTGGCAGTGATCACAATGTGCTGAAGTGGGATTTACTCAAAGAGGTAACTACCATTAGGGGTAAAGGGAAGGGTTATTGCTTCCGTAAAGGCGACTACGATGGACTGAGACAGTATTTAAATTCTATACAGTGGGACCAACTGATGATGTTACCAACAGCAAATTCAAAATGGGAAGCATTCAAAGAACTTATCTTGGAAGCTACTAGGCTTTACATACCAACTAAGAAATATTGTTCAAGGTTTAGGCCAAAATGGATGTCAGATGAACTAATGAGGCATATGGCAGAGAAGAAAAATGCATGGGTTACATACAAATTAACACATGACACAGAAGCCTATGATAGATACAAGTTGATATGCAACCAAGTTACAAAGGAGGTTAGGCAGGCGAAGGCAGATTACGAGAAATCCTTGGCAAGGGATGCAAAGAAAAACAGCAAAGAGTTCTTTACTTATGTAAACTCTAGAAGGAAGGGGATGAATCAGATTGGTCCACTTGATATTGATGGGTCAAGTGTTGATGATCCTGCTCAGGTAGCTAACAAACTAAATGAATATTTTGCATCGACATTCACACATGAGGAGTTATTCAGCGAGGGGAATGCCAGAGGTGTATTCAACTCTAGCAGTAAGCTACAGAATCTTGAAATAACTGGGAGTAAAGTGGAGGAGAAACTGTTGAAGATAAACACAAGAAAGGCACCCAGGGTGGATGGGATCTATCCAGTTATATTAAAGGAGGCAGCAAAGGAAGTAAGCAAACCCTTAGCCATAATTATGAGAGCTTCCTTGGACCCAGGGGAGGTACCCATAGACTGGAAATGTGCAAATGTGACCCAAATTCACAAAGGAGGATCAAAGGCTGACACAAGTAATTATAGACCTGTGAGCTTAACTTCTGTTCCAGGAAAATTAAGGGAGGCACTGGTTAAAGAAGCACTGCAGGATCATTTAGACAAGACTTCAGTTATAGCTCAGACACAGCATGGTTTTGTTAAGGGGAAGTCTTGCCTGACCAACTTGATTGGATACTATGATGCAGTCACAAAAGAACTGGATGCAGGGAATAACTTTGATATTATATACTTGGATCTTACAAAGGCTTTTGATACTGTTGCACATGGAAGACTGCTACACAAATTGGAGCAGTGTGACATTGGGGGCAAATTGCTGCTATGGATAAAGGGGTGGTTGAGGGGGAGAAGACAGAGAGTGGTAATCAATGGACACTGCTCATCGTGGACTGATGTTATTAGTGGAGTCCCTCAGGGCTCAGTGTTGGGTCCATTATTGTTTTCTGTATTTATAAATGATATTGATGATGGTATATCGGGCTTAATGTCCAAGTTTGCAGACGATACAAAGGTTGGCAGGGTTGTCAAGGAAACTACTGACACTATGCTGCTGCAACAGGATCTGGAAAGGTTGAGCAGATGGGCTGAGAGGTGGCAAATGAAGTTTAACATTGACAAATGTAAAGTACTACACATGGGAAACAGCAACCCCAGAGCAACGTATCAACTCTGTGGTACAACACTGATAATGATAGAGAATGAAAGGGACTTGGGGGTGGTTGTGCAGGCAGATATGAAGTTCTCTGAGCAGTGCAGACGGGCTGCAAGAGTAGCTCATGGAGTATTGTCAATGATATACAGGAATTTTTCCAGCAGGGATAAGGAGGTGATTATTCCATTGTATAAGGCGATGGTCAGGCCACACCTAGAGTACTGTATACAGGTCTGGAGGCCTCATTTCAAGAAGGATGTAGAGCTGCTGGAACGAGTACAGAGAAGGGCAACAAGATTAGTGAATGGAACAAAGGGGTGCTCATACGAAGAAAGGCTTAAATTTTGCAAATTACAGTGTCTGGAGACTAGGCACCAGCGAGGTGATCTGATAGAGGTGTATAAAGCCTTGAATGGTTTAAGCATGCTCAATGCTGATGGGATTCTTCCTCTAGCTCAGAAAAATCACCTGAGGGGGCATAAATTCAAATTGAGGAAAGACAGATGTAGGATAGACGTGCAGAAATTTGCCTTTAGCCAGCGGGTGGTTGGTTGGTGGAACAGACTTCCATCCCTTGTGGTGGAGGTTGATAGCCTAAATAAGTTTAAGGCTCAGCTGGACAGGTGTTTTGAACGAACAGAGGGGTGAAGTGGAAGTGGGTTTTTTTTTTTTTTTTGGCTGATGCTGCATAAGCTTGCTTTCTTGCATCAAATGCCTCTACTAATGCTAATGCTAATGACATTAATGACTTATCTCTGTTAGAGATGAGTCATTAATTAACCTAATTGCCTCTTCTGAATGGAATCTAGATGCCTAATAGAGGTTTTGGGGGCACCTTCCCAACTGTGGGAACAATATTCCATGGTAGTGCAGATTTGTACATCGTGAATAACTATTTGGAAGAAAAGTAACGCCAAGAGTGAAAGAGAAAACCAAGTTTTTAGATGCAGAGGAAGCAATATTTGTAATATGCTTGTGCCAAGAGAGATTGGAAGTCAGGTTAATCCCCAAAAGTGATAGATCATCTTGCCTAGAAATCAGAATGTCACCAAAGATAAGTATAAAAGCCGAAGAATCCTTTTTGCAAGATATAACACAGGACTGAGTTTTAGAAGGATTGAAATCAACTAAGTTGTCTTTGTCCCACTTTTTTTTTTTTTTTTTTTGTTAGTAGTTGGTGTATCGGCTTCTGTGGCCATATTGCATTTCCCAAGGTTTTTTTGCATTTTCTGCTCTAATTCAAGCGTGAGACGGGTTTCAAACCCGCAACCTTTCGGTTGCCAGGCAGGCACTTTACCCATCCAGCTAGCCCCGTCAGCCTTTGCCCCACTGGTGAATTACCTGGAGATCGGCATTTAAGGAATTGTAGCGGATATTCGAGAAGTTGAAGCTGATTGAGCAGGGTGAGGTTTCTCAAACTGGAAAGTGGAATGCAATGTGCTATCATCAGTAAAACTATGGATAGGATTTTTGCTTAATGGAAGAAGGTAATTAATATACAAGAGGAAAAGACTGGGTGGCAAGAACTGAACCTTGGGGCACACCAGCATTTGTGGAAAAGTTAGAAGACAGAGAGCCATCTACCGTCACCGTCAATGAGCAGTCAGAGAGAAAACTGCATAACCAATTACAAAAAACAGTTGGCAAACCATAAGACGGAAGCTTGTTTACAAGACTTTTATGCCAAACATGATCGAAAAAAGCCTTTGAGATGTCTAGAGCAACTGTTTGTTTTTCACCGAACATTCCATGTTTTTTTTTTTTTTTTTTTGGTAGTTGTTGGCGCATCGGCTTCTGTGGCCATATTGCACCTCCCAAGGTTTTTGCAGTACTCTGATCCAAGCCCGAGGCGGGAATCGAACCCGCGACCTTTGGGTTGCCAGGCAGGTACTTTACCCACTCGGCTAGCCCGGTCGGCGAACATTCCATTGAATTTGACCATAAATGGGCAACAATAAGCCAGAATATTACCAGTGGATCGACACTGATGGAATCGATACTGGCAATCATTGATCAACATTTAAACTATCTAGGTTTCTAGATAGTTTAAGTGTTGGCAGTTAATTGATTTCTCCATTACTTTAGAAACAGTAGAAGTAATTGCAATGGGACAATAATTGGATGGGCGTGATTTGTCACCATTTTTAGGAACTGGCTGGATATGAGCAAATTTCCAAGCAGAAGGAAAAACACCTTTGGAATAAGAAAGTGAAAAAAGGCGAAAAAGAACAGAAGTAAGTTCAGGAGCACAGGTTTTAAGAATAAGTGGAGAAATACCATCAGGACCTGGAGCTTTCATAGCAACAGGATTTGTCAACTTCCTTCTGACATCCTTTTGACAGAAGACCACAGAAGGCATTAAATGGAGCGTGTTGGGTGTGGAAGGTGTTTTACCAAGATAATTGGCACTTCCATAGCCAGGTGGGCAGGAGTGGCAGTGCATAGCACACGCTTCTTGAATGGACCGGGGTTCGAGCCCATGACCACCAGATACGGAGGATGCGGATAGGTCAGAGAATGACCACCGCATATCCCCGGAGCAATATGGCCTTAGTTGCTAATGCTCCTAAAAACCAAATAACAACAACAACAACAAAGATAATTAATACATGAGTTGGAAGAAAAATAGGATGCTAGCAGGTAGGCTGAAGTGATATCAGAGCCATCTGGTTTTGAAAGAGGTGGGAGCAGAGATGGGCAAAAGTTGCGGCCAATAGCTTTCGCAAGAGACCAGAATGCTCGGCTACCATTAGGGCAGAAGTAAGTTTTTTACTCTTAGCATGTTCGAAATCTAGTTTGGGCTGATTAATATTTGCTTTACAATTGTTGCGAGCTTTGATGTAGGCAGAAAATGAAACTGAAGAATTGGAAACAATCCAATTACGATACGCAACATTCTTCTCTTGAACAGCCTTAACACATTTATTGGAAAACCAAGGTTTAGATAAAGGACGAGATTTGAAAGTGGAGTGTGGAATAAAGGATTCCATTCCTACAAGAATAATTTCACTGACACGATCTGACCAAACTTTGACATCAGACGTTTTGAAACAGTAAACCGAACAAGGAAAAGAAGAAAAGAAATTCCGCAGGTCATCCCATTTTGCATTCTTGTAATGCCAAACAACTCAGGGTTGGGAATAGTCAAGAGACAGTCACCATATTATGATCTGAGGTGCATAAAGGACCACTCACTTTGACCATGTACTTAGAAGGATGTTTGTGAGAAAAAGATCAAGCGTGTTGTATGGTTAGGATTGTCAAGTATTCTGGTACATAAATGAATAATCTGTGCGAGTTCATTAGCAATTGCAAAAGCCTCAGCTTCTTGACCAGCTGGGTCTGTGTGACTAGAAAATGGAAGCCAGCTGGAGTTACGAACATTAAAATCACCAAGAAAAATTACTTCACTGTTAGGAAGGTTGGACTGAAGAAAGTCAAGTTTTCTAAGAGAGGAAGTCAGATTTCCAAGTGATTAGTGGAGTTTGCATTAGGAAAGGCACATGATGCAAGAAAACAAGCTTATATAGCATCAGCCAAAAAAAAAAAAAAAAACCCTTATTTCACCCATCCACTCGCTCCAAATGTTTGTCAATTTCTGCCTTGAATCTATTTAAGCTATCAACTTCTACAATGACAGATGGAAGTTTGTTCCAGCAATCAACCTCCCGCTGGCAAAAGGCAAACTTCTGCACATCTATCGTACAACTGTCTTTTCTCAATTTGAATTTATGCCCTCTCAGGCGATTATTCTGAGCAAAAGGAAGAATCCCATCAGCATCACACCATTCAAGGCTTTATACACCTCAATCAGATCACCTCGCACGTGCCTAGTCTCCAGCCACTGTAATTTGCAAACCTTAAGCCTTTTTTCGTAAGAGCAACCCTTTGTTCCATTCACTAATCTTGTTGCCCTTCTCTGTACTCGTTCCAACAGCTCTACATCCTTCTTAAAATGAGGCCTCCAGACCTATATACAGTACTCAAGGTGTGGTCTGACCATTGCCTTGTACAAGGAAATAATCACCTCCTTATCCCTGCTAGAAAAATTCTCGTATATTATTGACAAGACACCATGAGCTACTCTTGCAGACCGTCTGCACTGCTCAGAAAACTTCATATCTGCCTACAAATTACCCCCAGGTCCTTATCATTCTTTACCGCTGTCGGTGTGGCGCCACAGAGTTGATACGTTACTCTGGGTTTACTACTTCCCATATGTAGTACTTTACATTTGTCAATGTTAAACTTCATTTGCCACCTCTCAGCCCATCTGCTCAACTTTTCTAGATCTTGTTGCAGCAGTGTACTGTCATTAACAACCCTAGCAACCTTCGTGTCGTCTGCACACTTGGACATTAAGCCTGATATACCATCATCAATATCATTTATAAATAAAGAAAACAACAATGGACCCAACACTGAACCCTGAAGGACTCCACTAATAACATTAGTACACAAAGAACAGTGTCCGTTGATTACCACTCTCTGTCTTCTCCCACTCAACCATCCCTTTATCCATAGTAGCAATTTGCCTCCAATGCCATACTGCTCCAATTTGTGCAGCAGTCTTCCATGTGCAACAGTATCAAAGGCTTTTCTAAGATCCAAATATATGATATCAAAGAGTTGGGAGAATGGTAGAGACAACAGATGAATTTGACAGAATGAGGTAGAGAGATTTTAAGCCAGAGAAAATCAAAAAGTGGAAATTCTAAATTACCAAGTCTCTGACAGGAAATATTGTAATGGACATATGCACAAGTACCACCTTTGAGGCAAAAGGAATCATACAGTGAATAATTTGGGCAACTGAGATGAGCAGTAGTTGAATCAACCGATAACTGAGATTCTGTCAGAAAAAGTACATGAGGTTTAGCAGACTGTAAGTGGAAATGGACATCATTGAGATTAGAACTGAGATCATGTCAAGGGTTTTACTCCCTCGGGTTGCCTCTCTAACATGCTGCTGTAGAAAATAGTCTTCCACTAACTCCACAAACACCTTGTAATGTGGGAGTGACCAACGCACAAATTCCAGAGAATATCTGGGAAGATAAAATATCCCGTTATAAGGCACTCTGATTTGCCGGCCCACTCTGTTTCTCTGTATAATTGTTCATTGTATTCATCAGAGTTATTAAGCGTATAACAAACTCCTACCCTCATTTTTGCTTTCACAGTGATTATGTCACACCAAACTTACTCATCATTGCACTGTCCATCTTTGTCAACTGGATGCAATTCCTTGGATTATGTGTTTTTATTATCTAACAGCATAACCCCTCCTCTCTTCCTCTCCCTTCAATCTTTTCTGTACACATTGTACTCCCCAAATTCTATTTCTGCATTCGTTATATCTGTGTGACACCACCTCTCTGATATCCCATCAGTATCCGCCTTTGATGTCCTAACCAGCACTTCCAATTTATCAAATTTATTTTCTATACTCCCAGCATTGATGTACATGCAAGTATACATGCACTTATTTTTACTCTTAGTTACCCTAACACAACCCATGTATTTATCTGTTCCATGATATCTCCCAGCAGCCTTTGAAATCCCCAGCAACTTGCTTTCCGGGTTGCTGCTCATTTCAATAGAAGCAGTGCAGGAATCACTTCCACTTCTGACTGCGGCTACTGTTAATCTATTAGTCTGTGAATCCCCCCAAACTAGCAGTTTTCTGACCCACCTAACATTGCCCCGATAGCATCAGCAAATATTCTTGCACCCTTTCTATTTAAGTGTATCCCATCCCTGTAGAAACAGTCTCTCCTGTTAACAAGTACAGACCATGCTGAAAAAATTCTACCCCATGAGCCTTGCACAATCTCTCCAGGACCAAGTTGATTGACTAGGCTCTCAACATATACTCCCTTCTATTGTGTCTGGGTAAGATTGCAGACACTTTCAAATTTAACCTTACTCACTACTTTTTTTTTAAGATTGACCTGTATGTGTTAAGTAAATCTGCAGATCTCCTAGACTTATTGTCATTAGTGCCATTGCTGCTGTAGAAAACAATCATCCAATAGATCCACGAAAGCCTTGCTAGTGTGCAAGTGACCAACCCATATATCCCAAACCCATTGAATTGTGTGCTAGAAGTACAGGCAGCCTGTTGAGGAGTAGGGGTGTGTGTGTGTGTGTGTGTGTGTGTGTGTGTGTGTGTGTGTGTGTGTGTGTGTGTGTGTGTGTGTGTGTGTGTGTGTGTGTGTGTGTGTGTGTGTGTGCATAATCAAACAAAAAATATAACAGCAAAGCATGTTTAGTAGCAAAACTGCATTGGCCTAACTGTAAAGGTAAGAATGAGGCATACTCTTCTAGAGCAGGCCCAGGCAAATTATGGCCCACGGGCCACATGCAGCCCACCGCACATTTTTGTGCGGCCTGCGAGCTTTAATTGTATTTTCGAAAAAAAGTTTACTTATTTTATGCCTTTTGCGACGCCTTTTTGAAAAATAAATTTTTATATGTAATACATTATAGAATTTGTCGACTTGTAAATTGTTTTATCATCTCTGTATTGTTCAAATTGAGAGAGAATTTGAAATTGTGCGCGAACCGGAGCAAGCCAACGCGTGCTTTTATAATGGTATAATTTGCGATTATAAACTAACCGCGCGAAACTACGGTAACAGACAACCTGTGATGATGACAATAGCTTTGCTGCGGTCGTGGAGTTATAGGATAGGACTGCTGACCGGCCGCAGTTCCAATCTGTTTTCTCTGACTGTCATCCCGCAGTTAGTTTTTTTTTCATTATCTTTGGTTATTATCTTGGTGCCAGTAGCGATAAAAATAATATTTACGCCCTTTTAAAAATGAATAATAAACGAAAAATTCAACAAGAGCATCGAGTCTTCAATGAAGAGTGAACACAAAATATTTTTTTGCTAACATAAATAACGAGACTGTTTGTCTCATCTGCCGGGAGAGTGTCTCAGTGTTGAAAGAATACAATATCAAAAGACATTTCACTACTAAACATTTCGAATATGGTGCCAATTTAACTCCGGAAGCGAGAAAGAAAACTGCTGATGGATTGATTCAGAATTTATCTATAGACAACAAAATGTGTTTACGCGGCAAACTAAGGTAAAAGAAGCTACTGTAGAGGCAAGTTTTGTTATTTCTCATATAATTACAAAAAGCAACAAGCGTTTTTCTGATGGAGACTATATTAAAGAATGTATGACTGAAGCTTGTGGAATTATATGTCCTGACATTAAACACAAATTTGAGAATATAAGTTTATCTCAGCGAACCGTAGTAAGAAGAATTGAATATATCGATAAAAATTTGAACGAGCAATTATTATCAGTATTATAATCCATAACATGGTACTCGATAGCTCTCGACGAAAGTAACAACCAAAAGAATACTGCGCAGTTATTAATTTTCATGCATGGATGTACCTCTAATTTCGAAATTATTGAAGAGCTTCTTTCAATGGAATCTCTTAAAAACCAAACAACGGGAGCTGATATATTTGAAAAAGTTGAAAAATGCTTAACAAGATATAATTTACAATGGAACAAAATGGTAAGTGTAACAACTGACGGAGCACCAAGTTTGACAGGTAAAAATGTTGGAGCATTAAAGAAAATTCAGAATAAAATTTGTGGAAATTATCCTGATTATAATTTAATTACATTTCATTGTATTATACATCAACAAGTATTATGTAAAAATGTGTTAAAAGTTGAACATGTCACATCTTGTATTAGTAAATTATCTAGTAAATTTACTAGTAAAATTTCGTAATTCTAGTAAATCTAGTAAAAGTTTATTTACTAGTAAAATTAACTAGCAAATTTAATACGATCGAGGGCCTGAAACACAGACAATTCGTTAATTTTCTTCAAGATATTGAATCCGAGTACACAGATATTCCTTATCATAGCCAAATTCAATGGCTTAGCTTAGAAAAAGTTCTTCGGCAAGTATGGGATTTTAAGCTGATATCATTCTATTTTTAAAACTGAAAAATATTATGGACTTTCCCGAATTAACTGATAATAACTGGATTTGTGAATTTGCATTTACCCTGAACATCGTGACACACTTAAATACTTTCAACACCGTGTTACAAGGAAAAAATTTATATGCCCATGATATGGTAAAAAGTTTGAATGGATTTAAATTAAAACTCCAGTTGTTCCTTCGACATTTATTGATTAACAAGGTAGCCCACTTTCCAACCATGAAGTTGCTGAAGATTCCAGAAAGTAAATTTGAAAAATATTGTGAAATTATCAACGCTTTGAATGACGACTTTTCACGAAGATTTGGCGACTTCCGAAAAATTGAGACAAGTTTGGCAATAGTGCGCAACTCATTTTCAATAGAAATTAATAGTGCACCAAGTGAACCACAACTTCAGATTATAAATCTCCAGTGTGATACCGATTTAAGGGAAATGCACAGTCATGAGGAAATCTGTAAATTTTACAATACTCTTAATTCGGACCAATTTGACGAACTTAAAGATTTTGTTATTTTTGGATCAACCTACATATGTGAGCAAACATTTTCCATCATGAATCTAAATAAAAATTCTTTACGATCAAGCATCACCGATGAACATTTACAAGCAGTTTTAAGAATCTCATCTACAAAATTAACACCCGAAATTTAAAAAAATGTTAAAAGATCTAAAACAGTTCCATTCATCTCATTAAATTCTTGGTTGTTAGAGAATATATATGTTTTTTATGTTATATTTCTTCTTCATGATAACAAATAATATATATCTAAAAATAGTATTTTATGTGAGGCCCGCCTTCTTTTTGAATTCCTAATGTGGCCCTTCAGCCAAAAAGTTTGCCCAGGTCTGCTCTAGAGCAAATATATTGAAAAAATATTCCAGTAATCAGTGGAAGCTAGAGAAAAATACACTTGTACAAAAGTATATCATATCAAAAGGCAAAGAAACTATTACAGCTGCACATAACTGTCAAACCTTCATATTTTCTCAGTAAAAAACAACATAAGAAAATAGTCATCCAATAAGACCAGAAAATTTCTACAACTGTGTGAGTGTCCATCCCACAGATAACAATATTTATCTGTCCTGATCAATTTTTTTCTTGATCACTATTTAAGTCCTGATCATAAAACATTCCGATCTATTGATCCACCCTTTAGCATTAGTAGAAGCATATGATGCAAGAAAGCAAGCTTATGCAGCATCAGCCAAAAAAAAAAAAAAAAAAAAAAAAACACTCGCATCTCACCCCTCCGTTTGTTCGAAATACCTGTCCAGCTGAGCCTTAAATTTATTTAGGCTATCAACTTCCACAACAAGGGATGGAAGTCTGTTCCACCAGCCATCTACCCACTGGCTAAAGGCAAATTTCCACACATCTATCCTACGTCTGTCTTTCCTCAATTTGAATTTATGCCCTCTCAGGTGATTATTCTGAGTAACAGGAAGAATCCCATCGGCATTGAGCATACTCAAACCATTCAAAGCTTTATCCTCTATCAGATCACCTCGCCGGTGCCCAGTCTCCAGACACTGCAATTTGCAAAACTTAAGCCTTTCTTTGTAAGAGCAGCCCTTTGTTCCATTCACTAATCTTGTTACCCTTGTCTCTACTCGTTCCAGCAGCTCTACATCCTTCTTGAAATGAGGCTCTAGACCTGTATACAGTACTCAAGGTGTGACCTGACCATTGCCTTATACAAGGGAATAATCACCTCCTTATCCCTGCTAGAAAAATTCCTGTATATCATGGACAAGACACCATGAGCTACTCTTGCAGCCCGTCTGCACTGCTCAGAAAATTTCATATCTGCCTGCACAATTACCCCCTGGGTCCTTTCCATTCTCTACCACTGTCAGTGTAGTAAGCTTGGTTCTGCAGGCAAGTTACCTGTATCTGAGCCTGATCAATCTAAGGTCCCCTATGCAACTTCGTCAGAGGTATCTAAGGAAGAGGAAAAATCTCCTCTTGTTGAACTTGTTGATATTATCAGGAAAGATGATCCTGTTTTTCTTTTTAGATCTATGGTTGTGCCTAAAACTTATCGATTTATTGGAACTGAATTAACTACTACTATTCGTAATGTGAAATCCTTGAAATCCTATGAAGAAGACTTCCTTAAACTATTTGAGAAAGATGATACCATCACACCTACTTTGGTGAATGAGGCTACTCATATCTGGTCCGAGGCTATGAAGGTTAGCTATAATATAGCTATAGACGGTGCTAAGATTTATGAAAAGTTGGTTAGATACCAAGATTCTAACACCAGATTGGTTGACAGTGTTAGAATTTATGACAAGGAACTTGAAAACATAAAGCTACGTGAATTTAATGCTTCGATTTCAGATGACATTAAGCAATCCCCTAACTCGGTGATTACTGACTTAAAGGCTACAAATGAGATCCTTTTAGCTAAGAATGAATGTCTCACTTTGGAATTGGAAAATGTTAAGTCTGCATTTGAAAGTTCTCTTGCGGAAAGAGACTCTAAATATAAAGTGATACTTGCGAACAATAAAACCGCTTATGATACTCCTAGTGATGAAGTTGTTTCTCTTAAAACGAAACTGTCAAACTTTAAAACTACTAGGCATAACCTGTCTACAGATAAACATAATTTAATATTGGAAAATCAGAAACTTAAGTCGGAAATTGACCGTCTTGTAATGGAAAAGAACTCCCTTTCTTTAGAGCTAGAAAATGCTAAATTCAAAGATAACCTTTCCGATGATAGTGAAATGAATTCTAAAATAGTGGAAATCAATAAATTACAAGAATTAAATAACCAGCTTATTGCCCAAAATAAGATTTGTGCTCTCGAATTGGATAACTTTAAATTGAAGGAAGAAAATGTTACGCTCTCTCACGAGGTCGTCTTAAGTTCTAAAGACCTGGAAATTTCAAACTTGAAGGAACAAATAACTAAGCTAACTGCTGAAGCTGAATTGCACCTGAAGGAAATGGAAATCTTAAAATTAAAATCTCCAGTTTGTGATACTTTGCCCTTACCTCCTTCCTCTGAAGTCACTTTTGCTGAAGCTACTAGTAAACCTGCTCAACCTAAGACGATCAAAAATCTCATTCCTAAGGGCTCCTCTCCAAAGCATATTGTCTTAATTAAACCAAATGAAAAGTCGAATATGATAACTAGTGAAGAAGTACATTCTGCTGTCACTACTAATTTTAAAGATGATTGGAAACATGTCCGAATCAAATCCATTAGGAAGACCCGTGACTGTGGAGTTGTAGTTGAGACTGCCAGCTCCACTGATCTGGTCGACCTGAAACAAAGTTCTAAGATTGAAGAATTAAACCTCCGTTTGGATACACCTAAAAGACTCAATCCTACTTTAGTGGTATATGATATTAGTAACGATGTTTCTGAAAACTCTTTCTTTGAAGAACTGTATAATAAGAACTTTAAAAATTCTACTATATCCTTTGAAGATTACAAATTGGAAATTAAACTCCGATTTAAGATGGTAGCTAGAAATAAATCCAACAAACATTGGATTCTGGAGGTATCACCTAGACTTTGTTCTTACTTCCTTGAGCTTGGAGGAAGAATTTACTTTGAATGGACAGTACATACTATTAAAGACTTTTTCATTGCTACTCGTTGTTTCAAATGCCTTCAATATGGGCATACCTTTAAGTTCTGTAAACAATCTGCCTTCACCTGTGGTCACTGTGGCTTATCTGGACATCAGACTGCAAATTGTCCTTCTCCTGACAGTCCTCCTTCCTGCCCTAATTGCAGGTCTAAAAATAAAGATGCTTCTCATTCATATAAAGATGCAAAATGTCCAGTTTTTGTTCAAGCTCAGCAGTCTAACAAACTGAAAACAAACTTTACTCCATAAATTGTTATTTTAATTGTTTACTTTTCGGTAATTCTATTAGCTTTCTCTCTTAAAATTATAGAATTTTATTTTGTCTTACCAAATTTTGTTGTTGCTTATATTGGAACAGCACATTTTAGCTACGCTGTATTATTGACCTAACACTTACTTATTTTACCTTACTAAATTCATGCTTGTTCCAGTGAATGGCCATTAACCTTGTGTTTATTTTATTTTCATTTTAATCTAATTATATCTTTAGTTTTTTTTTTTTTTTTTTTTTCTCCAAATTTGCTTACTTTTGATTATATTCAAATTGAAATTTTCCAACTAGTCACTCACTTTCCCTCTTGGGCTATCAGACTTTCTGGTACCCCCTTACTTTTTCGCTATCTAGTAGTTCCTGGCTGCCTCCTCGTGGCTAGGGATGGGAGCGGGGAGTCGGGCATTGGGCTTATTGCCTCGGCTCCCCGCTGCTAAATGCCAGGCGCCGGCACATACACACAACAGTAACAACACAATACACACACTTAATTGACACATTTCTTCTGTCTTCTGTCTTTCTCTCTCTCTCTTTTTTTTTTTTTTTTTTTTTCTGTTGCCGGCATTTGGCGAACGCCTAATATATGGAGGAGATAGGGGAAACCCTGGGGGCCTCCAATAACTATACATGAATACTTGTCAGTGTAGTACCACAGAGTTGATACGTTGCTCTGGGGTTGCTGTTTCCCATATGTAGTACTTTACATTTGTCAATGTTAAACTTCATTTGTCACCTCTCAGCCCATCTGCTCAACCTTTCCAGATCCTGTTGCAGCAACATAGCGCCAGTGGTGAAGTTAACAACCCTGCAAACCTTTGTATCGTCTGCAAACTTGGACATTAAGCTTGATATACCATCATCAATATCATTTATAAACACAGAAAACAATAATGGACCCAACACTGAACCCTGAGGGACTCCACTAATAACATTAGTCCACGATGAGCAGTGTCCATTGATTACCACTCTCTGTCTTCTCCCCCTCAACCATCCCATTATCTGTGACAGCAATTTGCCTCCAATGCCACACTGCTCCAATTTGTGCAGCAGTCTTCCATGTCCAACAATATCAAAAGCCTTTCTAAGATCCAAATATATAATATCAAAGTTATTCCCTGCATCTAGTTCTTTTGTAACTGCATCATAGTATCCAATCAAATTGGTCAGGCACGACTTTCCCTTAACAAAACCATACTGTGTCCGAGCTATAACTGAAGTCTTGTTTATCTATGTAGTTGTTTATCTTGCTTATCTATGGTATTATAGATATTATTACATTAATATTACATAGATAAGCAAGAATATTATATACCCTTGCTTATCTATATAGTTGTTTATTTACTCATCACAGTCATTTGGCCTGTAGCAGACTCCTACTTTTTTTTGATTTGACATGATGTTTCCAATATCTTTACTGTGTTCAAATTTGTGACTTAACCAGTACGTCAGTGTTTTATATTTAATTACTATGCTCCTAGCATGAGTGTTCAAGTAGATATACTTGCACAGTCTCTCCAGGGCCGAACTGATTGGCATGCTGCTTATCATGTACTCCCTCCTTTCAAATTGCAGACACTTTCAAAGTTAATCCAAAACACAATTTTTTCTCAAATTGTCCTATGCTTATTAAGTAAATACTCAGATCTCCTACTCTTAATATCATTAGTAGCAACGTGTACAACAATATCACTTGTGCTCTTAGGAGACGTTAGCTATGGTATCATCTTAAAAGATGATACCATAGCTAACAGCAATAGGGTATCATCTTAAAAGATGATACCCTATTGCTGTTAGAATATGCTTACCAGTGCTAAAGTTGATGATAGTTATTGACTTCAGCCCATGGCAAACAAACCCTGTTCCTTTTACACAGTACATTTCCCATTTCCCCAACAATAGATTCACTAACAATTGGTATCTCCTGTGTGATCAGAGATCTCCATCAAAAATATTCTGTTTTCTGTTACTCGAGCATGGGCTCCTAGCTTTGAGCTTGCTGGTCAGCTGAGTACTTCATGGGTGCCTCTTTTTAATTTAATGTTAAAATTGGATTAAGTATTACTATTTATATTTTATGGTTTCTAAATTTAAATTTTGCTTAATCACCTCCTTTTTCCTTGATTCGAAAGTTGTTCCCCATAATCACAGTAGTCTGAAAATATCATCAGTGTACTTCTGAAACGAACATAAGCAAATTTTATTTGAAAAATAAAAAAAAAAACACATTGGTTGTATGTGATGTTGCTTTTCAATAGGCACGTTTAGTGCTGTGTTCAACAGCTAGCTGTACTATGTTGCCTCTCCTCATTGCAAATAATAAAAAAAATAATAAAACAAATAATATTCAAAACATTTTTAAAAAAATTAAAGAATTATTTACAAATAATAATAATGGAGTGGAAAGCAGCAACTTCGTGAAATAGAAGTTTAAGGAAAAAATAAACAAATGCACAATAATATATTCATTATCAGAAAATAAAAAAAGAGATATATATGAAACAGAATGGATATTTGGTGCTTAACTTTGCGATTTTTATCAAAGATCAGTTTTCAGTAATATTCAACAATATTGTATGGTAGCTTCTATTATTTCCACAAATTAAAGGTAACAGTGTAACTAATAATAAAATGGCAGATTCAAATAATTTTAATCTGCCTTTAAAACAAATAATTTACAGTATTCTACATTGTTTATAGAAAAAAATTGCACATACAGTCATAATTTATATGATACAGTTCCAAAAGCAAGTGTAAAGCACAGTACAAAATAAAAAACCAACCTCTGATTTATATGTGGGGTTGTTGGTATGAACATTCCATGAATTGCCACATTCTTGCTGGTCTACTGGTAATGACAAATACCTTGCAGTACAGAATTTTGTGCAATGTGGACACGAATTGACCCTTCAACTGGCACTCCAAAATCCAGAATAGGCATACCACACACAGTAGAAGCTTGAAATTTACATATTACTTATTGAGTGATACGTAAATTTACATATCACTCAATTACAGAGCTACATAAAGTGAGGCCCCGAATGCCAAGCGACATTAGTGACCACAGCACCTTTTTATAGTGATTATTTGATATGCTTTTACTGTAAATAGTTTATCCTGTGTTTCACAAGTTCATTAACTCTTGAGTATTAGAATCAAATATATCTGTTCAAATACTATAACTTAGAAAGGAAAATAACTTTTTTTTAACCCCTTTTTATTTTTTAGTTTACACTAACCCACTCTCCTTTGCTTGGATCACTAGGTGGCACTGCTCTTGCCTACACATGGTGCGGCTGGTAACCAGGGAAGAAAAGACATTCCCCCAGGGCCAAAAAGGCACATCATGAGTAATTCAAACATTGATTTATCTGGGCTGCCAGGCACACCCCAAACATACAAAAAGAAAGTTCCACTGCAGGAACTGCCAAATGACAGAAAGCTGAGACAGAGACCAACCCTATTTCAACTTTCTTAATCATCCACTCAACTGGTGAAAATGCAATTGGCACACTCTCGCCATTTAATTTAGAGTCCAAAAGGAATTAGAAAGCAGAGCTGGATCTTCCAAGTCTAAAAAGACTCAGGTCCGGAGATATTCCATCAAGATGTCAATAAACAATTGACCTCTAATGCTAAACATTCAGAGTGACTTTTGAACATTAATCTCTTTTCTGGTCTACCAGTAACAGTGACACCCCACAGATCACTGAACACTTCTGAAGGAGTGATCTCAGACTGTGATTTACTAGATGTGTTTGAAGAGGAGAGGCTGGAAGAACTTAAAGAACAAGGAGTTAGTCAAGTCAAGAGAATCTCCACCAGAAAAGATGGCATTATGACCCCTACATGCATTCTCATCTTGACATAACACACCGCATCATCCAGCATCCATAGCCAGATGGGCAGGAGCAGAAGTGCGTAGCACATGCTTCTTGATCAGACTGGAGTTCGAGCCCATGACCACCAAATATGGAGAATGTAGAAAGGTCAGGGAATGACCACCGCATATCCCCGGAGCAATATGGCTTTAGTTGCCAATGCTCCTAAAAACCAAATAACAAACAAACAAACATCCAGCTTCTATTAAAGCCTAATATCTGGTATGCAATGTCAGACCATACATTCCAAACCCACTATGGTGTTTCTGAAGTCAGAAGTACGGACATTGCCAGACAGTTTGCCGGGGAACCCCTACTTGTGCAATTTTGCATCAACCAATATACCCAAATTTTAAAAAAAAAGACCACCCAGCCTATGCTAGAAAGTGTGAATGCTCGAAAAGCAAAAATCTTATTCAGAAGTATAAAATAAACAATAATGTGTCCTATCAAGAAGCAAAGCAAAGCAAATCATCTTACCACCAACCCATCCAAATAGACCTATATGTCCAAATCACCAAAAAACACCAGTCAACCACAAGGTAAACTGAATTATCAGTATCCCTAAAAAAGTCTTTCTCAAATTACATTAAAACCCTATACAGTGAAACTCAAGCTTCGGTCCTTGAGGTTGTCACAGACATTCTCTCAGATATGCCACACAAGCTGTACTTGCTGCTTGGGAGTCTAAAACGCTGATGGAACTGATATTCGGGTGACACTCAAGTCAAGTGGACCCAATCTCAGCGATGTCGGAAAACTGCTAGATTGGGGGGATATAAGGACTAATAGATTAACAGTAGCCACTGGCAGAGGTGAAAGTGATTCTTGCACTTCTTCTATTGGAATGAGCAGCAGCTTGGAAAATAAGATGCAGGATATTTCAGAGACTGCTGAGAGTCATTTGGGTACAAGTAAACACATGGAAAATAAGATGCAGGATATTTCAGAGACTGCTGAGAGTCATTGGGGTACAAGTAAACACATGGGTTGTGTTAGGGTAGCTAAGAAAAAGAACAGGTGCATGTATATTTGCATGTACACCAATGCTAGGAGTTTGGTAAATAAATTTGATGAATTTGAGGTATTGCTCAAAGCATCAAAGGCGGATATTGTTGTGATATCAGAGACGTGGTGTCACACAGATATAAGTAATGCGGAACTGGAATTTGGGGAGTACAACGTCTACAGAAAGGATAGACAGGATAGGAAGGGAGGAGGGGTTAGTTAAGAAACACATAAAATCCAAGGAAGTGAAGCCAGTCGACATCGCTGGACAGTACAGTGTCGAATCAGTTTGGTGTGACATAAGCATTGGGAGATCAAAATTGAGAGTAGGAGTGTGCTATAGGCCTAATGACTCTGATGAGTATAATGAGAAACTGTACAGGGAAATAGAGTGGGCCAGGAAATCAGAGAGTCTTATAATGGGGGATTTAGATTTCCCAGATATTGACCGGAATTTGTGGGTTGGTCACTCACACACTAGCAAGGCTTTTGGGGATTTATTGGATGATTGTTTTCTAAATCAGCATGTTCAGGAGGCAACTAGAGGGAGCAATACTCTTCATTTCATTATCAGTAGTGATTCTTCAAGAACTTATCTTTTAAGCTACTAGGCTTTACATACTAACTAAGAAATATTGTTCAGCGTTTAGGCCTAAATGGATGTCAGGTGAACTAATGAGACATATGGCAGAGAAGAAAAATTCATGGGATACATATAAATTAACACGTGACACAGAAACCTATGATAGATATAAGTTGATCTGTAACCAAGTTACAAAGGAGGTTAGGCAGGCGAAGGCAGATTACGAGAAATCTTTGGCAAGGGATGCAAAGAAAAACAGCAAGGAGTTCTTTACTTATGTAAACTCTAGAAGGAAGGGGATGAATCAGATTGGTCCACTTGATATCGATGGTTCAACTGTTCATGATCCTGCTCAGGTAGCTAACAAACTAAATCAATATTTTGCATCTACATTCACACATGAGGAGTTATTCAGGAAGGGGAATGCCATAATTGAAGTAAACACTGGCAGTGATCTAGATGATCTTGTAATATTTGAGAGTAAAGTGGAAAAGGAATTGTTGAAGATAAATACAAAAAAGGCACCTGGGTGGATGGGATCTATCCAGTTATATTAAAGGAGGCAGCAAAGGAAGTAAGCAAACCCTTAGCCATAATTACGAGAGCTTCCTTGGACTCAGGGGAGGTACCCACAGACTGGAGATGTGCAAATTTAACCCCAATTCTCAAAGGAGGATCAAAGGCTGACACATAATTATAGACCTGTGAGTTTAACTTCTGTTCCAGGAAAATTAATGGAAGCACTGGTTAAAGAAGCACTGCAGGATCATCTAGAGAAGGTTTCAGTTATAGCTCAGACACACCATGGTTTTGTTAAGGGAAAGTCTTGCCTGACCAATTTGATTGGATACTATGATGTAGTCACAAAAGAATTGGATGCAGGGAATAACTTTGATATTATATATTTGGATCTTAGAAAGGCCTTTGATACCATTGCACATGGAAGACTGCTGCACAAATTGGAGCAGTGTGGCATTGGTGGCAAATTGTTGCTATGGATAAAGGGATGGTTGAGTAGCAGAAGACAGAGAGTGGTAATTAATGGGCACTGCTCATCGTGGACTAATGTTATTAGTGGAGTCCCTCAGGGTTCAGTGTTGGGTCCATTGTTTTTTCTGTATTTATAAATAATATTGATGATGGTATATCAAGCTTAATGTCCAAGTTTTCAGATGATACAGAGGTTGGCAGGGTTGTTAAGGATGCTACTGATGCTATGCTGCTGCTACAACAGGATCTGGAAAGGTTGAGCAGATGGGCTGAGAGGTGGCAAATGAAGTTTAACATTGACAAATGTAAAGTACTACATATGAGAAACAGCAACCCCAGAGCAACGTATCAACTCTGTGGTACTACACTGACAAAGGTAGAGAATGAAAAGAACCTCGGGGTAATTGTGCAGGCAGATATGAAGTTCCCTGAACAGTGCAGACGAGCTGCAAGAGTAGGTCATGGTGTCTTATCAATGATATACAGGAATTTTTCTAGCAGGGATAGGGAGGTGATTATTCCCTTATATAAGGCAACGGTCAGGCCACACCTTCAGTACTGTATACAGGTCTGGAGGCCTCATTTCAAGAAGGATGTAGAGCTGCTGGAACGAGTACAGAGAAGGGCGACAAGGTTAGTAAACGAAACGAAGGGTTGCTCTTAAGTTTTGCAAATTACAGAGTCTGGAGACTAGGCACTGGCGAGGTGATCTGATAGAAGTGTACAAAGCCTTGAATGGTTTGAGCATGTTCAATACTGATGGGATACTGCCTCTTACTCAGAATAATCAAGTGAGAGGGCATAAATTCAAATTGAGGAAAGACAGATGTAGGATAGATGTGCGGAAATTTGCCTTTAGCCAGCAGGTAGTTGGTTGGTGGAACAGACTTCCATCCCTTGTTGTGGAAGTTGATAGCCTAAATAAATTTAAGGCTCAGCTGGACAGGTATTTCAAACGAACGGAGGGGTGAAGTGGAAGGGTTTTTTTTTTTGGCTGATGCTACATAAGCTTGCTTTCTTGCATCATATGCCTCTACTAATGCTAAAGTCCAGATGGTCTGTGACAGCCAAATCCTCTGCTTGCACCTTCACGATGGTTGGACTGTTAGTAATCCTGGGTATAACTTCCATGCACATGCATATGGTGGGTGACCACCCAAGTGTGAACCAACGTAAGCAGGGGTCGAGGTGTGGAACCCACACCACGTGGAGGAATGCCACCCCTCTGTGTTACCAGGCAGCACTAGGTGGTAGATGACTCTCATCAACCGGTGCAATACCACCACTTCCATCATGCAAAATGATTGATGACATTTGAGGTTATGATGAACATCGTGGTGAGATCCAATCTTCTTTACATTTCGAGGGTACAGCTCTAAAATGGTGTTTGCAGGCCAGCCGCTAGTTAGTACACCAGACCGAACCAATTGGTAACTCTCTAGGAAGCTTCCGGATCAGCTAGCGTATAATCTTGCTACCTCTACTCTGCCAGATAGTGACTGGAGGGAGTCCGAGTAGTGTGTATGCGAGGGGCATTGTAAAGGCCACGTTATGTCAAGGATCTGGGTATATTCTTACCATGCGTACGCAATATACCAAATAATTTCCTTACTTCATACACCATATCCCACCCACTTTTTCTTATTATTGAATACACCATGAATTGTCAAACTAATAGAGTAAGCTTATCTGAGAAAAGATCTAAACCTCCCAAACATGTCCTAATTCATTTCACAAATATACATGGTCTCAATTCTAATCTCAACGATGTCCATTTGCAGACTGCCAACCCCCATGTACTTTTTCTGACAGAATCTCAGTTATCGGTTGATTCAACTACTGCTCATCTCAATTGCCCAAATTATTCGCTGTATGATTCCTTTCTCTTCAAAGGAGGAACATGCGCTTATTTCCGTTCCGATATTCCCTGTCAGAGAATTTTCGGTCTTCTCTACCTTAAAATCTCCCTACCTCATTGTGTCATATTCATCTGTTGTCTCTACCGTTTTCCAAACTCCACTAATCACTTGGAGCTCTTTGACTTCCTCTCTTTGCAACTTGACTTTCTCCAGTCCAACTTTCCTAACAGTGAGGTAATTTTCCTTGGTGATTTTAAAGTTCACAGCTCCAGCTGGCTTCCATTTTCTAGTCACACTGAACCAGCTAGTCGAGATGCTGAGGCTTTTGCAATTACTAATGACCTTGCACAGATTGTTCATTTACCTACAAGAATACCGGACAATCCTAACCATACAGCAAACACGCTTGATCTTTTTCTCACAAACAACCCTTCTAAGTACACGGTGGAGGTCTCTTCTCCAGTGGAGCCGTAACTCATGGTTATTCCCAACCTTGTATTGTTTGGCATTACAAGAATGCAAAATGGGATGACCTGCGAGGTTTCTTTTCTTCTTTTCCATGGTCGGATTACTGCTTAAAAACTTCCAATGTCAACGTTTGCTGAGATCGTGTCAGTGAAATTATTCTTGCAAGAATGGAATCCTTTATCCCACACTCCACTTTAAAATCTTGTCCCTTATCTAAACCTTGGTTTTCCAATAAATGTGCTAAGGCTCTTCAAGAGAAGAACGTTGCATACCATAATTGGCTTGTTTCTAATTCTTCAGTTTCATTTTCTGCCTACACCAAAGCTCGCAACAATTGTAAAGCAAATATTAATCAGTCCAAACTAGAGTTTGATCAGGCTAAGAGTAGAAAAATTGCTTCTTGCCCTAATGGTAGCCAAGCATTCTGTTCTCTTGCCAAAGCTATTGGCCGCAACTTTTGCCCATCTCTGCTCCCACCTCTGGCTAAACCAGACGGTTCTGTTGTGACTTCAGCCGAGGATAAAGCTGACCTGCTAGCATCCCATTTTTCTTCGAACTCATGTATTAATGATCTTGGTAAAACATCTCTCACTATTCCCAACAAGCTCCATTCAATGCCCCCTGTGGTCTTCCGTCAAAAGGATGTCAGAAGGATATTGACGAATCTTGATGCCAAGAAAGCTCCAAGTCCCAATGGTAGTTCTCCACTTGTTCTCAAAACCTCTGCTCCTGAACTTTGCCGCCTTTTTTCACTTTCTTATTCCAAAAGGTGTTTTTTTCTATCTGCTTGGAAATTTGCTCATATCCACCCAGTTCCTAAAAAGTGTGACAAATCCCTCTCATCCAATTATTTTCCCATTGCAATTACTTCTACTCTGTCTAAAGTAATGGAGAAATCAATTAACCGCCAACTCTTTAACTACCTAAAAACCTTCCATCTGATCAACGATCACCAGTAGGGATTCCGTCAGTGTTGATCCACTGGTGATATTCTGGCTTATGTTACCCATTTATGGACTGATTCAATGGAAAAGTTTGGTGAAACACAAGCAGTTGCTCTTTGAATCTCAAAGGCTTTCGATCGTGTTTGGCATAAAGGTCTTCTAAACAAGCTTCCATCTTATGGTTAGCATTAGCATTAGAAATTAGAATTAGTAGAGGCGTATGATGCAAGAAAGCAAGCTTATACGGCATCAGCCAGAAAAAAAAAAAAAGAAAGAAAAACGCGTTCCCATTTCACCCCCTCCGTTCGTTCGAAATACTTGTCCAGCTCAGCCTTATATTTATTTAGTCTGTTAATTTCCATAACAAACGATGGAAGTCTATTCAACCAACCAACCACCCGCTGGTTAAAGGCAAACTTCTGCACATCTGTCTTTCTTCAATTTGAATTTATGGCCTCTCAGGTGATTATTCTGAGCAAGAGGCAGAATCCCGTCAGCATTGAGCATGCTCAAACCATTCAAGGCTTTATACACCTCAATCAGATCACCTTGCAGGTGCCTAGTCTCCAGACACTGTAAATGTAATTTTCAAAATTTAAGCCTTTCTTCATGAGAGCAAACCTTTGTTCCATTCACTAATCTTTGGTGCCCTTCTCTGTATTTGTTCCAACAGCTCTACATCCTTCTTAAAATGAGGCCTCCAGATCGGTATACAGAACTCAAGGTGTGGCCTGACCATTGCCTTATATAAGGGGATAATCACCTCCTTATCCCTGCTAGAAAATTATATATAATTGACAAGACACTATAAGCTACTCTTGCAAACCGTCTGCACTGCTCAGAAAACTTCATATCTGCCTGCACAATTACCCCCAGGTCCTTTTCGTTCTCTACCACTGTCAGGATAATACCACAGAGTTGATACGTCACTCTGTGGTTGCGGCTTCCCATATATAGTACTTTACATTTGCCAATGTTAAACTTCATTTGCCACCTCTCAGCCCATCTGCTCAACCTTTCCAGATCCTGTTGCAGCAGCATAGCGCCAGTAGTGAAGTTAACAACCCTGCAAACCTTTGTATCATCTGAAAACTTGGACATTAAGCTTGATATACCATCATCAATATTATTTATAAATACAGAAAACAACAATGGAACCAACACTGAACCCTTAGGAACTCCACTAATAACATTAGTCCATGATGAGCAGTGTCCATTAATTACCACTCTCTGTCTTGTGCCACTCAACCATCCCTTTATCCATAGCAACAATTTGCCACCAATGCCACACTGCTCCAATTTGTGCAGCAGTCTTATATGTGCAACAGTATCAACAGCCTTTCTAAGATCCAAATATATAATATCAAAGTTATTCTCCGCATCCAATTCTTTTGTGACCACATAATAGTATCCAATCAAATTGGTCAGGCAAGACCTTCCCTTAACAAAACCATGCTGTGTCTGAGCATCCCATGCATTTTTCTACTCTGCCATATATCACATTAGTTCATCTGACATCCATTTAGGCCTGAATCTTGAGCAATATTTCTTAGTTGGTATGTAAAGTCTAGTAGCTTCCAAGATAAGTTCTTTGAATGCTTCCCATTTTGAGTTTGCTGTTGGTAACATCATCAGTTGGTCCCACTGTATAGAATTTAAATACTGTCTCAGACCATCGTAGTCACCTTTTTGAAAGCAATAACCCTTCCCTTTACCCCTGATGGTAGTTACCCCCTTGAGTAAATCCCACTTGAGCACACTGTGATCACTGCCACCTAGTGGTTCCTTTTTGAAAGCAATAACCCTTCCCTTTACCCCTGATGGTAGTTACCCCCTTGAGTAAATCCCACTTGAGCACACTGTGATCACTGCCACCTAGTGGTTCCTGTATTTGCAGATTTGTAATGCATGAAGAATCACTATTGATAATCAAATCAAGAGTATTGCTCCCTCTAGTTGCCTCCCAAACATGCTGATTTAGAAAACAATCATCCAATAAATCCACAAAAGCCTTGCTAGTGTATGAGTGACCAACCCACAAATTCCAGTCAATATCTGGGAAATTAAAATCCCCCATTATAAGACTCTCTGATTTACTGGCCCACTCTATTTCCCTGTACAGTTTCTTATTATACTCATCAGAGTTATTAGGCCTATAACCCCCTCCTACTCTCAATTTTGATCTCCCAATGCTTATGTCACACCAAACTGACTCGACACTGCACTGTCCAGCGATGTTGACTGGCTTCACTTCCTTGGATTTTATGTCTTTCTTGACTAATAGCCTAACCCCTCCTCCCTTCCTATCCTGTCTATCTTTTCTGTAGATGTTGTACTTCCAAATTCAAGTTCTGCATTACTTATATCTGTGTGACACCACGTCTCTGATATCCCAACAATATCCGCCTTTGATGCTTTGAGCAATACCTGAAATTCATCAAATATATTTACCAAACTCCTGGCATTGGGGTACATGCAAGTATACATGCATCTGTTCTTTTTGTTAGCTACCCTAACACAACCGATGTGTTTACTTGTACCCCAGTGACTCCCAGTAGTCTCTGAAATATCCTGCATCCTATTTTCCAAGCTGCTGCTCATTCCAATAGAAGCAGTGCAAGAATCACTTTCACCTCTGCCAGTGGCTACTGTTAATCTATTAGTCCTTGTATCCCCCCCATCTAGCAGTTTTCCGACCCACCTAACACTGCCTCGATAGCCTCAGCAAACATTCTTGCACCCTTTCTATTTAAGTGTATCCCATCCCTGTAGAAGCAGTCTCTCCTGTTAACATGCAGACCAGGCTGAAAAAAATTCTATCCCTTGAGCCTTGCACAATCTTTCCAGGGCCGAATTGATCGACAGGGCTCTCAGCATATACTCCCTCCTATCATGTCTGGGCAGAATTGCAGACACTTTCAAATTCAACCCTAAATAAATTGAGTTTATATGCAATAAGATTGAGTTTATTACCCATTTATAATAGACTGCCCTAACAGAAAAGCCCAATAACCCGAAAGTGCAAATTGTTTTTATTGTTTTATGGTTGTGACCTCCAGAAATGTGTTTTAGAAAAATATCAGAAAGGTGTTCAAAATTGATTCTTATACTGTTACATTTGATAATGATGAAAGTGTAGTGCTCCATTATGAAAATGACCTTTTTGAGAGATAAATAGCTTAGTTATATAGCGAAAATTTCAACTGGAATGAATTACCAAAAAAAAGCAATGTGTTATTGGGTTCACATTACAGTGTTTTCATGATACCTCCATTTATTCTTACAGGATGCAAAATATGTTTACGTGATTTTTTAAGTTTGCACTGGCCAGCAAAATCTTACATAAAGTTCAATTTATGGAAGTCTAGTATTACATTAGCCAGGTAGTTGCTGAATTGCCTATTTGTAGAAAGGATTCTTGTGTTCCTGAAATCCGAAGTGTCACCACTCTGGAAAGCATGGAGGACTGTTTTTTGACTGTAGAACTCTCCCATATTGTACATTTCTTATGTGTTCTTTTATTCTGCATTGTAGACATCTGTATGATTCTCCTACATATTTACCCCCACACCTACAGTCTATTTTATAGATAGGACCTCTAGGATTGTTGGGATTGTTGGACTGTTGTTTTACGATCTGCTTGATGGAGGCTGAATTTTTGAAAAAGGTGAAGATACCAAATTTTTTGGCTTCTTAAGCTATTTTAGTGCTGACTGATGGTATGTGTGGTATACATATGGATGTTCTCTTATCCTGGCTGGTTTGGGGTAGTGTGATGGCCTTGGAGGTATGTTCTTTGGCTTTTTTGATAACATGTAGCATAAATCTGTTGTTCATGGCAAGCCTGGTTATTATTTGTATTTCCTGTTGTAGACCGTCTTCTTTACAAATTCAAAATGGAAATCGAAAACAACAGCAACCTTCCTTTCTTGGATATCCTGTTCACAAGAAAACCCACAGTATGGAAGTTTACAGGAAGCCCGTTGATACTGGAATCATATTAAATTACAAATCCTGCCATCCTTTCTCAACAAAAATTGGCATTCTAAAGTCCTTCATCCTAAGATCTCACCTGTAAGAAGGATTTTCCCCGAGGCTCTGTATTCAGTGCTACACTTTTTATAATTGCAATAAATATAGCCAAGTGGTCAGGAGCGAGAGTGCATAGCACATGTTCCTTGAGTGGACCGGGGTTCAAGCCCGTGACTACCAAATATGATAAATATTTGTATTGAAGATTTATTGTAAACTCTACTGACTTGGTTGTTGTGTCGGAGTATAAACAGAAAATTTATTTATTTATTTATTTAAACACCATTGCCGAACTACTTTCAAACACTGTTGATACAGCACAAGATGACCCTAGCATTTCGTGCTATGCAAAAAACATAAATACTGTTGAAAGACAGTTACAAGGGGCAATAACTAAGATCTCTTCATGGACATAAACTAATGGCTTTCGGCTTTATCCCCAAAAAACATTGTGCATCCATTTTTGCTGCCAGCATAAATGTCACCCATATCCGGAACTATAACTGAATGGTCAACCAATAGCAATTCACCTCAGCATATGGTTCTTAGGAATCACATTAGATTATAAACTTACTTTTGTAGAGCATATAAAAAAACTAAGAACATCCTGTTAGCAAAAACTAAATATCATCCGAGTCTCTCATTAACTAAGTGGGGAGCTGATTTCCTTATCTTGTTATGATTATATAGTCTTAATAAGATCGAAGCTTGACTATGGAGCGCAAGTGTATAGCTCAGCAAGACCTAGTGTCCTCTGCTGGCTTGACCCTATCCATCATAGTACAATACGAATTGCCCTAGGAGCATATCGCATGTCTCCAATACATAGTCTGTATGCCAAAGTGTATGAACCCCCCCTCTCTCCATCAGAAGACAACAACTTATATTACGCTATGCATATAAAATTAGATCTATGCGTGAACGCCCAAACAGGCAGATACTTTTCACCCCCCAGCACAGCACTCTATACCAAAACTGCCCTTCTACTAACCAACCTTTAGGTATGCGAATAAAACACCTTTCAGATGAATTTAATCTGACTTTTAATAATGTTGCAAATACCCTTTCACTTTCCGGTGCAATTTATACCTCCAGAAATGGAAGAAATCTGCATTACATAAAGAAAATTTCTTGCAACTAAATCATACAGTAGTGAATCAGCTTCTCCAACTTCATCATTGTGCATACAGATGGACATAGAATGATGTCCACGTTGGAATTGCAATAGTTTTTCCAATCATCACATTGGCTTATCAGTTGCCATGTCAGTTCAGTATATTTTCTGCCGAACTAATGCCAGTTTATGTTGCACTGAAGTATATTGAGTCCTCCAATATTGCAAATGGTATAATTTTTTTCAGATTCTTTAAAATGCACTTCAAGCCCTGAAAAACACCATGAACATCACCCACCCAGCCATAGAGGAAATAACCACCTCTTTTCATACTTTATCTGAACTTTGAAAAAGCATACTTTTGCTGGGGTTGGGACACATGACAATTCCTGGAAATGAATAAGCCGACAATGCTGCAAAATCAACTGTCTTACCACCTGATGACAATTGGAAAGTCCCATATCAAGATTTTAATTCAATAATCCAGGAAAAATGCATGTACCAATGGCAGTTAACATGGCAAAATCAACCTCACAATGAGTTTCAAAGTATCGAGCCAAATCTTAAGCGATGGCCTTCAAGCTTCAGTTCAATTCAACAACAGGATGTAATATTCGCTTGTCTGCAATAGATCACACAAATATCACTCATGGTTGTCTTTTAAGTGGGGAGATCCCCCCCCCTCAGTGTCATCACTGTAACACTGTTTTTGGTGAAACATATCCTTATTGAATGCACAAAATATGCAAAAGAACACCAGAATCTCTTCCCTACAGTCACAACAGAAGACCCTCTTACATTTATTACTTTTTTACTCTTTTTTACTCATTACTTTTTCGGTAATAAAACAAATGTCCCAAGCATTTTTACCTTTCTCCAAATGATTAATGTATGTATATCACTTCCTTTAGCTAGTTAAAAAAAAACTAATTTACTGGTACTAGTTTTGCAATTATCTCGATTAGACAAGAAATAGCATACATACTTACCATATGTATGGTGCACTATGGCCGTAGATACCCAAGCAAACAAACGTAAAGTGAATGAAGAGTGCAGTGAAATTCATTAGAACTACAGCTTCTTGGGGTTTATTCACATGTGCATTTGTAAAATCATGTGAAAGAATGCTTTCCAAAAATGATTTATATGAGATTGTATTTCTGTATGGGAAGTGTGGCCAAAACACTAGTGCAACAGCAAAATGATTTATGGAGAGATATCATCAGAGGCTGCAAATAACACATACTACAATTTTGTGTATTGTGAATTGCTGTATATGAACTGGGAGTGTGGCACATAAAAAAAGGATACAAATGTGTAAACAGAATTTGGGATATGTTTATGAAGAAGACATTGTGGTCTTCTTCCTGTTTCATCTACCTGTCCAGGTAGCTTTTTCCTCATGTATATCAAGAACATCATCCCTGTCATTTGTTTTTACAGTAAGGTTTGCATGAAGGTGATGACACAAAACCCGGTAGTTTTGTAATTTTCTGTTAAGCAGGATAGAAGAAAATCTCAGTTTCCTTAGCAATATCCTGTGGACTGATGAGGCTTGAAATGGCTTCACAAACAGACACAATTCTCACTGTGGGCCTCTATCAAACCCATACTATTATAGAAATACTTGCCATCAGCTGATATAGTTCGTCAGTGTGTGTTGTGGCATATGGAGAGATTAAGTTGTCGGCCCAGTTTTTATTGATGACACACTGACTGCAGCATAATATGATTAATTACTTTGCATTTACATATTTGATTGATTAAAAAGTCGCATAAATGTCGAAGCTTGACATCTTTGGTTCCAGCACAATGGCACCACCCCACCGCACAATATTATAGCAGTACAACAGTGGGTATGATACATATTTAAAGGCCAATATTTAGGATATGGGGGATGGGTCTTGGCTGACACATTCTCCCAATCTCACCTCTTTAGACTTTTTTGCAGGGGGGGGATAGTTAAAGCAAAAATATACAAAACCAACAGTTCAAATGATCTTGAAAGGAAAATACATAATGTGTGTACCCTACTGAACCCCAGGGGCTCACATCTGGTGAGTATGGGCTTGGCACACCCAGGGTCCTGAGCTGGATATCATCATTCTTCTCTTCCTTGGTGATTCCCTTTTATTTCTCTCTCTCTCTCTCTCTCTCTCTCTCTCTCTCTGTCTCTTGGGGTAGTTCAGAAATTTTTTTTTTTTTTTTTTTTTTGACTGTGCAGCATAAGCCTCAGGCTTCCTTGCACCATATGGCTAATAATAATAATAATAATAATAATAATAATAATTATTATTATTCAATGGAATGTTCATTCTAATTTATTATGTACAAGATTACAAGCATGTATTGTGGCAGAGGGAAGACATATCTAGTTTATGAATAACATTTAAACCACATGTAGGTTCTCTTTTGAAACTACACTGCCTGCAGTCTCACAGTGTAGAACATTGTAAATTATTTGTGTGTATGTATCTTCTGTTTTGTTATAAGATTAAAATTATTTGAATCTGTTGTTGTTATCATTAGTTACATTTGTTACCTTTCATTTGCGGAACTAATATCAGCAGCCATACACACTATATATCCATTTCTGTTTCATTTATCCCTCTTTATTTATTACAGTATTTTCCATTTGAGTTTTTTGTTGTTTTTTTTTAACTTTTATTTCTTTGTGCCTGTTCAAAATCAGCCATCATGTTTATTGTTTTTTTTTTTTTTTTTTTTTTTCTTCAAATAAAATCAGTTTACTTTTGTTTCAGTAGTGTTGTTTTTAGACTAAATTGAGAATGGAGAACAACTGTCCCATTGAGGGAAAAAAAAAAAAAAAAAAACAGGAAGAATTAAAATTTTGAAAGCATAAAATCTAAATGGTAATACTTAGTCCAATTTTAACATCACATTCAAAAATTCCAGTCAAAATATGACAAAACAAGTTCAGGTGACAAATAGCCTAAACCTAAAAATAAGTGTGATAGTCCCTAGTGAATTTTTATTGAAACAAGCTGTATAAATTGCTATAGATAGTACATTTTTTATTTTTCAATTTGTGCAATAATTTTTTGTGATAGAGCAAAATCAGGTGCAAATTTGAAATCAGCACCTAAAATTTTATAAGTTATGTTATCTGCTTTAAATAAAAATGTATATCAGTGTTATCTTTTTCTCTTGACACTTGTAAATTAGAATTTTCTGTTTATTCTGAAAAAACTGATTGAATACATAGGTTTTGATAATAATAGGATGTGCTTTAGCATTGTGAGTAATTGTATGATGTCAAAAACTCAGATTTTATGAGCTACATTTAACACACACCCACATTGCAAGTCTAATCATAATAAAAATTTTAAAATATCTCTTTTGAAAGAATGACATTTATTTTGTAATCATTAATTTATTCATTATTTTGGCTTCCTGTACCTTTTTATTGTAGAAATATACTTTTTCTATATACAGGCAGTTCCCACTTTACGAGTTTTAGTTTTACAAGTTCCCGTGTTTGTGAGTTTTTTGTTTCTTTTTCAAGTATCAACAAAATCGAAAATATGAACATTAATTGCAAAAAATGAATGTTAAACATTCATAAATATTGCATATGGCTAAAACAAAAGTAATGATGAACAAGTATGCCACAGAAAGGGAAATAATGATTGAAGGAGCAGTAATTGAAAAGGTGGAGTCATATACTTATCTGGGACAAGTTATTAGCTGTAATAATGATAACTGGCTGGAAGTCAAGAAAAGAATAAATTTTGGATGGATAGCATTCAGGAAATAGTCAACATACTGAAGAGCAATATCCCAGTTTGTCTGAAACGTAAAATAATGAACCAATGTATACTCCCCACCATGACTTATGGAAGTGAAACTTGGGCACTTACAAAAAGAATGGAAGAGAAGCTGAGAACTACACAGCGAAAAATGGAACGAATTATATTGGGAATCAGACTGTTTGATAAGAAGAGAAACACATGGATTAGGCAAAAACTCAAGTAAAGGACATTCTTATCAAAACTGAAGAACTAAAATGGTCTTGGGCAGGACACATAGCTTGAAGACATGATGACAGATGGACTAAGAAAATAACAGAATGGTATCCAAGAGGAGCTAGAAGAAAACCTGGAAGACAAAGGCGGAGATGGATAGATGAAATTCATGAGCTTGTGGGTAGTAAATGGGTGGCCAGTGCTCAAAACAGAAGGAACTGGAAAGTTGCTGGAGAGGCCTTCATCCTGCAGTGGATTGAAAATGGCTGATGATGATGATGAAATATTGCATTCCAAACCATGTGCATAGCTATATAATACAGTATACCCTGCTTTACAATATTAATCCGTTCCAAAGACACCATCATATCATGAAAATATCATAATGTGAACCCAATAACACATAGTTTTTTGCTAATTCGTTCCACGACCTCGGAAGTTGAAATTTTCACTATATTACTCTCTAAAAGGTTGTTTTTATAGTGTAAATTGTATTAGTTACCAATACAAATCATTAAAATGCACTACACTTTCATCGTTATCGTATGTTCTGTTATAGGAACCAATTTTTAATGCCTTTGTGATATTTTTCTAAAGCACGTTTCTGGAGGTCACGACCATAAAACAATAAAAACAATTTGCACTTTCCGGTTTATTCGGCTTTTCTGTTAGTGGAATCAGTTATAAACAGATAATAAATTCCATGTTATTTCATTTCCGAAAATACCGTTAGCTGGAATTGTGTGTGTGTGTTTTTTTTTAAGTTATTATGGTGAAATGTGTTACCCCTCTACTGAAATCTTCAATCGTATAAAAAGCATAAATAAATTTTCAGAATCTTCTCTACATTCTTTTTTTTTTTTTTAAGCTTTCTAAACTTGTTACTCTGTGCAAGTCATGTTAGTTGCAATTTGTGCATGCCGTTAAAAAATGCATATGCATGCTATTGAAATTTATAAAGAAAAGAGAAGATTATCTTGGAAACAAATGCCTCTTGAAGCATTTCTGAAGAAGACGACTTCTTGTGCAACAAACCAATGAGTGCCGAGCCAATAATGAGTGATCAACGAGTGCGCATTTAGTCGATGATAAAGAATAAACATTCTTTAATATTTGTAAGTCACGGATAATTTCTTTATTATTATAATTTTACAGGCTATGTTTTCATTTCTTTGGATAAATCAGTCATTGTTTAAACATAAACTAATTAGCTAACTAATTTCATTGTTGAGAAAATAACCACTTTTTTAACATTATGTTTATGAGAAATAAATTCCCACTTTACGAGCGCGCGCACTAGGAACGATTTAACTCGTAAAGTCGAGAACTACCTGTACTCATCTATAGTTCTGAAATTTTTTTTAAAGGCTGGAAGATCAAATAGGTAGTTTTCTTTGGTTTTACCTTTAATTTCTTGCTTTGCATGTCTTTTTTTTTCTTTCTGTTTTGTAATTAGTAGCAGTTTAGTTTTTTTTTTTTTTTTTTCCGTTGTTTTATCTTTTTGTTTGCTGTAATAGTTAGAAAGTAGATGACATTGTTACAGGCAATTCCCTGACTTCTATAGACGAAGGCAAATGGCAAAGACTCCAGGTGGAGAAACAACTATGAAACTTCTGATGAATACAGCTGAAAGAGACCTTCCTACCCATCCCACTGATCCAGTGGAAATGAGACGTCTAAATTATCAAACTCCAGGCATGATGAATCACCCTCCCATACCAGTAACGGAACTTGGTAACCACATTGAGAGGCTGAAAACAAATGATAATCTTAAATTTTCTCAAGAATATGAGGTAAGCTGTATATTTCAGTGAGTGCATGCATGTGTGTGATAGGAATGAAGGAAGTATGAAACAGAAGTTAGCAACAAGAATAAATTCAAAACAGCAGATGAGAAATTCTGCATCTGACATCAATGTGTGGCCCATCTTTTCCTTAATTTTTATTAAATTGACATTTGCTATTCAATTATCTAGTGCATAATCTGTGAATTACAGCCTTCATAAATTTAGATGGTATCCTGAAAAAGTTGTCAGTAGTATGTACAATTTTCACATTCTGCAAGGGTTGCCACAAAAATATTGCCTCTGATTTAAAAGCCTAGATAGCACTGATCTTTAGTGGAGTGTTAGATTTGAACCTCTTCCCCCATTTCTGACAGTTTCACAAATATTTTTCAGATATCAGCACAGATATGGTAGTTTAAAAAATGGCTAGCATTAGCAAAGACACATGATGCAAGAAAGCAAGCTTATATAGCATCAGCTAAAAAAAAACAACATAGATTTGCTTAGTAGACAGTGTTGCATTATTGAATTTCTTTCTGTGGAAGGTGTTAGGCCAATAGCAGTTCACCAGCTATTGGCGGACATGCTCTGTGATCTACAACAGCCACGTATGACAACAGTGTGAGAATAATTTACATGATTTAAAATAACCAAAGAATCACCATTTGTAAATTGGGGGCATATGTTGAAACTTACAAAAGTGCTGTACAAACAAAATTGTTCACAAACTTGACTACTTAAATTCTGTGTATATTGAATGACACAGACATTAATTCCATTAATTAATCAGGGAAAGTCATCTGTTTGGTCTGTGAATTGTGTGAGTATGACACCATAACGACAGTATGAACAGACCTCCACAGTTGAAAAAAAAATAGTTGTGTGAAATGCCAAATAGTTTCCACCATGTAAGAATGTATTCTCTTGTTCATGGCTGGATCAGGTGCATTGAAAGATATAGTGATTGTGAAAAAATAGAGAACACTCATGAATGTGTCAAGTTCATTTATGCGAAATTGGAAATTTATACTATTAAAGAATTTTTTTAAAAATGGACTTAACCCTCATTAGCATTAGTAGAAGGATACAATGAAAGAAAGCAAGCTTAGGCAGAATCAGCCAAAAAAAAAAAACCCCTTCCCATTTCATCCCTCCATTCATTCCAAATGCCTGTCCCGCTCAGCCTTAAATTTATTTAGGCTATCAACTTACACAACAAAAGATGGAAGTTCCACCAATGAACCACACGTTGGCTAAACGCAAACTTCTGCACATCTATTATAGAACTGTCTTTCTTCAATTTGAATCTATGCCCCCCTCGGGTTCTTAATCTCAGCAAGAGGAAGAATCCCATCAGCATTCAGCTTGCTCAACCCATTCAAGGCCTTATACACTTCAAAGAGATCACCTCGCAAGTGCCTACTCTCCAGGCACTGCAATTGGCAGAACTTAAGCCTTTCTTGGTAAGAGCACCCTTTGTTCCCCTCACCAATCTTGTTGCTCTTCTTTATACTCATTCTAACAAATCTACATCCTTCCTAAAATAAGGCCTCCAGACCTGTACACAGTACTCTATTTGTGGCCAGACCTTGTACAACGGGATAATCACCTCCCTGTACCTGCTAGCAAATTTCCTAAATATCATTGACAAGACTCCATGACCTGCCCTGACAGCACATCTGCACTGCTCAGCAAACTTCAAATTTGACTGCACAATTCCCCCCAAGTCTTTTTCACTTTCCACTTCCCTGAGGGTAGTACCACACAGTTGGTATGTTTCTTTTGGGTTATTGCTACCCATATGGAGTACTTTGCATTTGTCAATGTTAAACTTCACTTGCCACTTCTTAGCCCATTTGCCCAACTTGTCTAAATCCAGATGGATTAGCATACTGTCTTTACTATCGTTAACAACCCTTCCAACCTTTGCATCATCTGCAAACTTGGACATTTATCCTGATATACTTTCATCAATATCATTGAATACACAAAGCAACAATCGGCCCAGCACCGAACCCTGGGGAACTCCACTAATAACATTTGTCCATGAAGAGTGGACAAATGTTATTAGTGGAAATGTTATTACTGGGAATTGAGAAGAAGAGTAGCCTTGTGCAGGCAAAGTTTTTACTGCTCCTGGAATAGAGAAGTTTTTTCTGTTTTATTAGCTTAAATTGGCATATTAACTTATTTTCTAGAGTAGCTTTATATTCCTAGTTACGATACTTAGTTTAAAGTTTAACTTAGATAGAGATTTTGTAGGTATTACTTAGTATTGGTAAGGGTATCAAATCCACATGTTACGTTGCAACTCCACTGAACGAGAAGTTTTTTAGCCATATTTAACCGCTTTATTGACCAATTGTTATATTTAATTATTTTCTATAAGTAACTTATAGACCAGGTCAGGATCCTTAGTTTATCCTGAATTGAGATAGCGAGATTTGGAAGTTAATTAATACTTAAGTGTCTGTAGATTTACCATTCGTAAATTGCCGCCATTGTTATACGATACAACGTTATATACCGAACTATATAGCATTAGCTTAGTATAGTATAGTATACAATATAATATTGTCAATTAATCAGTAAAATATATTAATGTTGTTAAACTTCATTGTCAATTAAATTGCACTTTTTAACTAAATACATATAACGACTTAGATTTTACAAACGTAACATAATTAATTAATACATAACTTGATACGGAAGTTATATAAATGGAACTCATAGATAATACTCGATATTGAAAAATATATACAGCGTTATAACTGTGTTGGGATACAAGTTTAGAATTATAATTTTGTACTGAAATTGAAATTTTATTGAAATTAAATCGAAATCATGACTCAGACCAGAGCAGCAAAGCAAAAGACTCAAGCTAATGGGAGTGCTGTGGCTCAGGGGAGAACTAAAGGGGACAGTTGCCCTCTTAATCACAGCCTTTTAAAATGCACTGCTTATTTGATGTTTGTGGAGCAATCGGGTATGGGACATGATATTGCCATGGGGGATGTCTTTGTGTGTGTGCACGATGTAAGGAGTGTAAGGAAATCAGGCGACAACTCAGCGTTGTTATGGGCCTATATGAGAGCTTGAAGGACAGGGTGGATGCCCTCGAAGGATCTAAATTGAGGGGCACATCAAGCTCTCAGCTGCTTACATCAATGCCCGAGCTTGCTGTTATTATTTGGCTTTTAGGAGCATTAGCAATTAAGGCCATATTGCTCCGGGGATATGCGGTGGTCATTTCTTGACCTTTCCACATCCTCCGTATTTGGTGGGCACGGGCTCGAACCCCAGTCTAATCAAGAAGCTTGTGCTACACACTGCTGCTCCTGCCCACCTGGCTACTGAGGTGCCGCCAGAGCTTGCACTTGGTCATCATGCAACACAACAGCAACCCCCTAAGGCAGAATGCGCTGGTCACACACAAACTAGAACTAGTAATTGGTGACTCTATTGTTAGGGAAGGATAGGTGGAACAGGACCAGGGTATGTCTGCCAAGGGCAAAGGTTGATGACATTGTAGAGCGGATATCATCTTTAAAGAGTACAAAAAGTTAATTTGTTGCACGCGTTGGCACTAATGATATTAAGAGTAGCAATTCGGCGGAATTACTTAACGAGTACACATCACTGTTGAAAACAAGCCGTGAATTAGGGTTGAATTTGAAAGTACCTGGAAAGATTGTGCAAGGCTCAAGCGGTAGAATTTTTTTCAGCTTGGTCTATACTTGTTAACAGGAGAGACTGCTTCTACAGGGATGAGATACCATTAAATAGAAAGGGGGCAAGAATATTTGCTGATGCTATCAAGGCAGTATTAGGTGGGTCGGAAAACTGCTAGTTTGGGGGAATACAAGGGCTAATAGATTAACAATAGCCACTGGCAGGTGAAACTGATTCTTGCACTGCTTCTATTGGAATGAGCAGCAGCTTGGAAAACAAGATTCAGGGTATTTCAAGATTGCTGGGGGTCATTGCAGTACAAGTAAACACATGGTTTGTGTTAGGGTAGCTAAGAATAGGAACAGGTGCATGTATACTTGCATGTACACCAATGATAGGAGTTTGGTAAATAAATTTGAGGTATTGCTCAAAACATTAAAGGCAGATATTGTTGGGATATCAGATATAAGGAATGCAGAACTGGAATTTGGGGAGTACAATGTGTACGGAAAGGATAGACAGGATAGGAAGGGAGGAGGGGTTATGCTATTAGTTAAGAAACACATAAAATCCAAGGAAGTGAAGCCAGTCGACATCGCTGGACAGTGCAGTGTTGAGATAGTTTGGTGTGACATAAGCATTGGGAGATCAAAATTGAGAATAGGACTGTGCTATAGGCCTAATGACTCTGATGAGTATAATAAGAAACTGTACAGGGAAACAGAGTGGGCCAGTAAATCTGAGAGTCTCATAATGGGGGATTTTAATTTCCCAGATATTGACTGGAATTTGCGGGTTGGTCACTCATACACTAGCAAGGCTTTTGTGGATTTATTGGATGATTGTTTTCTAGATCAGCATATTTTGGAGGCAACTAGAGGGAGTAATACTCTTGATCTGATTATCAGTAGCGATTCTTCGTGCATTAAGAATCTGCAGATAAAGGAACCACTAGGTGGCAGTAATCACAGTGTGCTGAAGTTGGATTTACTCAAAGAAGTAACTACCATCAGGAGGAAAAGGAAAGGGTTTTTGCTTTCGAAAAGGAGACTACGATGGTCTGAGACAATTTTTAAATTCTATACAGTGGGACCAACTGATGATGTTACCAACAGCAAATTAAAAATGCGAAGCATTCAAAGAACTTATCTTGGAAGCTACTAGGCTTTACATACCAAGAAGAAATATTGTTCAAGGTTTAGGCCTAAATGGATGTCAGATGAACTAATGAGACACATGGCAGAGAAGAAAAATGTATGATATACAAATAAATTAATGGGTGACATGGAAGCCTGTGATAGATATAACCTGGTCTGTATCCAAGTCACAAATGAGATTAGGCAGGCAAAGGCAGATTATGAGAAATCCTTGGCAAAGGATGCAAAGAAAAACAGAAAAGAGTTCTTTACCTATGGAAACTGTAGAAGGAAAGGGATGAATCAGATTGGTCAACTGGATATTGATGGTTCAAAAGTTGAGGATCCTGGTCAGGTGGCAAAAAAACTAAACGAGTATTTTGCATCTACATTCACACATGAGGAGTTATTCAGGAAGGGGAATGCCAAAGGTGAAGTAAACTCTGGCAGTGTGCTAGATGATTTTGTAATAACTGAGAGGAAAGTGGAGGAGAAATTGTTGCAGATAAACACAAGAAAAATACCTGGGATGGATGGGATCTATCCAGTTATATTAAAGGAGGCAGCAAAGAATTAAGCAAACTCTTAGCCATAATTGTGAGAGCTTCCTTGGACTCAAGGGAGGTAACCATAGATGGAGATATGCAAATGTGACCCCAATTCACAAAGGAGGATTAAAGGCTGACACAAGTAATTATAGACCTGTGAGTTTAACTTCTGTTCCAGGAAAATTAATGGAGGCACTGGTTAAAGAAGCACTGCAGGATCATCTAGACAAGGTTTCCGTTATAGCTCAGACCAGCATGGTTTTGTTAAGGACAGTGATAGAGAATGAAAAAGACCTGGGCGTAATTGTGCAGGTAGATAAGAATGTATTGCGTGACCAATTCGATTGGATACAATGATGCAGTCACAAAAGAACTAGATGGAGGGAATAACTTTGATATTATATATTTGGATTTTAGAAAGGCTTTTGATACTGTTGCACATGGAAGACTGCTGCACAAATTGGAGCAGTGTGGCATTGGAGGCATATTGCTGCTATGGATAAAGGGTTGGTTGCGGGGAGAAGACAGAGAGTGGTAATCAATGGACACTGCTCATCGTGGACTAATGTTATTAATGGAGTCCCTAAGGGTTCAGTGTTGGGTCCATCATCGTTTTCTCTATTTATAAATGATATTGATGATGGTATATCATGCTTAATGCCCAAGTTTAAAGACTATACAAAGGTTGGAAGAGGTTGTTAAGGACACTACTGATGCTATGCTGCTGCAACAGGATCTGGAAAGATTTAGCAGATGGCTGAGAGGTGGCAAATGAAGTTTAATATTGACAAATGTAAGGTACTACATTTGGGAAACAGTAACAACAGATCATTAGAATTAGCATTAGTAGAGGCATATGATGCAAGAAAGCAAGCTTATGCAGCATCAGCCAAAAAAAAAAAAAAAAAAAAAAAACGTTCCCATTTCATCCCTACATTTGTTCCAAATACCTGTCCAGCTCAGTCTTAAAGTTATTTAGGCTATCAACTTCCACAACAAGGGATGGAGGTCTGTTCCACCAACAGCTCCCAGCTGGCTAAAGGCAAATTTCCGCACATCTATCCTACATCTGTCTTTCCTCAATCTGAATTTATGCCCTCTCAGGTGATTATGCTGAGAAAGAGGAAGAATCCCATCGGCATTGAGCATGCTCAAACCATTCAAGCCTTTATACACCTCGCCGGTGCCTAGTCTCCAGATACTGTTATATGCAAAACTTAAGCCTTTCTTTGTGTGAGCAACTCTTTGTTCCATTCACTAATCTTGTTGCCCTTCTCTGTACTCAGCTCTACATCCTTCTTGAAATGAGGACTCTAGACCTGTATACAGTACTCAAGGTGTGGCTTGACCATTGCATTATACAAGGGAATAATCACCTCCTTTTCACTGCTAGAAAAATTCCTGTATATCATTGACAAGTCACCATGAGCTACTCTTGCAGCCCGTCTGCACTGCTCAGAGAACTTCATATCTGCCTGCACAACCCCCAGGTCCTTTTCATTCTCTGCCACTGTCAGTGTAGTACCACAGAGTTGATACATTACTCTGGGGTTACTGTTTCCCATATGTAGTCTTTACATTTGTCAATGTTAAACTTCATTTGTCACCTCTCATCACATCTGCTCAAACCTTTTCCATTTCCTGTTGCAGCAGCATAGCGTGAGTAGTGTCCTTAACAACACTACCAACCTTTGTATCGTTTGCAAACTTGGACATTAAGCTTGATATACCATCATCAATATTATTTATAAATGCAGAAAACAATAATGGACCCAACAGTGAACTCTGAGGGACTCCACTAATAACATTAGTTCAAGATGAGCAGTGTCCATTGATTACTACTCTCTGTCTTCTCCCCCTCAACCATCCATTTATCCATAGGAGCAATTTTCCTCCAATGCCGCACTGCTCCAATTTGTGCAACAGTATCAAAAGCCTTTCTAAGTTCCAAATATATAATATCAAAGTTATTCCCTGCATCCAGTTCTCTTGTGACTGCATCATAGTATCCAATCAAATTGGTCAGGCAAGACTTTCCCTTAACAATGCTGTGTTTGAGCTTTTACTGAAGTCTTGTCTAGATGATCCTCAGTGCTTATTTAATCAGTGCCTCCATTAATTTTCGTGGAACAGAAGTTAAACTCACAGGTCCATAATTACTTGTGTCAGCCTTTGATCCACCCTTGTGAATTGGGGTAATATTTGCATTTCTCCAGTCTATGGGTACCTCCCTTGAGTCCAAGGAAACTCCCACAATTATGGCTAAGAATTTGCTTAATTCTTTGCTGCCTCCTTCAATATAACTGGATAGATCCCATCCACCCCGGGTGCTTTTCTTGTGTTTATCTTCAATAATTTCCAATAATTTCTCCTCCCCTTTACTCTCAGTTATTACAAGATTATCTAGCTTACTGCCAGAGTTGAATACACCTCTGGCATTCCCCTCGCTGAATAACTCCTCATGTGTGAATGTCGATGCAAAATATTCATTTAGTTTCTTAGCTACCTGAGCAGGATCATCAACAGTTGAACCATCGATATCAAATGGACTAATCTGATTCATCTCTTTCCTTCTAGAGTTTACATAAGTAAAATACTCTTTCCTGTTTTTCTTTGCATCCTTTGCCAAAGAGTTCTCGTAATCTGCCTTTGCCTGCCTAAACTCCTTTGTAACTTGGTTACAGACCAGCTTATATCTATCATAGGCTTCCATGTCACCCATTAATTTATATGTGTATCATGCATTTTTCTTCTCTGCCATATGTCTCATTAGTTCATCTGACATCCATTTAGGCCTAAACATTTAACAATATTTCTTAGTTGGTATGTAAACCCTAGTAGCTTCCAAGATAAGTTCTTTGAATGCTTCCCATTTTGAATTTGTTGTTCGTAACATCATCAGTTGGTCCCCTGTATAGAATTTAAATACTGTCTCAGACCATCGTACTCGCCTTTACAAAAGCAAAAATCCGTCCCTTTACCCCTGATGGTAGTTACCTCTTTGAGTAAATCCCACTTCAGCACACGGTGATCACTGCTACCTAGTGGTTCCTTTATCTGTAGATTCTTAATGCATGAAGAATCACTACTGATAATCAGATCAAGAGTATTACTCCCTATGTTTGCCTACCGAACATGCTGATTTAGAAAACAATCATCCAATAAATCCACAAAAGCCTTGCTAGTGTATGAGTGACCAACCCACAAATTCCAGTCAATATCTGGGAAATTAAAATCCCCCATTATAAGACTCTCTGATTTACTGGCCCACTCTATTTCCCTGTACAGTTTCTTATTATACTCATCAGAGTCATTAGGCCTGTAGCACACTCCTACTCTCAATTTTGATCTCCCAGTGCTTATGTCACATCAAACTGACTCAACACTGTCCAGCGATGTTGATTGGCTTCACTTCTTTGGAATTTTATGTGTTTCTTAACTAATAGCATAACCCCTCCTTCCTTCCTATCCTGTCTATCCTTTCTGTGTGCATTGTACTCTGCAAATTCCAGTTCTGCATTCCTTATATCTGTGTGACATCACGTCTCTGGAGGTGCCTCCGTAGCCAGGTGGGAAGGAACAGCAGTGCGTAGCACACACTACGTGATTAGACCGGGGTTCGAGCCCGTCACCACCAAATACGGAGGATGCGGAAAGGTCAAGGGAATGACCACCGCATAATCCCGGAGCAATATGGCCTTAGTTGCTAATGCTCCTAAAAACCAAAAACAACATCACGTCTCTGATATCCCAACAATATCTGCCTTTGATGTTTTGAGCAATTCCTCAAATTCATGAAATTTATTTACCAAACTCCTAGCATTGGTGTACATGCAAGTATACATGCTCCTGTTCTTTTTCTTAGCTACCCTAACACAACCTATGTGTTTACTTGTACCGCAATGACTCCAAGCAGTCTCTGAAATATCCTGCATCTTATTTTCCAGGCTTCTGCTCATTCCAATAGAAGCAGTGCAAGAATCACTTTCACCTCTGCCAGTGGCTACTGTTAATCTATTAGTCCTTGTATCCCCTCAAGCTAGCAGTTTTCCGACCCACCTAACACTGCCTCGATAGCATCAGCAAATATTCTTGCACCCTTTCTATTTAAGTGTATCCCTCCCTGTCTCTCCTCTTAACAAATACAGACCTGGGTGAAAAAAATTCTCCCCCTTGAGCCTTGCACAAACTTTCCAGGGCCGAATTGATCAACAAGGCTCTCATCATATACTCCCTTCTATCCTGCCTGTGCAGAATTGCAGACACTTTCAAATTCAACCCTAATTCACGACTTTTTTTCAACAGTGACCTGTACTTGTTAAGTAATTCTGCCGGTCTCCTGCTCTTAATATCATTAGTGCCAACGTGTACAACAATATCACCTTTTTTGCCCTTAAAAGATGATATCCGCTCTACGTCATCAACCTTTGCCCCTGGCAGATATACCCTGTTCCTGATCCACCTATCCTTTTCACAAAGCATGTACCCCGTTTCCCTGACAATAGTCACCAACAACTACTAGTTCCTGTGGGACCAGTGCATTCTGCCATGGGGGTTGCCGCTGTGTTGCGTGATGACCAGAGCAACGTATCACCTCTGTGGTACTACACAGACAGTGGTAGAGAATGAAAATGACCTGGGGGTAATTGTGCAGGCAAATTAGAAGTTTTCTGAGCAGTGCAGATGGTCTGCAAGAGTAGCTCATGGTGTCTTGTCAATGATATACAGGAATTTTTCTAGCAGGAATAAGGAGGAGATTAATTCCTTGTATAAGGTAATGGTCAGGCCACACCTTGAGTACTGTATACAGGTGTGGAGGCCTCATTTCAAGAAAGATGTAGAGTTGCTGGAACGAGTACAGAGAAGGGCTACAAGATTAGTGAATGGAACAAAGGGTTGCTCTTACGAAGAAAGGCTTAAGTTTTGCAAATTACAGTGTCTGAAGACTAGGCACTTGTGAGGTGATCTGATAGAGGTATATAAAGCCTTGAATGGTTTTAGAATTCTCAATGCCGATGGGATTCTCCCTCTTGCTCAGAACAATCACCTGAGAGGGCATAAATTCAAATTGAGAAAAGACAGATGTAGGATAGATGCGCAGAAATTTGCCTTTAGTCAGCGGGTAGTTGGTTGGTAAAACAGACTTCCATCCCTTGTTGTGGAAGTTGATAGCCTAAATAAATTTAAGGCTCGGCTGGACAAGTATTTCTAATGAACGGAGGGGTGAGATGCGAGTAGTTTTTTTTTTTTTTTTTTGTGGCTGATGCTGCATAAGCTTGCTTTCTTGCATCATATGCCTCTACTAATGCTAAGAGCAGTGTCCATTGATTACAACTCTCTGTCCTCTCCCACTCAACCATCCCTTTATCTGTTGTAGCAACTTACCATTATTTCATACCTCTCAAATTAGTACAGCAATCTTCCATGTGCAACAGTATCAAAAGCTTTCCAGAAATCCATGTATATGATATCAAAATTATTTTTTGCATCCAGTTCCTTTTTGACCACATGATAGTATCCAATCAAATTAGTCAGTCAAGACCTCCCTTTAACAAACCCATGCTGTGTCTTAACTATTACTGCAGTCTCATCTAGATGATCCTGCAATTCTTCTTTAACTAGTGATGCCATTATTTTCCCAAGAATACAAGTTAGTCTAGCAGATCTATAGTTAGTTATGTCACCTTTTGAACCTCTCTTTGTGAATTGGTGATACATTTGCACATATCCAGTATATGGGGATTTCCCCTGAGTCCAATTAAGATCTCATAATTATGGTTAAGGGTTTGCTTACTGACTTTGCTACCCCCTTTAATAAAACTGGATAGATCCTGTCCACTCCAAGTTCCTTCCTTTAACTTCAACAATTTCTTCTCCACTTTGCTCTTAGTTATTACAAAATCACCTAGATCCCTGTTAGAAATTGATAAACTTCTGGCATTTCCCTCATTGAATAACTCCTTGTGTGAATTTAGATGCAAAATACTCATTCAGTTTATCAGCTACCTGAGCATGGTCATCAGTTGTCAACCCATCCGTGTTAAATCGTTCAATCTGATTCATCCCTTTCCTTCTTGAGTTTATATAAGTAAAGAACTTTTTGCTGTTTTTCTTTGCATCATTTGCCAAAGATTTCTTGTAATCTGCCTTCACATGCCTAACCTCCTTTGTGACTTGATTACAGACAAGGTTATATCTGCCATAGGCTTCTGTGTCACTTGATAATTTATATGCATCCCATGCATTTTCCCTTCTCTGCCACAACCCTCATTAATTCATCTGACATCCTTGTAGGCCTGAACCTTGAATAGTATATCTTATTTGGAGTGAAAAGCCTAGTAGCCTCCAAGATTGAATCCCTGAAGGCTTCCCATTTAGAATTCAACACTGGTAACATCATCAGTTGATCCCACTGTACAGAATTTAAAATCTGTCTGAGACCCCTGTAGTCACCTTTACTAAAGCAAACGCCCTTCCCTTTAGGCTTGATGGTAGTTACATTTTTAAGTAATTCCCCTATCAGTGCATTGTGATCACTGTTACCCAGTGGTTCCTTTATCTGGAAATTCTTAATGCACGAATAATCACTGCTCATAATCAGATCAAGAGTATTATTCCCTCTGGTTGGCTCTCGAACATGCTGCTGTAGAAAACAGTCATCCAATAAATCAAAAAAATCTTGCTAGTGTGCAAGTGACCAATCCACAAGTTCCAGTCAATATCCGTAAAGTTAAAATCTTCCATTATCCTTCATTCTGATTTACTGGACCACTCTATTTCTCAGCACAATTGCTCATTATACTCTTCAGATTAGGCCTATAACATGCACCTATTCTCATTTTTTTCTTTTCCAGTGCTTAAGTCATACCAAACAGACTCAACATTGCATTGTCTATCAACATAAATTGAATACACTTCCTTAGATTTTGTGTTTCTTAACTAACAGAATAACCCCTCCTCCCTTCCTGTCATGTCTATCTTTTCTGTACACACTGTACTCCCCAAATTCCAATTCTGCACTGCTTATATCTGTGTGACACCACGTCTCTGATATCCCAACAATATCTGTCTTTGATGTCTTGACTAGGACTTCAAGTTCATCAAATTTATTAACTATACTTCTAGCATTGATGTACATGCAAGTATACATGCACCTGTTTCTACTCTTAGTTACCCTAACACAGTCCATGTATTTATTTGTTTCACTGTGACTTCTGGAAATCTCCATTGCCTTGCTTTCCATGCTGCTGCTCATTCCAATAGAAGCAGTGCAAGAATCACTTTTGCCTTTGCATGTGGCCACTGTTAGCATTTTAGTCTGTGCATCTCCCCCCAAGCTAGCAGTTTTATGACCCACCTAACACTGCCTCGATAGCATCAGCAAATATTCTTGCACCCTTCTATTTAAGTGTTCCCATCCCTGTAGAAGCAGTCTCTCCTGTCAACAACAATTTATCGACAAGGCTCTCATCATATACCTCCTCCTATTGTGTCTTGTCAGAATTGCAGACTCTTTCACATTCAACACTTAACTCATGACTTTTTTTCAACATTGACCTCTACTCGTTGAGTAAATCCAACATGTACAACAATATCACCTTTTGTGCCCTTAAAAGATGACATCTACTCTAGAACATCATCAACTTTTGCCCCTGGCAGACATACCCTGGTCCTGTTCCACCTATCCTTCTTGCATAGTATATTCCCCATCTTCCTGATATGTATTTATTTGTATTTATAGAGTCACCCACAATAACTAGTTCGTTTGGGACCAGTGCACTCTGCCTTGGAGATTGCCTCTCTGTTGCCCAATGCACAAGAGTCAGCTCTGCCATTGAGAGCTGATGAGCTTGATGGGCCTGTCATATTAATTTCTTTGAGTGCATTTACCCACACCTCAAGCTCTCGTAGACTCCCATCAGAATGTGGAGTCGGCACCTAATTTCTTGACCCCCTAGGCACCTAACACACACACACACACACACGCACACACACACGCACGCACACACACACGCGCGCACACACACACACACACACACATCCTCCTTGCTTGATCATATCCCGTTTTAAAAACCGGACATGATCTAGAATGAAGAAATTAGAATGTGATGAATACATGTTTCATTTTGTTATACTAGTGACTATGTCTCTTGTTATGCTGGACTGCCTTGCATTTCAACTTTCTCTCCTGTATTGTGAAATGTCTTTCATGGTACATTTGATCCTGAATCATGGTCTTTTGAATACACAATTCCAATATCTCTTTGGATATCATAATATATTCAAATGGGATTGCTTTCTACTGGAATGTGAATATCTACAGTAATTCATATTTAGCAACATTTGATGTGTGCATTTCATGAAATTAGTTTGATGGCACTATGATTTCCATAATATTAAATTCATTTGCAAGGCAGCAATGGGCAATATATGTGTTAAAATATAAGATGAAAATGTTTAATGAATGTAATTATTCTACATTGACAACTGTACCATTGTCAATTCAGAAGGTATTTAGAGGAACATTTTGTTTTGTATTTTAAAAAATGTTTATTTTTTTATTAATAATAATAATAATAATTTTTTTATATTTGGAGATTGACATTTACCATTAATTTAAAGACATTTCTGATTAATTAAACTTTATAAACTAAATGAAACAGTGGAAAAACTTTCATAACCTAAACATATCTCTTCTCCCTAATGTCACTATGTGATTATGAGGTTCTCTGAGTTATAGATTTTTCTGCCTTCACAACCAATCAACCATCCCTTGAAGACACTTATAGACATAATATCCTTATAACAGAGGTTCCCAAACTTTATCAGTTCACAGCGCCCATAGGGTCTCAGTAATTTTTCACGGAGCCCCTAGGCCAAAAGAAATACGTAACAGTTCCGTTCATTAAGGTAGTTAGGTCCAAACAACTTAATAAGTAATGTTGAAACTTTGATCATGTTTAAACTGTGGTTATGTTGAAACTTTGATCATGTTTAAACTGTGGTTATGTTGAAACTGTGAACTACCTCAAGCTAGTAGTTTGCACAGTGTCTGACAGATGTCGAGTATCGCTGTGTTTCCCTCGAAAATTTTTAATATCCTGCGGCACCCCTCTGGATATTTTATGTGGCACCCTGGGGCCCCGGGACACAGTTTGAAAACCGCTGCCTTGTAATAACCATAAGGTCTTGCACACTATATTGTTGGGTTGAAAAGAGTGTGATTTTGATGACAATGGGACATTGGTGAATGAGTTTTGCTTTCTCAGCAGGGAATAATCAGGCCATAGTGAAGGGAAGTAACGATTGCTTGTGTGAAGAGAAGGGTGTTAAATGACAAGGTTGTTCTAGATACAGTCTGTTCAGGCAAATTGAATAATCTTGGAGAAATTAGTGGAGTTATAAATAGGAAAAGAAATATGACTGGATTTGGGGATGAGTAAGTTGATAATGAAGAGGATGAATATAATGAAATCTACATGTCTGTGAGGAGTCATGAGAAAATAACAGATGCAATATCCGCATCAATATCCGGAGCAATGCAAAGAAGTTCTGGAAAGGGTAGGCCAAAGAACATTAAGAATAAAATCGATAGAACATTAACTAGACTAGATACTCAGGAGGAAAGCAGAGGTGAAGATTTGCAGATGACTGGTGACTTGGGGATGGTTACTCCATTGTCTCCCAGCTGTTTTAGAGCAGTTAGGCTTCGAAATAGATCTAATAGAGTGGATGACAGTTCAAGGGGCATTCCTACCTTGCGGGGCATGGCTACGTCATCATGCAGTAGATCCCCTCAGCTTAGGAAAAGTGCCAATGGTAAACATGTGCAACGTTTCAAAGTAAGTACCAGTTTGAAAAATACTAGGCACAATGTTCAGAAGGATCTTGACTTAGCCAAGGCAAATAGGAATTTGGAGAAGTGAATGAAATTGACAAACCAAGGGAAACCACCTGTTTCCCTTGGTTTGTCTCCATGTGATGGAACACAGAGTATGCTAGATCAAGGGGATTTTTACCTGAATCGTGCGAGGGAACCTGTAGATTTAGCTGAGAAAATATCTTTGAAAACATTTAGTGAGCTTTCTCTCTGCCCTGCACAAGGACCTGGAGGAATTTCTTTTTCGGGAGAAAAAGGTTGTTGGTATGAGGATTGTAAATGGGGTACTTTCAAGATGGCATGCACTTGAAAGTGCTCTACATGATGTTGGCATTGAAAATGAACATCTAAAGGAGAAGGTCACTGGCTTAGAGAGGGTACTAGATGTGAATGAGAAACAACTGAGAGAGCTCCAGATCAAGGAAGACTGGCTTACTAAGGAACTGTTTAATGCTTCCTTGTTGGGAGCAGAAAATAAATGCTTAAAGGATAACATTACATCCTTGGAGGTGAAATTAGAGGAATACAAACAAAAAATTGAAGGACTGAAAAATAAAGATAGTGATATGGTAAGAGAACTATATAGTAAGCTAATCCAGCATAGAACACCTCAGAATCAGGTGAACATCAAGGGACGAGGGCAAACTAAGGGCAGAAATGAAAGTCAGGTGTGCTTGTCTTCCTCATCATTGGATGGGACAGGAGGACATGTTCTTATAGTGAAAGCAGCTGAGGGATCAAGATCGAAAAATAGTGATGAAGTGCGTTTAGCAGTAACTAAAGACCTTAAAAGCAGCTAAAGAAAAAAATTAGGATAAGGAGGCTTCAGAAGATTAGGGATAATGGTGTGATATTGGAGATGCAAACAGAAAAGGAGCTACAAGAGGTAAAGGAATGCTAGAGCATTAAACGATTGAGTGTGATTCTCTCGACTCCAAAAGAGCCAGAGCAAAAAATAATATTGTATGATGTGGAAAAAACGATCAACAAGGAAGACCTGTTAGAAGACTTATACAACAAAAATTTACTAAATATGAACATCTCCAGGGATAAAGTGGAGACTGAGATATTTGTCCATTTTTGTAGTATTAATAAAGCAAAAACAGGAAATAATTGGGTCCTCCAGGTGTCAAGGTGTATTAGAAGTCATTTGTTACTGCATTGTAGGATTTTCATTGGCTTCATGTCGTATAGGTTCAATGACTTTCATTTAGTTACTTTGTGCTACAATTGTCAGGGATTTGGTCATACAGCCAGAACATGTTATCGCACAGACCCTGTCTGCAGTCACTGGGCAGGTATAGGACACTCCTACCCATTCTGTACTCATCAGTGAGAACAACCGATCTGTTCCATTTGTAAGGCAAAAAATCTAGCCACAAATCATTCTGTAAGGAGTAAACAGTGTCCAGAATACTTGAATGTACTTAAGTTGGTCAAAGAAAGAGCATGGCAATTTGATAACGTTAATGGCAAATATTGATAATCACTTAATTCTTAATCAATACAATGCAAAACGAATGGTAACCTATGTATACTACAGATTAATGCCCAGAGATCAAGATCAGTGGCCGATAAAGTTAGACTAGTGTGCAGCAGAGAGAATATTGATATAGCCTGTATACAGGAGCCATACTTAGTGAAAGGTCGGCCTACGGGATATCCACTTTCAGCACGTGTACTCTGTGCAGATGAACCAGACTTAAGAGCTGCAATTGTAGTTTCATAAGGACATAGTTATTACTGTTATAAATTTGTTGTGCTCTTCACAGATGGTGTGCCTAGGGTTGGAGTCAGATCTTGCATCATTCTATCTATGTTGTATGTATTGTCATCACTCAACAGACATTAATATCTACATCGGGTACATGGAACTGGTTCAAAATCGCTTGGGTAGTAATTCAGTAGTATTTGTGTGGGTTCTAATCAAAGATCAGCATCATGGTTTGATAGAAATACAAATGATCATGGTCGTCAACTAGATAAATTCTTGGCTTGTTGTGGATTGCTTATACAAAATCTACCAAGTTCAGATAGTACTTTCTTCACTCTTAATGGAGAATCAAATATTGACTTTACAATCTGTAACGTAAGGGCAGCTGGTATTGTGGACGATTGGCAATTAAGAGCAGATTGGATCTGCTCTGATCATCTGGCCATTGTATTTTCTGTCAGGGACATAACAAAACTAGCTCTGTCTCAGGAACAGTTACGATGATTTGCTATCAAAAATGCAAAGTGGAATAGGTTTGACAAATATGTTCATGTCCGACTTAGGAATCTGGGCATTTGAGCATTCAGTCAGATGTCTGGAGAGAATGCAGTGGAGTTACTTCAGCGTGTGCTCTTTGAGGCTTCCAGCACATCTACGAAGCAAAATAACTGTAATAGGATTCCAGTTAAATGATGGTCTGGTGAGTTAAGCCAACTTCAGAAGCAGGTTCATAAAGCGCAGAAAAGGTACCAAAGAAGTTGGCGTAACAATGGAGAAGAGGAAGTTAATGTAGTTAAACCCCTTCCCGGAACATTTTTTTCCGTAAAATGTGCCGTAATGGATTGACTTTTTTTATTTTACAGATTAAAAGTATGCATCATGCGAATACTCATTGTATAGTTTTTTGTGTTATTTATTAATTTTTTCATAGAAAATACATGGGAGTAATTAATCCATTTGGGCTATCCCGAGTTATCTCAGGTACACCAAAAAGTGTGCAAATTATACAGATTTTTTTAATACATTAGTGCTTGAGTTAAAAGAAAGGCACAGAAAAAGTCTTCATTACTCATTATATAAATAAATTTAAAAAATCAAGTGGAATGCACAAGCAGTAATCACGAACTAACTACATTCTGACACACAGCTGCCAAAAGTGGACAGGCGAGGTAAGCGTCGCTTACAGGTGGCAGTTCAAGAGGGTGCCGAAATGTTTTTCGATATTGTTTTTGTGGGTTCAGTATTCTGCATTTAAGATGGCAAATTATATTTTGCTTACTGGTGGCACAGGAACGCACGCTACTGTTCTGATATTGCTGTACAATATAAAGTAAAACGAAAGCCAGGCGTAAGAAAATCCTGAAAAAAACTTGGTTTTACGCAGGTAAATCAAAAAACTTGATTTACCTGCGTAATGCAAAATTAGCCAGATAAATACCAGAGGAAATATGTTTCAGCCCTAAATTTGGAGGTATTATTGTTTGCTTCGATATTATTGTATGCAGAGATATTTCGTGTAGTTCCAAATAACATTTAAAACTAAAAACAAGATATCTGGAGATAATCCATGAAAGGATTAAAGTAGAGTATCAGATTATATGGAGTGCATACGTGTGTGTATGATATCTAAATCAAAATTAACTGCCTGAAGAACGTTAGTTAGACAGTGGGCAATGAGAATCCATGGGGAATTGTATATAAGCTATGTACTGGCAAGACTAAAATATATAATGGATATACAGCATACTCTATTGGAGGTATTGACCAGGAAAGTACGAGTTGGAGAGAAAGTATGTCTGCAATTTTGTATCATCTGATTGGAGATACTATCTCTGAGCAAGACGATGAGGAACAGATGTTGATGAAAAGGCTTAATCATGCTTACTCTGGGGTACATGACGAGGATCCCTTTAGCCTGATTGAACTCTCTGATGTAGTCTGGTGCATAAGGAACAATAAATGCCCAGGGATGGACTTCATTGAAGGAGAGGTCATTAAACGGGCTCATCGACTGATACCAGGAATCCTTCTCAAAGTTTTTAATAGCTGCCTGCGTGATGGGGTCTTTCCATCACCATGGAAGGATGCCATATTAAAGCTGATACTGAAGGGACCATCTAGGCCAAAGAACGATCCATGATCTTATCGACCTATTGCCCTCCTCCTTGGATTAGGAAAGGTGTTTGAAAGAATGCTGGTGAGATGGATTACACTATACTGAAAAAAAACTTAGGCTGGTGGGACAGACAATATGGGTTTACTCCAGGTCGTGGAACAGAAGATGCACTTCGGACATCGCAAAACTATATATTAGGCTCGAACAGTAAGTATGTCCTTGGAATCTTTATTGACATTGAGGGAGCTTTTGAATCCATTCAATGGAGCAGCGTTCTTATATTGTTGAGACTTGCAGGCTGTTCAACTAAGATCTTTAGGGTGGTAAAGGACTACTTCACGCACTGTACAGTGACTGTTAAGTCATCGATTGGTCTTGTTGTACAAGAGGTGACCAGGGGATACCCACAAGGATTGGTTTTTGGACCACTAATGTGGAACCTAGTTTTGGAGGACTGATTGCATAGGGACTTCGAACATACAGAGATTTTGGCATATGTCGATGATCTTGTGCTGCTTATTGAAGGAAATTCACGGATGCAACTAGAAACCAGGTCACAGCAGCTTTTGCTTGAACTTAATAATCGATGTAGGTTACATAAACTGACTGTATCAGGAACCAAAACAAGGATAATGGTCTTCAAGGGTCATTTTTCGAGTAGAAGACCCCCAGTTATGAGAATGAATGGGTCAAGCCTAAAATCGGCAAGGCATTTAAAATATCTAGGCATTATGAGGCATTATGTTTGACAGATCTTTGACTTTCAGCTCACATGTTACTTATCTATCAGAAAAGGAGAGGAAATTTGGGATGATTACTCGAATCACTAGAGTTGGCTGGGGAATAAAAGGTAAGGCGCTGAACTTGCTATATGAATGTGTATTTATCCCCATGGTAATGTATGTGCACCAATTTAGTTTGAGCATATAAGTCAAAAAGTATTTACTAGAAAGCTCAGTTCCATTCAAAAACTAATGCTCCTTACGATGTGCATGGCATGCAGAACTGTGTCGACCCCAGCTTTGCAGGTTGTGACTGGAAAATTGCCTATTGATCTGCATTTGATGTATTGTGCATTGGCTTACTTCATCCGTTGCGGCATTCCCTGTTCTTTTCTGAATATACAGATGGACATCTTGGCAGATCCCAGGAAGGAAAGGGCAAGAATCTGGGATGCTTTAGTAAAAGTCTGGCAAGAGCATTGGAATGTTTGTGATAAAGGGCAGATTACACAAAAATTTTTCCCCTATTTAAGAAATGCAGCCTCAATAAAATTCAAATGATTTGCCCCAAACTTACAAGCTATGTTCTTATTGATTGGTCATGGTTCAATTAATGCAAAGTTGCATAATTTAAGAATTACTGAAAGATCTAGTTGCTATTGTGGCAAAAGAGAATCATGAAAACATATTATGTACAACTGTGAGGAGTACAGCGATCTACAAATTGAATTGGCATCTCGGGTTAGTAATCTCAATCATATGGCAGAAGGCTACGAGACAATTATAGTTATAAACAGGAGAACGTCTTGACTTTCCAAGCCTTTGCAACTGCAATATTTCTTAGACAGAAGACTCTTCTGCATCTGGAAGCCTTAGATTTGTAATGCAGTATGGTGTAGTGCCGAATTACCTAAAGTTCTGTAAAATCGTGGAGGCTTGAGTGTGCTATATGCACTGCAACTCCACCTCCTTGTGCTGGCATTTCTGTTCTCGGCAGCTCCTTGTGCTGGCATTTCTGTTCTCGGCAGCTCCTTGTGCTGTCATTTCTGTTCTCGGCAGCTCCTTGTGCTGGCATTCTATTCTCGGCAGCTCCTGGCGCTGCTGGCTTTCCAAAAGACTGTGAACAGATGTAGCTCTTTCTAATGAAGTTTGGACTTTGTATTTAATTATATGTATATTTATTTTTTATGTAATTTGATTATTTCCAGTTTGTTCGTATCAATTTTTTTTTTTTGGTCATAGCAAGTTTTTTCCCTCCCTGTACTTGGGCAGACAGGAGAGGGAGTATATAAGAGTACTGCTAAATTATGTGTAACTGACAGCGGGGTTGCCATTGGTTGGCTGGGACCACTTTAAATAATAAAAATAATAAAAAAAAAATGCACACTATGGGCAAAATAGTTAAACTGCACCAACCAACTACAGTAAATTCCAATTGTAACACTTCTACTTTACTGCTATTCCTCTTTTAATGCTCTTTTCTTCTGATCAATCTTATGAAGTACCATGCATTTTTTAATATCTTTAACACTAATTTAAAACACTTTTACGATTATTAATTTTTTAAGGGTCCAAGAAAATATAAACCCAGATATAACCCTTCTTCCTCTTGATTTTTGTCTTTGACAAAGGTTCATTACAGGTCTCTTGAAATCATGGTTTGCTTACTTCATAGAAATCACTTCTGGTATAGATGATGTTTATTTCATATTTAACTCAAACCTCTGAAAGGTTGCTAAGCTACTATTTACAACTCAGTCTGCCCATTATTGCATTTACATGCTCTCTGGGCTTTTTTTCTTTTAATTCTACATTACTTGTCTGCTATAATAATTAGTGTCTTGTATTAATAATGTGTGTTTAGTTGTTCAATGTGGCATCAATAAATTTAATTAATGAAGCATTATTATTTATTTATCGCATCTGTGTTTGTTTTATGTGATATTGTATGTTTTTACTCAAATTTGTTTACATGTTTAATTGTATTTAATAAAATATTTCTGAAAATTTTCATACTAAAAAAGAATTAAAATTTTTAGAAATTTTTAAAAAATATTTCTTCAACCCTTTCAAAAAAAAACAGGTTGAAGGTGCCAAAATTTCAATTATAGTATGTGTAATGTGCAAGTTTTCAGCATACATAAACCACTGCTTCATAAACACTGCAAATAGAGAAGCTAAAATAGTCTTCAGAAGTGTGGCGGTCTACTTATAAAGCTTTATTGCATATAGTGCTCTAAAGGGCTGGTCCCTGCGAAAGCACCAATAACAAAAGTTTACTGTATGTTGAGGCGCTACTGCTCTGGATTTAAGAATATTTGATGACTTCATATTATTATTATTATTGCTCTTATATTATTTCTCCCTGATTGGGGGGTTCCATCCTATGACAGGTGTGCTACCAAGTACACAGCATGGTTGTTATGTCTGATGTTACTGTTGGTCGAGAAACTCTCTGACTATCCTACAGGTGTTCAGGATTGTGACTTTCAAGTTCCTTGTAGGTGTTCTCTGGGAGACCTAATGCTGTTAGGCTGTTATGTATTCGCACCATACCAGTAGTTGACACGATGATTTGGATGGTCATTACTTGTCACATATACCACATCTCTTTGATCTCCAGTCTTAGGTTCGTGTACTTCCTGATTTTCTCCTCGTGGGTTTTCTGGAGGTTGCCAGTGTTGCACAGTGCTGTGTCAATCAAGTAGGTAGCCTTTTCCTTCTTGTCGACAAGAGTTATGTCCAGTCTGTTGTCTGGGATTTTCTTGTCCGTTATTATAGTGCAGTCCCAGTACAGCTTATGGGTTGGGGTCTCTAATACTCCCCTCGACGTGGGCACCTGTACGTGGTGAGGGTGCCTCCCAGTGATGCTGCTGGCTTTCCAGATTAGCATCACTGGGATCTAACGCCCATGCCTAGGTTCCAGGGTTACGTCATTGGAATCTGACGTGTGCAGCCATCCGCCGTGACCCATGGAAACTCAGAAAAAGGGATCCTGATGAGGGGCACAGCCTTAATACACCACTTCGGCCCCCCTGCTTTGACAAGATGGGAGGTCCCGGACTGGCCTGACTGGGATCAATCGGCGGGTGGTTCTTACTGCTAGGGTCAACTGTGTTCCAATAATTCTCCTTCCCTTTGGTCCTGAGATGGGATCAAGACTTATTGGAAACATGGGTATGATGCTCATGAGCAAACTTGCTGTCCCATTCGTATATGCAGTACCTCGTGGAGCCATATGAGGGGACTCGTATGGCTCCCCTCATATGGCTCCACGGTGAGTGAGGTACTTAGGGCATCTGAAATTTTTATCTTATCTCATGAGTAATTTAAATCCCTCTTTTTCTTCTGGGGCTCCAACAAGGCCCCTACCTAACTGATGCGATGGCACCGATAATACCAACTCAGAAAGACCCAGAACAGAGGATAGACCACCATCAGTGACACCACTTTTTCTCATTCTTCATTCCACTGGAGAGCAGTCACTTGGGAAAATGTCACCTTTCTTCATCCAGAAAGGATTAGAAGGGTTAGCAGGTTCTCCAAAATCCGTCAAAAGGCTGCGTTCTGGAGACATTTTAGTTGAGGCTGCAAGCCTAAAACATGCGCAACAACTTCTGAAAGCCACATCGATATGGGGAATACCCATCGTTGTTACCCCCATAAAACTCGGAACTCTTCATGTGGTATCATATCAGAGTGGGACCTTCTTCGTGTCTCTGAAGATGAGATCTGCTCTGAATTGAGAGACCACGGAGTGATAGCTGTCAAAAAGAATATCGATGTGGAAGAATGGGAATCTCTCCCTACCTGAGTTATCATCCTAACATTTAACACCCCATGGCCTCCAACTTCCAGAAAGGCAGGCTACTTAAACTGCCTAGTGAGGATCTACATCCCAAACTCACTGAGGTGTTTTTAATGCCAAAACTACAGCCACCCCTAAAGAGCTTGTCGTGATTCTCCTGCCTGTGCTCGTTATGGTGTTAAAGATCACGAGAGCAAGGAATGTTTAGCTTCTAAGCCAGATTGTACTAATTACCAAGTAGAGCACCCTGCATACTCTCGAGCATGCCAGCGGTGGGAAGACTAAAAGAAATTCAAAAAATAAAAACAGAGCTGAACACATCCTATCAGGAGGCCAGAAAACACATCCACCCAATAAATAGCGGCAAGCCCTCACACGCCCAGATAGCTTCTGGGAAGAGTACCTTTGGAACCCAGACAGATATGACAATTCCACAAAGGGTATCATTTATTCCCATTGCGTACTATTTATTAAGTTCCCAAAAGCCCACCCAAAAATCACAGTCAGCTGCCACTCCTATATCCGTACCTCCTAATGTTCCAGCTTCTGAAACACAGTGCTAAAGAAACTTCAAAGAAATTGGAACAGCCACCTATAATGCAAGAAACAATGGACGTGAAAGATAAGGAGGCACAGGATGAATCAGTCCTGGAACTCTTTGCAGAAGAAGAAGAAATAGATACGGGCCAACGGCCAGTCTTTCCAAAGAAAGAGAAATCCAGGACTGAGAAAACAAAGCCCTCAGCCCTTCGGAAGCCATCGGATGGACCCAGTAAATCTAAATAATGGGTACATTTAAATTTCTACAATGGAATTGTCATGGATTCCGTAGAAATAGTGATGCATCAAGGCTCTTCTGAGTAAGCATGAGCAAACTTGCTTTTGCTTACAGGAGACGTATTTTAAGGAAAATGAGGATCCTTACTTGCATAACTGCTCAGTTATTCGCAAAGACAGCTGCAGATGGACCCACCCATGGTGGAGTCATCATCTTTGTGGGTAACCACACCCCTTCCAAGCTATGCCACTTACCACCAACTTAGAGTGGTAAGTGGCAATCGTCTTACAGTAGGGTTCCTCTTACCAGTTTGTTCCATCTATTTGCCACCTGGGAATGACATCCCCCAAGCAGACCTTTATGATCTTATTAAGCAACTGCCACCCCTTTTCTATTATTAGGGATTCCAATCTGACATCAATAGAAGAGGTTGGATTATCAAGTAATTGCTTGAAAATAATGTCTGGTCCTTCTAAATGTGGGATCTAACACCTTTTTCCACATGACTAACCGTACATTTACTGCTATTGATCTTTCCATCTGCTCCACTTCCCTCCTGCCTTTGTGTACATGGGAGGTTGAAGAAAACCTTTATGATAGTGATCACTTCACCGTGTTATCCACCATTTCTAATGAAAGACAATGCCACCAGTCGAGGATATCACGTTGGAAAATCAATCACACAGACTGGAATGCCTTTAGACATCTGGCAACATTCAATACGACAGCAGTCAGCCAGGGGCCAATTAATGAAGCAGTAAAACACATCACAGAATGTATCATTCAGGCAGCGGCAGTTGCAATCCCAAGGACATCGTCTCGGTTTCCACATTTTTCAAAACCAGGGTGCAATGGAGAATGCACAGCAGCTAGAAAGGCTCAAAATAAAGCATGTGGACTATTTTGTCGTTACCCCACCACAGATAATTTAATAGCCTTCAAATGTGCACGTGCCAAAGCACATTACGTAAGACAAAGTAAGAAGGAATCTTGGATCCACATCACATCTTCCATTAACCAGGCTTCATCACCTAAGCTTGTGTGGGATATAGTCCGGAAAATGAAGGGCAGATACACATCACGCCCTTCATCGATCCAGGAGCATAATGGATGTGCAGTTGCAGACCCAACTGCAATGGCAAACACTCTAGGGGAGATATTTGCTAAAGTGTCCACCAAAGCATCTTATTCCCCTGAGTTTCTGGCCCTTAAACAAAATGCCGAAAAGCAACATTTGAAGTTGTCATCAAATAACTGTGAAGAATACAACCCTTCACAAAATGGGAAATGAAAACGGCATTAACATTATCCCAGGCAAGTGCCATCAGGCCACATCCATTATGAGATGATTGAACATCTTTCATCTGAATCCATGGACCAACTGCTCTGTTTGTATAACCTTGAAGAGTCTATCTTCAAGATGAATTTCCGGACTCCTAGAATATGGCCATCATGCTTGCCTTTCCAAATCCAGCAAAGGATCTAAAACTTCCAAATAATTACCGTCCGATTGCTCTGACAAGTTGCATGTGCAGGACCCTGGAAAGGATGGTGAATGCCCATCTTTTTTTTGGGATTTAGAAGCAAACGGCCTTCCTTACAAAGTGCAATGTGGTTGCCGAAGGAATAGGTCAACACTCAACCATTATAAGACTGGAAACATCTGTCCAAGATGCTTTCCTCAAACGCAAGCACCCTGGTGTCAATTTTCTTTGATATGGAAAAAGCGTATAACACAGCTTGGAGATTTGGAATTTTAAAGGATATCCATGATCTGGGTCACCTACCCCATTTTATTAAAAACATTTTAATGAATGGTTCATTTCATGTTTGTGTAGATTCTGTTCTCTTTCAATCTTTTTGTCAAGAGGAGGGAGTTCTCCAAGGGCCAGTCCTGATTGTTGCACTTTTTGCTATAAAAGTTAATTCTATTACTGAACAACTTCCTCCAACTGTAAGCAGTACCCTCTTCGTTGATGACTTTACCATCTTCTGTTAGTTATGCAACGTGAGCACACTGTCAATTGTGTCAAATATTGGGCAGTGGCTAATGCCTCAGGTTCTCACCTCAAAAGACCTCACAAATGGAACCTGAACCAGAAATCAAACTCGGACAAAACATCATTCCAGTAGCACCTGATATGAAATTCTTGGGACATGTATTCGATAGAAAGTTGACATTTTTACCACATATTCATCAACAGCAGACAAAGTGCAAGGGATTGAATCTCCTACGTGCTATCTCCTACGTGCTATCTCCTCCAATAACTGGGGTGCAGACCATTGCACTTTACTTCACCTTTACCGTGCACTTGTCCGATCTAAATTAGACTATGGGTCCCAAGTATATACACTAGCTAGAAACAGTGTACTATGGTGGCTAGACCCAGATCCAAGCCATCTGTATTGCTACTGAGGCATTTATAACTCCCCTGTCAAGAGTTTATACATCGAAGCAGGTGAACTGCCACTGTCCCGTGACGAAAGCAATTTCAATAAATATACTTTTAAATTGAAATCCCTGCCAGAAAACACTACGTGGACATCCATTTTTGAGCCACAATGGGAAACTCTTTATAACACCCATCAGACTGCCAACCGTCCCTTTGGTATCCGTGTGCAAGAGCTGCTCAGAGAGAGAGAGAGAGCATTACGGTACACAACATTGCCCAGTCACCAAGACAACCACTTCCACCCTGGCATGCTCGCCTACCATCGTGTGACTTTTCAATCAAAATTTGGGATAAGGTCACCATCTCACCATCTCTCAACTCTATGCCCAGTACCCTGACTTCTTGCCTGTCTTTACTGATGCTCGAAGTCAGAGTCATCTGTCAGATCTGCGATCTTCCCAGATCACGCTATATCTGGGAAGATTTCCCTTGAATGCAGCAATATGCAGCTGAGTTGTATGCTATACAATTGGCCTTGGACCACATAAAAATACAAGTATATCAAAGGTGTATTGTGTATACTGACTCTCTAAGTATACTGCAGGCTTTATCGGTGACAAGGTATAACCCTCATCCATTCCTGACCCGGATGCAGCAGATGTTACACTCCCTTTCTAAGCGTTCTTTCGACTTTCATTTCTGCTGGATTCCAGGCCACATTGGGATCAGGGGTAATGAACTGGCAGATGCCGTGGCCAGATCACCAGGACCCCACAATGCTCTTTGCCTGTTAGTCCCCTATACAGACTACAGGCAGCTAATACATGATAAATTATTTTCCCAATGGCAATAATCTCGACATGAGCAGGTCACAAACAAGCTGTATCAGATAAAGCCTGTAATCCGACACTGGCAGTCTAGTCTGCACAGGAACCGCGGAGAAGTTGTTTTAGCTTGCCTCTTGGACGCAGTCATTTTACACATCCATTTCTGCTGAGGGCAGATGACTCTCCTATGTTTGACAATTGTGACATCTTTTTAATAGAGTGTCCACGTTTTAGACACGAACGTGATTTATATTTTACCTCTTTTAGTCATCTAGCTGAGCCTTATACACTCAGCCAAATATTATTTGACAATGATATTTCTTCAACCATGTGTTTGCTGTTTTTAGCTTTTTTAAAATCAGTAAACCTTTTTACTCACATTTAAAATACTTCTTTATTGTTCTATGTCTTATACATTTTATAACTGTTTTATTATATATATCCGACTTTTCCCAGGGGCTCACACCTGGTGAGTATGGGCTTGGCTCACCCAGGGTCGTGAGCTGGATACCATCATTCTTCTCTTTCTTGGTGATTTCCTTTTATTTCTCTCTCTCTCTCTCTGCCCCTCCCTCCCTCCCTTTTGCCTGGTACAGCTGAGGTACAGTTGCCTGGTAAGCCTCAGGCTTCCTTGTACCATATGGCTAATAATAATAATAATAAATAATCCATTAGGTCACTGAAAGTTTTACCTTTTTATGGTCTAGTTTTGGTGCATTATAGCCTTATTTGCTAATGCTAATGCCTAGGGTTCGTACTTGTGGTATGGTACACTTTCTGTGATCAACTGGTATTTCCTCGCTAGCATCTGATATATTATCCTAGCTACCTGGTTGTGTCTACAAGTGTACTCAGTTTAGGTGATCACCTGGCATCCCGCAGTAATGTGTTGGATCGTTTCTGAGGCCAGGTGGCACCGTCAACGTATCATCTGACACACCGGACTCCTTTGTGATGTATTTTCTATAGTTTCTATAGTTTGGCATTGATTACCTGGTTTTGGATGGCGAGCATGAATCCTTTCGTTTCGGGGAAGAATGACTTGCTTGTGAGCCATGCATTGGAAGCCATTTTATCTATGTGATCTTGATGAAGGTCATTGTAATGTCTGCCATGGAATGTCTTCTTTGCCCATCTTTCTAGATTCGTTTGGGCAAAGTGGGACACCTTGCTGAGGTTGAGTGGGGTATGCCACTTGTCTATCTTCCTTATGGCCTGGTGGAATGCTGCTGTGTTTTTCTGGAAGTAATCGTTCAGGTTAGCTATCGCTGTTTTCTGCTGTTTAATGAGGTCGATCAGGCCCCTTCCTCCACTTTCCGAGCTGTTGTCAGTCTCTCCACTGCTGATTTCGGATGGTGTTGGCAGCTCTTGGTCATCATTGTCCTTGTCTTTCTCATGATATCCTCCAGCTTTGTATTAGTCCAATCTGTGATCCTAAAGGAGTATGTTAGCACTGGAACCAAATAGGTGTTTATGGCTTTAAGTGTGTTAGTAGTAGTAGTGGCACTTGATGCAAGAAAGCAAGTGTAGGAGCTTATGCAGCATCAGCCAAAAAAAAAAAAAAAAATCACACCATACCCTCCAATTGCCTGTCCAGTTCCTCCTTAAATTTATTTAACCTATCAACTTCCACAACGACAGATGGAAGTTTGTTCCAGCAATTAACCACCCGCTGGCTAAAGGCAAATTTCCGCACATCTATTCTACATCTATCCTTTCTTAATTTGAACTTATGTCCCCGTAGGTTCGTATTCTGAACAAGTGGGAGGATCCCATCAGAATTCAGCGTGCTCAACCCATTCAAGGCCTTATAGACCTCAATCAGATCACCGCGCAGGTGCCTAGTCTCCAGCCACTGCAATTTGCAGAACTTAAGCCTCTCTTGGTAAGAGGATCCCTTCATTCCCCTCACCAATCGTGTTGCTCTTCTCTGTACACGCTCAAGCAAATCTACATCCTTCCTAAAATGAGGCCTCCAGACCTGTACGCAGTACTCAAGGCGTGGCCTGACCATTGCCTTATACAGAGGGACAATCACCTCCTTTTCCCTGCTAGCAAAATTCCTATATATCATTGACAAAACCCCATGACCTGCCCTAGCAGCCTGTCTACATTGCTCAGAAAACTTCATATCTGACTGCACAATTACTCCCAGGTCTTTTTCATTTTCTACCACCTTAAGTGTAGTACCACACAGTTGGTACGTTTCTCTGGGGTTACTTCTACCCATGCAGTACTTTGCATTTGTCAAGGTTAAACTTCAGTTGCCACTTCTTAGCCCATCTGCCCAAATTATCTAGATCCTGTTGCAGTAGCACACTGCCATTACTGTCATTAACAACCCTGCCCGTGTTTCCTCTGTTCAGCTTTGCTTTCAGCAGGCTTCTGAGTCTTTGATGGTATTTTTCGGTCAGGCAGGCCTTAATTTCCTTGTGCTGTAACTGCTGAGTTTGCATCATCCCCAAGTATTTGTAGGATGCCATGGCTTCAAACTCTTTAACAGTCTGCAGCTGGTAGTTTTGGTTGACTAATTTTCCCTGCTGCAATCCAGATTCCATCCTAATATCATTGCTGAATTCTTCGGCAATCTGGAGTAGTTGCTGAAGGTTCTCCTCGATTCCCATGTAGAGCTTGATGTCATCCATGTATATCAGGCCGGTGAGGATGTACGGGTTCTTCCTTCTTCTTTGAGGTTATACCCATGCTTGCTACTGCTGAGCATGGTGGATAGCGGGTTAAGTGTAAGACAGAACCACAATGGGCTCGGGGCATCTCTCTGAAAGATTCCTCTCCTGATGGAGATTGGCCTGGTTGTGATGTTTTTGACCTTAATGGTGGTGCTCCATTTTGCCATCATTTCTCCTACGAAGTTTGTCACTATCGGATTGACTTTGTAGATGTTCAGTTCCTCTAATAGCCACGGAGTCAAAGGCCTTGAGGTAATCGATGTAGGCTGTGTACACGTTGCAGCTGTCCTTGTAGGCTTGCTCCATAACCGCGGCATCTATGGTTAATTGCCCCTTGCATCTTTCTGCTATTCGGCCATTATGTTCTGGCTCTCCAAGTGGTCTGATATCCTGGTTATTCAGCTGGTTAGGATCTTGTACATTGTTGGGAGGCAGGTGATTGGCCTATATTTTGCCGGGTTTCTTGTATCTTCATCTTTAGGCTTCAGATATGTGATTCCTTGAGTGAGAAACTTTGGGATTGTCTCTGGGTCCCTTATCATTCAGGTGAACTGCTCTGCCAGGTGCAGGTTTGTGCAAGTGAGCTTCTTGTACCAGTAGTTGTGGACATTATCTATTCCTGGAGTTCTCCAGTTGTGAGAGTTCTTGACCATCTGCTTTACTTCTTCTTCCTGAATCTCCGACCCTCTCATTTCTTGTATGTCCTTGGTTTTCTTGCGTTCTAATTCTATCCAGGGGGCTCGGCTGTTAGGTCTTACATCCCTGCTCCATATGTTTCCTCAATCGTCTTCTGCTTGGGTGGTGCATTCCCTTCTTTCCCATCTTCTCCGAGACTCCTGTAGAAGCCTCTTTGGTCCTCATCAAAGTTGCGGTTGTTTATTTTCCTCTGGGAGCTCGCTTTGTATCGGCATAAGTCTCTTTCTGAGTGCAATGACGTTCTGCTTCAATGTGTCCAAGTACTCTCCTATTCTCTGATTTTTTGTCTCATGTTTGCTGTGGACGCTGTCTCTCGTGAGGATGCTCTTCACTCTTCCAATTAATTTCTTACTCCTATTTCCCCGTTGGTACTGGGTCACTTGGCGTATCTTGACACTTAATTCTTCTATCTTCTGATGAAGTCTTCTTTCCCAAGCTGGTGATTCCTTCTGTTTTCGGTTCGTCTGCTGCTGGCCTCCAATGTTGTACCCTTGGTGTCGAGGTAATGTGGTATTATGTGCTAATTGAGGTGGTGGTCTGTGACTCTCCACATGGTTCTATTCAGCCTCTGCTTCTGTATCATGTGAGTCTTTGTGGGGTCCATTCCTTCGAATTTTGTTAGGGCCTTCTTCCACTCGTCCACTATTCTGGATATCATGACCTCGTCTCTTTCCACTTCAGCTGCTGTGGTTTGTATTTCTTCTTGCTCTTCCTGCTCTGGTTCAGTGGTGGTATGTTCTTCCTCCTCTGGTTCTGCATTCTTTATCCTTTATAGTTGATTGCTTGATTTTTTCCAAGATTGCAGGAGCTATCAGGTTCTTCGTGACAATGGTCCTTCTCTGGTCTGCTATTCGCTGTTCAGTGACCTGAATATTCGGGAATCGTTCCAGCCATTTGGTATGTAGTCTCGCCCTGTAAGTCGTCATATCGGTCTCCAGTGTCAGTATTTAGTAGTATGCTTGCATGATGTACTTATTCATTTCGATGCTCCACTTCATGCATTGGCATTTTCTGCCTTCCTGGGCAGTTACTAGCGTAGTTGCACAGGAAGCACTTCCAGTTGATGGGGCTGGATGGTCTTGCCCTTCTGTTGTGGTAACCATACGGGGGACAGTGCCACTTGTTCCACTGTCTTCCTCGGGAGACTGTCTCTGTTTTATTATTATTGGCACATGTTGCAAGGAAGCAAGCTTATAAAGAGTCAGCCAAAAAAAATCATCCACATCACTTGTCCACCATCTCCAGTTATTCCTCTAATTCTACCTTGAATTTATTCAACCTGCCCACCTCCGCAACACGAGATAGAAGTCTGATCCAGCAGTCACCCACCTGCTGGCTGAAGGCAAACCTCATGCCTGTCCTGCAACCACCTTCCTCAATTTGAATTTATGCTCCCTCATATGAATAGTCTGAGCAAGAGGAAGAAGAATGCCATCAGCATTGAGCTTTCTCAATCCATTCAAAGCCTTAAAATCTCGATCAGATCACAAGGCAACTGCTTAGTCTCTATTAGCTTAGTGTAGCATTGTCAATTAATCAATTGAATTTATTAATCTTTTTAATTTTCAATGTTATTCAATTAAATTGCATAAATGGAAATCATGCCCCAGATTAGAGCAGCAAAGCAACAGGCACAAAGTACAGGCAGTGCTGTGGCTTAGGGGAGACCCAAAGGGTGCAATTCTACAACACATCACAGCCTAAAAAAAAATGTGCAACTTGTAAAATGTTTACAGGTCTTTCTGGAATGGGGCATGATATACACAGAGCACACACAAAAACATCCTCCAGCCAAGTTGGATGTCATTATGAAAATGAAAAATACCCCCATGTCTTTTTCATTTTGACTAACCTAAATGTAGTACCACACAATTAGTAAGTTACACTGGGATTATTGCTACCCATAAGCAGTACGGCCCCGGGTGCCAAGCGTTCCGTGGCCAAGCGATCTCAGTGCGTTTCAAAAAGCGAGCTATCTAAAGAGGTTTTGCCATTATATATATTCTGTTTATTTCCGAATACCGTTCTTCTCATTTTATACTTAAGTAGCTCTTTCGTTCTACAAGTAGTAGGCAAAGGCCCAGAAAGGAAAGAAACCTTTCTGTTTCTGTTTCGTTTTCTTTATTATTAATACAACTAATAGCCGCTTGGTCACCTCGTGGCACTGCTCCTACCTCCCCGTGGCGGGGCCGGTAACCTGGGTGGTAAAGACAAACCCCCAGGGCCAAAAGGAGCCGACATGGATATAAATGACTATCCACCATTAGAGCCCTCGGGTTCGAGATCAGAAATTCCTGACAACGACCGGGACTCCAATCGTCCGAAGCGACTAAGGACGGAAAATCAGAATAATGACGTGCCAGCATTTCTTGTAATGCACTCATTATCCACGCAACCTGTTGGCAAACTATCGCCTTTTCTAATACAGAAATGTTTAGAATCGGTTTGTGGATCTCCTAAAATGGTTAAGCGTCTCCAATCTGGAGACCTTCTAATTGAAACTTCTAAGACAACTCACTCAGAGAAGCTGTTAAAATTAACATCATTTAACAGTATTCCGGTGTCAGTTACGCCCCAAAACACTCTTAACACCTCTAGAGGCATTATCAGCGAATGGGACTTACTAACAGTGTCAGAAGAAGAGATAATACAAGAACTCAGGGAACAAAAAGTGACTCATGCGCGGAGAATAATGACCAGAAAAGATGGGAACCTACTACCAACCAGGTCCGTCATTTTAACATTTAGTACTCCGACTCTTCCATCTTCTGTTAAAGCAGGTTATTTAAACTGCAAGATTCAGCCATACATTCCAAATCCCATTCGCTGCTTTAAGTGCCAGAAGTATGGCCATTCTCAGACGGCATGCCGAGGCGATGCTGTGTGTCCTATTTGTGGCTCTAAGGAGCATTCTCAAGGAGACTGTACAGCTGCCACTCCTAGTTGCCCTAACTGTAAAGGAAGCCATCCTGCCTTTTCTAAAGCATGTGACCTTTGGAAAACAGGCAAACAAATCCAGAAATATAAGGTGGAACATAAAGTCACATACCCTGAAGCAAGGAAGCAAATACTGTTAACCATGCCTAGCCGATCATATGCATCGGTCTCTAAAAACAGCCGGTCAATTTCAACTCAAACAGATGTCTCCATAGAACCAAACATTTCATTTTCCACCTGGGCCAAAACTATGCTAACGTGCAATAAAAAATCTACAGTTAATGAAACCAGCAACACGCCAATCAGTATCCCAACTGATGCCATCTCAACCTTGCCCGAAAGAACAAAATCTGTTAGCGTTGAAAATCAAAAGACAATGAAACCATGCTATAGCAACATTCAAATGGAAGTTCAGTCAGAGGACGAAGACACAGTCCTAGAATTACATGCCAATGACACCATGGATACAGGACACCCAACCTTTCCCAAAAATGAAAAATCAAAACTAAGCAGGCAGAAACCTCAGAAAAAACAGTCAGATCAATCTTCGTCAAATAAACCCAAGCAATGAACAAATTCCTACAATGGAACTGCAGAGGATTACGCAGTAATATAGATGACCTGAATGATTTACTCATACAAACTAACGCATTAGGAGTATGCTTACAGGAGACATTTTTATCACCAAAAGTTTCACTCAAATTCAAAAACTATACTATGTTTAGGCGAGACAGGGATTCTGACTCTTCTTCTCGTGGAGGGGTAGGAATTCTTGTCAAAACTACCATTCCATCAAGACATCTCCAACTAGTAACCTCCCTAGAAGTTGTAGCGGTTCGGATAGCAATGGGAATATCATTAACTCTTGCATCTATTTACATACCACCTAATTATCCTTGTACCCAGACTGAACTTGACAACCTTTTAACACAACTGCCACCTCCTGTCTGTTTACTCGGTGATTTTAACGGTCACTATCCATTGTGGGGATCCTCCACTATGGATAAGAGAGGCCAATTAATTGAAACATTCCTAGATAACCATAATCTGATTGTATTAAACACTGATTGTATTAAGCTCTCCAACTTATGTTCAATTACCTGCAGGCACAACATCTGCCATAGATTTATCTATCTGTTCAGCATCTCTTTTTCCAAGTATGGAATGGTTGGTGTTGAACGATCCATTCCACAGTGACCATTTTCCAATCATCAGCTCAATTCAAACACAGGTCGTATCATGCCCCAAAGCCCATATATCTTGGAGTTTCCACAAAGGAGACTGGAAAAACTACCGTACTTGTGTCCTATTAAACAAACAGTATGTACAGCAACAACATATTGATGAAGTAACCAAACACATTACCAGCCATATATTATCAGCAGCCGAAATTTCTATTCCAAAATCCTACCAGAGCAAGCGGGTACACCAAAACCAGTGGTGGAATCAAGATTGCACCATAGCAAAAGTAGAAAAAAACCGTGCTTGGAACCAATTTCGCAAATTCCCCACTACCGCCAACCTTATAGCTTTCAAAAAACTGAGAGCCAAAGCAAGACAAATTAGGAAAAAAGCAAAACATGACTCCTGGATTAAGTTCGCCTCAACTATTAACAAAAATACTGACACTCGGATTATCTGGGAAAAATACAAGCTCTCAATGGAAAATTTCTACCTCTACAGTCTCCAATAATTCAGTGGAATGGGCAGGACCTATCTTCTCCTACTGACATCGCAAATGCTTTAGCAGAATCTTTCTATAATACTTCCGCCTCAACCACTTATGTGACTGCTTTTCAGAGAATTAAAACTAATGAAGAACGAAAAAAATTGAATTTTTCAACTAATCACCCACTTCCATATAACCAGCCCTTTACTATAGCTGAACTCAAAGAATCCTTGAGTAAATCTCCAAATAGTGCAGCAGGACCAGACGGCGTTCACTACAGAATGCTTAAACATCTGTGCGAAGCTGATCTGTACATACTATTGCTATTTTATAATAGGATCTTCTCAGAAAACACATATCCTCTCTCATGGCGTCATTCCTATATTTGTGCAATACCAAAACCGGAAAAAGATACATCTCTAGTTAAAAATTACAGACCAATATCATTGACAAGCTGTTTGGGCAAGACCTTCGAAAGGATGGTGCATAAGAGGCTCACCTGGATTCTTGAATCCCAAAATCTGCTTTCTGATCACCAATATGACTTCCACAAAAACAGGTCCACTCTAGATTTACTTGTCAAAATTGAATCCAACATACATAACGCCTTCATCAGGAGACAACATTTGGTTATGGTCAACCTGTATATTCAGAAAGCATTCGACACCACATGGCGTCATGGTATTATCACAGATATGCATCAGTTAGGGTTGAGAGGCTATCTCCCTCAAATTATTCAGAACTTTTTAAAGTTACGTACCTTTCAAGTCAAATATCAAAACTTCCTATCAGCATCTCATATTCAAGAAGAGGGTGTCCCACAGGGTTCCATACTGAGTCCAACGCTATTTGCAATTAGGGTCAACAATATATTGGAAAATCTTCCAAAAACTATTGAAGTATATATGTATGCAGATGATCTCACCATATCGTGCCAATCACAAAATATGAGTACTATCGAAAGACAGTTACAAATTACTCTAAACAGAATAGAATCGTGGACTTTACGGAATGGATACCATCTTGCCGAACAGAAATCCACTACCACTCATTTCTGCAAACTCCGGTCATTTCATCCTGATCCTGAGTTAAAGATCAAAAATGTGTCGGTTCCTCTGGTTAACACTGTCCGCTTTCTTGGCCTGGTACTAGATAGAAAACTGAACTTTCAAGCACATGTGGCCTATCTTCAAACCATCTGCTTGAAGAAATTGAATATCCTTCGGTGTGTGTCATCCATGTCATGGGGCGCTGATCGGCATACTCTTATTCATATTTATAGAGCTCTCATCAGGTCCCGTTTGGACTACGGTTCTCCAGTGTATGACTCTGCAAGGAAGAGTACCTTAGAGCGATTAAATACCATCCAGCACAGTGCCCTTCGAGTTTCTCTAGGGGCTTTCAGAACCTCCCCAGTCCAGAGTCTTTACATTGAAGCCCATGAACCTCCCTTACACCTTCGGAGGAAAACATTGCTCTTGATGTATGCCGCAAAAATCCGCAGTCTTCCCTCTCACCCGAATTGGAGATGTCTGTACAATACCGAATGGGACTCATTGTACAACAGTAAACCAAATGAAAACAGACCAGCTGCACTTAGACTTAAAGAACTAACTGAAACGTGGAATATTGAAATCGGCAATATATATCAGGACATCACACCGCCTGATCCACCGTGGACAAATATCCCTGCAATTTTTGATGAATATTTCCAACAGTGGGGAAAGAACACCTTGTGTCCCTTCAATATCACACAGTTACATGAAGCTCACTCTGCTTTTAATTCACAGACCTGTAAGATCTATACAGATGGATCGAAAACTGAGACCCAAGCAGGCGCTGCTGCGATCTTTCCATCTTTCAGCACTTCTGTCTCATTACCTGTAGAATGCAGTATCTTCACTGCTGAGCTTTATGCTATTAACTTGGCTCTAGGGCATATTACTGAACTTCTAATTTCGTCTGCCATAATATACACTGACTCGCTCAGTGCTGTCTCTGCCATAAATAGTAATACCAACTCATCTCACCCTGTAATAAAACAAATCCATTCTAAATTACTTGTGTGTAATGAGTCAAACCAAACTGTAACATTCTGTTGGATTCCAGGTCATTCTGGGATAGCTGGAAACGAAAGAGCAGATCTAGCAGCCAAACAACCAGATACTACTCTTTTGCAGACTTTTCGATCCCCATATACTGATTATAAACATATTATCCATAAAGCATGTTACAATAGCTGGTCATTAATCTGGAGAGGTTATCCAGAAAACAAATTATACCAAATAAAACCAGAACCAAAGCTGTGGCCCTCCAGCTTCCAGAAAAGCAGACGAGAAGAAACAATTTTAGGAAGGCTCAGGATTGGGCATACTTATCTCACTCACCTCTATCAACTAATGACAGCGCTCCACAATGTACATCATGTCAAGTACAACTGACCATTCGCCATTTGTTAGTGGACTGTCCCCACCTTCAGAACATCCGCTTAGATACTTTTAAATCAATTGCTAAAACACAGTCATCAATAAATTTATTGCAGATTCTGGGAGATGATTCTAATAAAAAGGAACTATATACTTTCCTAAACCGTATACAAATATATCATAAAATATAGATATTATTTCATATTCACCATTAGAAGACACAATATGGCCCAAGTAGCCTATGTGTCGTTAAACCCAACAACAACAACAACAACAACAATAAGCAGTACTCTGCATTTGTCAATATTAAACTTCATCTGATGACTAATTTTACAGCTGAAATCGTGAAGTACTGTTGATTATCTATTAAGATTCTTAGCGAAGCTTATTATATTAGTACTCACCTCTAGATCCGAATTGGTTAGGGTTAAATTTACATGAAGGAAAGTAAAGAGAGTAAAAGAATAAAGTAAAAGTTCTCAATTATATTAATGGATTAATTAATTTAAAAACATGTCTCTAGGAAGAGGAAGTGCACTACTTTTTCCTGATTTTTTTTTTTGATTTTGGTAGTTGTTGGCGCATCGGCTTCTGTGGCCATATTGCACCTCCCAAGGTTTTTGCAGTACTTTGATCCAAGCCCGAGGCGGGAATCGAACCCGCGACCTTTGGGTTGCCGGGCAGGTACTTGACCCACTCGGCTAGCCCGGTCGGCACTTTTTCCTGATTGTCATGTATAAAATTATGAACAAGGTTCGCGTGTTTGAAAAATGAAGAGTTGGATCGTCATCAGTTGTGAATGACATGAATGAATGTTTGAGTTTCTAAGTATTGATATATAGTATTATAGTACCCAGGATGCATTACGTTAAACACATGGAAATTTGATTCGTGTGAGCTGCCATATTCATGGGTAATTTAGTGCTTAAAATTTCATATGAGCTATTTTGGCGGAACCATTCTATAGCTAGGGCTTTGTACTGGAATATCTTATAATTCGATTTAAGTTTAATTAGTGTAATTGCATTATCTATTACTGGATCGTGATTAAAAGAGTGTACGTGCTGGCTGAGTTCAGTTCCAGGTTGGTCTGATTTGAAACTATTATAATGATAGTATGCTCTCGTGTTGGCTGTTCTTGAAGTTTCATATTTTGTGGTTTTCATATCATGCTACAATGCATGCTACATAAAATCCTTTATGCCTACACAATTATCTGCACTTGAATGTAGGTTCAATTTTTCTATTAACAATAATCACTACCCCTTAAAAGACAATATAATAGAGCTCCAAATGAAACTAGAGAACCACCCAGATAAGAATCGATTAATGCACGAAGGAAGAGACATAACACAAAAACTGGCAAGGCTCTTCACAAAGTGCATTAGAAAAGGTGACACCTAAGCAGTGGAATAATGCAATCATAGTTTTGCTGCATAAGAAAGGAGATAAATCAGAAATTGGAAATTACAGACCAATTAGCTTGTTATCCCACATCTACAAGTTGTTCACAAGGGTCATTACTAACAGATTAGAAAGAATACTTGATGAGAATTAACCGAAAGAGCAAGCTGGCTTTAGGACAGGATTCTCAACTATGGATCACCTACACATAATATCACAGCTAATGGAGAAAGCAAATGAATATAAAACACCATTATGCCTGGCATTTGTGGATTATGAAAAGGCATTTGACTCCATACAGCATAAGGCAATGTTTCGGGCACTGGAAAGACAAGGCATTGATACCCCATATATTATGATTTTGAAGAAAATATATGAGAGTGCTACCTCCTTTATTAGACTAGACAAAGACAGTAACAAATTTAAAATTGAGAAAGGAGTTCGACAAGGAGACACAATATCTCCGAAGCTGTTTACTGCTGCCCTTGAGGAAGCTTTCAGAAGATTAGACTGGTCGCAGAAAGGAGTCAATGTGAACGGAGAGTACCTAAACCATTTACGATTTGCAGATGATACTGTGGTCATAACCCATGATCCCAAAGAATTAGAGGAAAATCTTAATCAGTTATGCACAGCTAGTAAGAATTTTGGACTAAAGATGAATATGGCTAAAACAAAAGTAATGATGAACAAGTATGCAACAGAAAGGGAAATAATGATTGAAGGAGCTGTAATTGAAAAGGTGGAGTCATATACTTATCTGGGACAAGTTATTAGCTGTAATAATGATAAATGGCTGGAAGTCAAGAGAAAAATAAATTTTGGATGGATAGCATTCAGTAAATATAGTCACATACTGAAGAGCAATATCCCAGTTTGTCTGAAACGTAAAATAATGAACCAATGTATACTGCCCACCATGACTTATGGAAGTGAAACTTGGGCACTCGCCGAAAGAATGGAAGAGAAGCTGAGAACTACACAGCGAAGAATGGAACGAATCATATTGGGAATCAGACTGTTAGATAAGAAGAGAAACACATGGATTAGGCAAAAATTCAAGTAAAGGACATTCTTATCAAAACTAAAGAACTAAAATGGTCTTGGGCAGGACACAGTCCGAAGACATGATGACAGATGGACTAAGAAAATAACAGAATGGTATCCAAGAGGAGCTAGAAGAGAACCTGGAAGACAAAGATGGATAGATGGATAGATAGATGAAATTCATGAGTTTGTGGGTAGTAATTGGATGGCCAGTGCACAAAACAGAAGGAACTGGAAAGTTGCTGGAGAGGCCTTCATCCTGCAGTGGATTGAAAATGGCTGATGATGATGATGATGATGATAATGCATGAAACAAATAAGATCAAAAATTAAAATATCAAAACATGTCCCAACATGAATACACAACAGTTAATGAGCCTTCAAAAATTCCGGAAAGACAACGACATCGTCATTCAGAAGGCAGATAAAGGTGACACAATATTAATTCTAGACAAATCTATATACATCAAAAAAATCCAAGAGATTCTTTCTGATGAGGGCACCTATAAAATAGATAATGCATATACAATCACTAGGATAAAAAATCAATCCGACGATCTTCTTAGATGACTTAGAGCTCAAAAAGAAATTGAACCACATACCTTACAAAACATAGGTATTCGACACAACATTCTACCACATATATTTGGGACAATCAAACTACATAAAATAAATCACCCATTACAGCTCATAATTTCATACAAGAAATCAGCTTTTGCCAAATTATCAACTTTTCTCATAAAAATGATATCACCATTAATGAGATTCTCAGAATTTAAAATACACAATACTAATCAGGCATATGAGAAAATCAACTCCACTAATATATCAGATGGAGACACGCTAGCATCCTACGACATTGTATCGCTTTATACTAATGTAAACGTCGATTACACACTGCAAAAATTGCAGGAGTTAGAATTAGCATTAGCATTAGTAGAGGCATGTGATACAAGAAAGCAAGCTTATGCAGAATCAGCCAAAAAAAAAAAAAAAAAAAACCACTCCCATTTCACCCCTCTGTTCGTTTGAATTACCTGTCCAGCTAAGCCTTAAATTTATTTAGGCTACAACAACTTCCACAACAAGGGATGGAAGTCTGTTCCACCAACCAACCACTCTCTGGCTAAAGGCAAATTTCCACATATCTATCCCACATCTGTCTTTCCTAAATTTGAATTTATGCCCTCTCATGTGATTATTCTGAGCAAGAGGAAGAATCCCATCAGCATTGAGATACTCAAACCATTCAAGGCTTTATACACTTCTATCAGATCACCTCGCCGGTGCCTAGTCTCCAGACACTGTAATTTGCAAAACTTAAGCCTTTCATCGTAAGAACAACCCTTTGTTCCATTCACTAATCTTGTTGCCCTTCTCTGTACTTGTTCCAGCAGCTCTACATCCTTCTTGAAATGAGGCCTGCAGACCTATATACAGTACTCAAGTTGTGGCCTGACCATTGCCTTATTAGTATTAGTAACGGCCGCATGGTGCAAGAAAGCCTATGGCTTATGCTGCACGAGCCAAAAAAAAAAAAAAATCCGAACAAAACAATGATAAAAACAAAAAAATAAAATAAAATAAATAACTAAATAATAATAATTAATATAAAAAAAAAAAAAAAAGGAAATTAAACCTATCATCCTATGCACTTCCCTTACCCGAAAGTACTATCCAGATGACCTTTGAATTTTCCCAAACTGTCGGCCTCTACCACCCATGAAGGCAACTTATTTCAGTAATTTATAACTCGCTGGCTAAAATAAAACTTCCTGCAGTCCAATCTAAACATTCCCCCCCTGTAACTTGAATTTATGTCCCCTAGTTCTAGCATGATTTATAATCTTGAAAATTTTGTCCTCATTCATTTTACTGACGCCTCTCAGAGCCTTAAACACCTAAATCAAATCTCCTCTAAGGTGTCTAGTTTCCAAACTCTGCAACCCACATATTCGAAGTCTTTCTTCATAAGGACGCCCTTTTGCCTATCTCACCAGGCAAGTTACCCTTCTTTGCACCCTTTCAAGAAGCTCGATGTCTTTCTTTAGGTGCAGTCTCCATACTTGAACACAGTATTCCAAGTGTGGTCTAACATAAGCCTTATATAATGGGATTATCACGTCCCTATCTCTACTTGCAAAAGTTCGATAGATCATCGATAGGACACCCACCATGGGCCTTCCTTGCAACCTGTTTACAATGCTCAGAGAATTTCATGTCTGACCGTATCGTAACACCCAAGTCCCTTTCCTCCAGTACTGGGTTTAGTTGAACTCCACCAAGTGAATAAGTTTTTTTGGGATTACTGTTTCCCAGGTGTAATACCTTACACTTTGTTGGATTAAAGCACAGCTGCCATTTTTCTGACCATTCCTGAAGTCTATCTAGGTCTCTCTGAAGAAGCTCAGCTTGACAGTGATCATTAACTACTCTACCAATTTTAACATCATCTGCAAATTTAAACATCACGCCCTCTATCCCTTCATCAATGTCGTTTATGAAAATTAAAAACAACAGTGGTCCTAATACTGATCCTTGGGGAACCCCACTTCTTACATCAACCCAATCTGAGGAATTGCCATTTATCACAACCCTCTGCCTCCTGCCCTGAAGCCATCCTTCTATCCATCTAAGGATTTTCTCAGTGATTCCAACCTGTTCCAGCTTATAAAGCAACCGCTCATGTGGGACTGAGTCAAAAGCTTTGCTAAAATCTAAATAAACAATGTCGAAATTATTCCCTAAGTCCAGCTCGTGAGTGACCCTTTCAAAATAGTGAACCAGATTTGTTAAACATGATTTTCCCTTTACAAAACCATGCTGAGTATCCTTGAGAATTTAAATTCTATCCAAATGATCCTGAATTCTTTTTTTTTTTTTTTTTGATTTGGTAGTTATTGGCGCATCGTCTTCTGTGGCCATATTGCACCTCTCAAGGTTTTTGCAGTACTTTGATCCAAGCCCGAGGTGGGAATTGAACCCGCAACCTTTGGGTTGCCAGGTAGGTACTTTACCCACTCGGCTAGCCCGGTCGGCGATCCTGAATTCCACCCTTGATCATTGCCTCCATGATTTTCCCTACTACTGAAGTCAGACTGACAGGTCGATAATTTCCAACTTCACTTTTAGAGCCACCCTTATGTATGGGAGATACATTTGCACTTTTCCAATCCAAGGGAATCTCCCCAGAATCTAGTGATGCTCGCATAATTAGCCTCAATGGTTCAATGCACTCGCTTGCCGCCTCTCTTAACATTATAGGGTATATTCCATCAACTCCAGGAGCCTTACTGGTCTGTAGGCTCGAATATTTTCCATTAAATAATCTTGCGAAATTTCAATATCATTAATTACATATTTTTTAACTTCGCTCCCAAAATTTACCATTGCCACAAAAGGCTTTTCATTTGTAAATATCAATGCAAAATAACTGTTGAGTTCATCTGCAACGGCAGCTGGTGTGTTTATTACTATCCCCTTTCCCTTACGTAAAGGTCCGATCTGGTTTGTCCTGCTCTTCTTGGCATTTATATATGTGAAGAATTCTTTATCCCCCCTCTTTGCTCTGTTTGCTAGTGATTTCTCATAAACTGCCTTTGCCTGTCGAACCTTTTCTGTGGCTCTATTACACATCACCTTGTAGCTGTTATAGGCTTCAGTACTTTTTATTGCTCTATAACCTTTCCATGCCACCTTTTTCTGCTCAAGTAATGTGGCAACTTCACTATTCATCCAACTTGGAACCCTTCTTGTGGAGTATTTTTTTAATGGTATATACGCATTCAAGGCATCTGTGATTAATGTTTTATAAGCGTACCACAGTTCAATTGTATTCATTCTCTGTGCGATATCTACCCAGTTAAAAGAGGCCATGTAGTACCTTAAGGCATCGTAATTTCCTTTAATGAAATTAAAACCCATTCCTTTGCCTTTTACTTCTGCTACCTCTCTCGTCATCATCCACCGTAGAATTCCGTGATCACTTCCTGCCACTGGTTCCTCTACTGTCAGCCCTGTTATGTCATCTGATTCATGTGTGATGATGAGGTCTAGGATATTCTTTTCTCTAGTACTTTCCCTGACATGTTGATACAAATAACAGTCATCTAGTTGATTTAAAAATTTTGTTCCCCATGTCGAGTTTCCTTCCCATTTACTCCAATCAATTAGAGGCACATTGAAATCACTCATAATAAGGCATTGACGCTTACTTGCCCATTCCATTTGCATGTAGAGGCTTTTGTCATAATCTTCACAATCACCTGGTCTGTAGATTACTCCTACTCGCATTATACCTTTGTTTCCAACTATCTCACACCATACAGACTCTATACTAGCATGTGAAATGTCTGAATCCGGGAAAGCTATCGTCGCACTCAGGCTGCTTCTGATAAGAAGCATTATCCCACCACCCCTTCTATCTAACCTATCCTTCCTAAATACATTATACAAGCCGTACTGAAACTCATCATCCCCAATTTCCAGGTGGTACCACGTCTCTGTAAGCCCTCTTATGTCCACGTTACTTGTTTTAACCAGTAGTTCGAATTCGCTCATTTTATTGACGACACTTCTAACGTTACTGTAAAAACAATTAAGATTTACTGTTCTTGTATATTTAACAACCCTAACACAACCCTTGAATTTTTTTAGGTTCTCTTCCCTGATATTAGCTACCCACTAACGTGAAACGTCTTTGCCCCCGGAACATCTAAATAATACGTCCAGTTGGGGTAACAGATAAGAACTCTTAAGGTATGTGCAAGAGTTACATTGACCAATATTATCAGATAAACGCGTGTCAGTATTACCCACATCCCCCCTAACTAGCAGTTTCCCTGAACCATTAAGGTATCCTCAATAATACTGGCAGGCAAAAACTTTTGCACCACCTCTGTTTAAGTGTATCCCTTCTCTACAAAACAAATTCCTTCTACCTACAAGTGTGGGCCATGCTGATAGAAATTTACCCCCTAAAGCCTTGCAGATTCCTTCAAGTCTTGAGTTAATCCACAAGGCTCTTAACATATAATCCCTCCTATCGTGTCTGGGCAGAATTTCAGACACATAGACATTATGGCCTAGTTCGCGACATATCCTCAGCATGGTCCTGTATTATACAAGGGAATAATCACCTCCTTATCCCCGCTAGAAAAATTCCTGTATATCATTGATAAGACATCATGAGCTACTCTTGCAGCCCGTCTGCACTGCTCAGAGAACTTCATATCTGCCTGCACAATTACTCCCCAGGTCATTTTCATTCTCTACCATTGTCAGTGTAGTACCACAGAGTTGATACGTTGCTCTGGGGTTACTGTTTCCCATATGATTACTTTACATTTGTCATGTTAAACTTCATTTGCCACCTCTCAGCCCATCTGCTCAACTTTTCCAGATCCTATTGCAGCAGCAACATAGCATCAGTAGTGTCCTTAACAACTCTGCCAACCTTGATATCATCTGCAAAATTGAACATTAAGCTTGATATACCATCATCAATATCATTTATAAATACAGAAAACAATAATTGACCCAACACTGAACCCTGAGAGACTCCACTAATAACATTAGTCCACGATGAGCAGTGTCCATTGATTACCACTCTCTGTCTTCTCCCCTCAGCCATCCCTTTATCCATAGCAGCAATTTGCCTCCAGTGCCACACTGCTCCAATTTGTGCAGCAGTCTTCCATGTGCAACAGTATCAAAAGCCTTTCTAAGATCCAAATATATAACATCAAAGTTATTCCCTGCATCCAGTTCTTTTATAACTGCATCATAGTATCCAATCAAATTGGTTAGGCAAGACTTTCCCTTAACAAAACCATGCTGTGTCCCAGCTATAACTGAAGTCTTGTCTAGATGATCCTGCAGTGCTTCTTTAACCAGTGCCTCCATTAATTTTCCTGGAACAGAAGTTAAACTCACAGGTCTGTAATTACTTGTGTCAGTCTTTGATCCTCCTTTGTGAATTGGGGTCACATTTGACATCTCCAGTCTATGGGTACCTCCCCTGAATCCAAAGAAGCTCTCATAATTATGGCTAAGGGTTTGCTTACTTCCTTTGCTGCCTCCTTTAATATAACTGAATAGATCCCATCCACACCAGGTGCCTTTTTTATGTTTATCCTCAACAATTTCTCCTCCACTTTCCTCTCAGTTATTACAAAATCATCTAGTTTACTGCCAGAGTTTACTTCACCTCTGGCATTCCCCTTCCTGAATAACTCTTCATGTGTGAATATAGATGGAAAATACGCGTTTAGTTTTTTAGCCACCTGAGCAGAATCCTCAACTGTTGAACCATCAATATCCAGTGGGCAATCTGATTCATCCCTTTCCTTCTAAAGTTTACATAGGTAAAGAACTCTTTTCTGTTTTTCTTTGCATCCTTTGCCAAGGATTTCTCATAATCTGCCTTTGCCTGCCGAATCTCCTTTGTGACTTGGTTACAGATCAGCTTATATCTATCATAGGCTTCCATGTTACCCATTAATTTATATGTATTCCATGCATTTTTATTCTCTGCCATATGTCTCATTAGTTCATCTGATATCCATCTAGGCCTAAACCCTGAACAATATTTCTTAGTTGGTATGTAAAGCCTAGTAGCTTCCAAGATAAGTTCTTTGAATGCTTCCCATTTTGAATTTCCTGTTGGTAACATCATCAGTTGGTCCCACTGTATAGAATTTAAATACTGTCTCAAACCATCGTACTCGCCTTTGCGAAAGCAAAAACCCTTCCCTTTACACCTGATGGTAGTTACCGCTTTGAGTAAATCCCACTTCAGCACACTGTGGTCACTGTCACCTAGTGGTTCCTTTATCTACAGATTCTTAATGCATGAAGAATCAATACTGATAATCAGATAAAGAGTATTACTCCCTCTAGTTGCCTCCCGAACATGCTGATGTAGAAAACAATCATCCTTTAAATCCACAAAAGCCTTGCTAGTGTGTGAATGACCAACTCACAAATTCCAGTCAATATCTGGTAAATTAAAATCCTCCATTACAAGACTCTGATTTACTGGCCCATTCTATTTCCCTGTACAGTTTCTTATTATACTCATCAGAGTCACTAGGCCTATAGCACTCTCCTACTCTGAATTTTGATCTCCCAATGCTTATGTCTCACCAAACTGACTCGACACTGCACTGTCCAGCAATCTCGACTTGCTGTACTTCCTTGGATTTTATGTGTTTCTTAACTAATAGCATAACCCCTCCTCCCTTCCTATCCTGTTTATCCTTTCTGTACACATTTTACTCCCCAAATTCCAGTTCTGCATTCCTTATATCTCTGTGATACCACATTTCTGATATCCCAACAATATCTGCCTTTGATGTTTTGTGCAATACCTCAGTTTCTTCAAATTTATTTACCAAACTCCTAGCATTGGTGTACACACAAGTAACACAACTCATGTGTTTACTTGTACCGCAATGACTCCCAGCTGTCTCTGAAATACCCTGCATCTTGTGTTCCATGCTGCTAGTTATTATGATGTGGTCACAAAGGAAGTGGATGCAAAAAATAATTTTGATATCGTATACTTGGATTTCAGGAAAGCTTTTGACACTGTTGCGCATGGAAGACTACTGTACAAATTGGAGCAGAATGGTATTAAGTGTAAGTTGCTACAATGGATAAAAGGATGGTTAAGTGGGAGAAGACAGAGGGTGGTAATCAATGGGTGCTGCTCTTCGTGGACTAATGTTATTAGTGGAGTCCCACAGGGTTCGGTGTTGGGTCCACTGTTTTTTTGTGTATTTATCAATGATATTGATGAAGGTATATCAGGCTTAAAGTTTGCAGATGACACAAAGGTTGGAAGGGTTGTTAATGACAGTAATGGCAGTGTGCTACTGCAACAGGATCTAGATAATTTGGGCAGATGGGCTAAGAAATGGCAACTGAAGTTCAACCTTGACAAATGCAAAGTACTGCATATGGGTAGAAGTAACCCCAGAGAAACTTACCAACTGTGTGGTACTACACTTAAGGTGGTAGAAAATGAAAAAGACCTGGGAGTAATTGTGCAGTCAGTTATGAAGTTTTCTGAGCAGTGCAGACAGGCTGCTAGGGCGGGTCATGGGGTTTTGTCAATGATATATAGGAATTTTGCTAGCAGGGAAAAGGAGGTGATTGTCCCTCTGTATAAGGCAATGGTCAGGCCACGCCTTGAGTACTGCGTACAGGTCTGGAGGCCTCATTTTAGGAAGGATGTAGATTTGCTTGAGCGTGTACAGAGAAGAGCAACACGATTAGTGAGGGGAATGAAGGGATTCTCTTACCAAGAGAGGCTTAAGTTCTGCAAATTGCAGTGGCTTGAGACTAGGCACCTGCGCGGTGATCTGATTGAGGTCTATAAGGCCTTGAATGGGTTGAGCACGCTGAATTCTGATGGGATCCTTCCACTTGTTCAGATTACGAACCTACGGGGACATAAGTTCAAATTAAGAAAGGACAGATGTAGAATAGATGTGCAGAAATTTGCCTTTAGCCAGCGGGTGGTTAATTGCTGGAACAAACTTCCATCTGTCGTTGTGGAAGTTGATAGGTTAAATAAATTTAAGGAGGAACTGGACAGGCATTTGGAGGGAATGGTGTGATTTTTTTTTTTTTTTTTTTTTTTGGCTGATGCTGCATAAGCTCCTACACTTGCTTTCTTGCATCATGTGCAAGCTACTACTACTACAACTACTACTACTACTACTCATTCTAATAGAAGCAGTGCAAGAATCACTTTCACCTCTACCAGTGGCTACTGTTAATCTTTAATCCTTGTATCCCCCCCCCCCAAGGTAGCAGTTTTCTGACCCACCTAACACTGCCTCAATAGCATCAGCAAATATTCTTGCACTCTTTCTATTTAAGTGTATCCCATCCCTGTAGAAGCAATCTCTCCTGTTAACAAGTACAGACCAGGCTGAAAAAAATTCTACCGCTTGAGCCTTGCACAATATTTACAGGACCGAATTGATCAACAAGGCTCTCATCATATACTCCCTCTTATCGTGTCTGGGCAGAATTGCAAACACTTTCAAATTTGACCCTAATTCACAGCTTTTTTTCAACAGTGACCTGTACTTGTTAAGTAATTCCGCCGGTGTCCTACTCTTAATATCATTAGTGCCAACATGTACAACTATATCACCTTTTGTGCCTTTAAAAGATGATATCCGCTCTACAACGTCATCAACCTTTGCCCCTGGCAGACATACCCTGGTCCTGTTCCAGCTATCCTTTTTACATACCATGTTCCCTGTTTCCCTGACAACAGAGTCACCATCAACTACTAGTTCCTGTGGGACCAGTGCATTCTGCCTTGGGGGTTGCCGCTGTGTTGCGTGATGACCAATTGCAAGCTCTGGCATTTGATGTGGGCAGGTGAGAGCTTGATGGGCCTCTCAATTTAGATTCTTTGAGGGCATCCACCCTGTCATTCAAGCTCTCGTATAGGCCCAAAACAATGCTGAGTTGTCGCCTGATTTCTTTACATCGCGCACACACAAAGACATAAATTGATATGCTTACAAAAATGATAAATCTACCATTTTGCAGTATAAAACAGACTTTTTCGAGTGTGTTAACGGAAGAAAGTGACTTTATTGTGGACAAGTTCTTTCTAACCCCTATAAAAATATGGCTACGAATAACAAGAGAAATGTGAAAATATCAAAGAAGGTGATGACATTAGCGAATAAAATTGAGTTATTAGATAAAATTTCTAATGGTGAAAGTGTCTCCTCAGTGGCAAAACATTATAAAATCAATGAGTCAACGGTACGATCAATCAAAAAATCGTAAGAAAAAATCCGCCATAGTGTCCGTGAAAATGCGCTAATTGCTTCAAAAATTTGCTGTAATTTATACATTGTACACCCTATATTCAAATTCATTATCACTTAGGGCCGAGTGTTGCCATGTCTCTGCTATCCCTACACTGTCTTACAGTTTAATTGACTCAATCTTCTCCTTCTCATGGCATTATAACTCAGGGTGGGTCTTAGCCTTCTCAAAGATGCTCTACCAGTAAGCCCTCCCAGAAGTCAAACGTCTCCAACTTCTTATTCTCATGATCTCAATTCTCATTCTCAATTCTTATTCTCGCGATGAATCAATCAGTACTTTAAATTTATCAAATTCATTTACAATGATGTTGGCATTAGTAGTTGCACAGGTATACTTGCACATGTTCTTACTCTTAGTTACCCTTACACGGCCTATGTATTCACTTCTTCCATGGTGACTCACAGCAGGTCCTAAAATCCCTGACACCTTGATTTCCAGGCTGCTGCAATTTTTAATAGAAGCAGTGCAAAAATCACCTTCACCTCTGCCTGCAGCTTTGTTTAATTTGTTATTTATTCAGTGTATCCAATCCCCCCCCAAGCGAGCAGTTTTCCGACCCACCTATCACTTCGATAGCATCAGTACTTATTCTTGCACATCTTCTATTTATTTTATTTAATTGCATCACATCTCTACAGGAGAAGGCTCTCCAGTTAACAAGCACAGACTACACTGAGAAAAATTCTACCCCATGAGCATTACACATTCTCTCCAGGGCCAAATCGATTGACTAAGTTCTCAACGCGTACTCCTCCTATAGGTGCCTCCGTAGCCAGGTGGGAAGCAGCAGCAGTGTGTAGCACATGCTTCTTGATTAGACCAGGGTTCGAACCCATCACCACCAAATACAAAGGATGTGAAAAATTGAGGGAATGACCACAGCATATTCCCGGAGCAATATGGCCTTAATGGCAATATGCAAGTTCCCCTGTACTTGTTAAGTTAGTCCGCAGATCTACTCCTAATATCATTAGTGCCAACATGTACAACAATATCACCTTTTGTGCCCTTAAAAGATGATATCTGCTCTACAACGGCATCTCCTCTTGCTCCTGGCAGACATACCCTGGTCATATTCCACCTATCCTTCTTGCATAGTATATTTCCCATTTCCCTGATGGTTTCGGAGCAGTGCAAATTGCCACTGTGTTGCATGATGCACAAGTGTGAGCTCTTTCATTGAATTGTTGCATATAATCCAAATATCCATGGTCCTAAAAGAAAAGGGATCAGCATTGTATGTAATAATAATAAAAGAGAGAGAGAGCGAGAGAGAGAGAGAGAGAGAGAGAGAGAGAGAGAGAGAGAGAATTTTCTTTATCACCTAAATTAAAATAAGATATGAATATTCTTACACAAAAATATTTATCCAAAAGTATAAATTATATAAATTTTATATTTAGAAAATTATATTAATAGTGATATACTGCTCTTATTATATATATCAGTTTTTAACTTCTTTATGAATGTATATTGAGCTTAGTTTCATAATTTCCTAAAACCCAGAACGATATTCCATTTTTTTTTTTTTTTTACAGTCAATAGAACCCGGACAACAGTTTACATGGGAAAACTCAAATTTGGAAATCAACAAACCAAAAAACAGATATGCAAATGTCATTGCTTATGATCATAGTAGAGTTGTTTTACAACCATTTGATGGTGTTCCTGGTTCCGATTACGTTAATTCAAATTACTGTGATGGGTACAGGAAACAAAATGCATATATTGCCACTCAAGGACCACTACCAGAAACATTCTCTGATTTTTGGAGAATGGTATGGGAACAACGGAGTGCAACTATTGTAATGATGACTAAATTGGAGGAAAGGACTAGAATAAAAGTAAGTTGTAAAAAAATATCACAATATCTATCATAGGCTGTACTTAAATGCCATTTCTCAAAGCTGTATTCAGTGTTCTTTAAAATGCTATTTTTTTCAACAAAAAACAATCTGTATTTAGTGTTTTGTTAAATTAAAATCAGTTTTGCATGTTCAGTGATTAATCAGGAAGCAGGTTGGCTTTTGACACAGTTATAGAATTTTTGTTGTGGCGGATATAATTCGATATTATTCTCATTAGGTAGAAATGCTTTACTTCTGTTAGAGCATATTAAGAATTTATATTAATATCTAGCACCCAACCATCATCATAATAAGCAGAAAGTGGCCTCTGAATGAACACAAGTTAGCCCTCACTTATTTTCAACAAAAATAGCATTTCTTCTACTGCATTGTATTATTCACTTCTTCACTGGAGTGAGACTTTTTTGAAGCACGATAATTTTCACACACAACAAAAGGTGCTTAAGTCGAATTTTTTAAGATAAAAAAAAAAAAATTCCCATTCCTCCTTCGTTGAAAATCTTATGGCAGTACCATAGTTTTAAAATTATTGTATTATAGTATAATGATTTGTTTTTGAGCACTGTGCGTTTTATATATGTATAAAGCATTAGTACAGGCATATGATGCAAGAAAACAATTATATAGCATCAGCCAAAAGAAAAAAATCATCCCATTTCACCCATCCATTAAATCCAAATGTTTAGTCCTTCCTTCAATTTATTTAAACTGTCAACTTGGAGACCAGCGGAATTACTTAAGTACAGGTCACTGTTGAAAAAAAGCCTTGAATTAGGGTTGAATTTGAAAGTGTCTGCAATTATGCCCAGATACGATAGGAGGGAGTATATGATGAGAGCCCTGTCGATCAATTCGGCCCTGGAAAGATTGTGCAAGGCTCAAGGAGTAGAATATTTTTCAGCCTAGTCTGTACTTGTTAACAGGAGAGACTGCTTCTACAGGGATGGGATACACTTAAATAGAAAGGGTGCAAGAATGTTTGCTGATGCTATCGAGGCAGTGTTAGGTGGGTCGGAAAACTGCTAGATTGGGGGAAACAAGGACTAATGGATTAACAGTAGTCACTGGCAGAGGTGAAAGTGATTCTTGCACTGCTTCTATTGGAATGAGCAGCAGCTTGGAAAATAAGATGCAGATTATTTCAGAGACTACTGGGAATCATTGGGGTACAAGTAAACACATGGGTTGTGTTAGGGGAGCTAAGAAAAAGAACAGGTGCACGTATACTTGCGTGTACACCAATGCTAGGAGGTTGGTAAATAAATTTGATGAATTTCAGGTATTGCTCAAAGCATCAAAGGCAGATATTGTTGGGATATCAGAGATGTGGTGTCACACAGATATAAGTAATGCAGAACTGAAATTTGGGGAGTACAACGTCTACAGAAAGGATAGACAGGATAGGAAGGGAGGAGGGGTTATGCTATTAGTTAAGAAACACATAAAATCCAAGGAAGTGAAACCAGTCGACATCGCTGGACCGTGCAGTGTCGAATCAGTTAGGTGTGACATAAGCATTGGAAGATCAAAATTGAGAGTAGGAGTGTGCTATATGCCTAATGACTCTGATGAGTATAATAAGAAACTGTACAGGGAAATAGAGTGGGCCAGTAAATCAGAGAGTCTTATAATGGGGGATTTTAATTTCCCAGATAATGACTGGAATTTGGGGGCTGGTCACTCACACACTAGCAAGGCTTTTGTGGATTTATTGGATGATTGTTTTCTACATCAGCATGTTTGGGAGGCAACTAGAGGGAGCAATACTCTTGATTTGATTATCAGTAGTGATTCTTCATGCATTAAGAATCTACAGATACAGGAACCACTAGGTGGCAGTGATCACAGTGTGCTGAAGTGGGATTTACTCAAGGAGGTAACTACCATCAGGGGTAAAGGGAAGGGTTATTGCTTTCGTAAAGGCGACTACGATGGTCTGAGACAGTATTTAAATTCTATACAGTGGGACCAACTGATGATGTTACCAACAGCAAACTCAAAATGGGAAGCATTCAAAGAACATATCTTGGAAGCTAATAGGCTTTCCATACCAACTAAGAAATATTGTTCAAGGTTCAGGCATAAATGGATGTCAGATGAACTAATGAGACATATGGTAGAGAAGAAAAATGCATGGGATACATATAAATTAACATGTGACACAGAAACCTATGATAGATATAAGTTGATCTGTAACCAAGTTACAAAGGAGGTTAGGCAGGCGAAGGCAGATTGCGAGAAATCTTTGTCAAGGGATGCAATGAAAAACAACAAGCAGTTCTTTACTTATGTAAACTCTAGAAAGAAGGGGATGAATCAGATTGGTCCACTTGATATCGATGGTTCAACTGTTCATGATCCTGCTCAGGTAGCTAAAGGTAGCTATCAAACTAAATCAATATTTTGCATCTACATTCACACATGACGAGTTATTCAGGAAGGGGAATGCCATAGGTGAAGTAAACACTGGCAGTGAGCTAGATGATCTTGTAATAATTGAGAGTAAAGTGGAGGAGAAATTGTTGAAGATAAATACAAGAGGGGCACTTTGGGTGGATGGGATCTGATCTATCCAGTTATATTAAAGGAGGCAGTAAAGGAAGTAAGCAATCCGTTAGCCATAATTATGAGAGCTATCTTGGACTCAGGGGAGGTACCCACAGACTGGAGAAGTGCAAATGTAATCCCAATTCACAAAGGAGGATCAAAGGCTGACACAAGTAATTATAGACCTGTGAGTTTAATTCCTGTTCCAGAAAAATTAATGGAAGCACTGGTTAAAGAAGCACTGCAGGATCATCTTGACAAGAATTCAGTTATAGCTCAGACACAGCATGGTTTTGTTAAGGGAAGGTCTTGCCTGACCAATTTGATTGGATACTATGATGTAGTCACAAAAGAATTGGATGCAGGGAATAACTTTGATATTATATATTTGGATCTTAGAAAGGCTTTTGATACTGTTGCACATGGAAGACCGCTGCACAAATTGGAGCAGTGTGGCATTGGTGGCAAATTGTTGCTATGGATAAAGGGATGGTTGAGTGGCAGAAGAAGAGAGTGGTAATTAATGGACACTGCTCATTGTGGACTAATGTTATTAGTGGAGTCCCTCAGGGTTCAGTGTTGGGTCCATTGTTGTTTTCTGTATTTATAAATAATATTGACGATGGTATATCAAGCTTGATGTCCAAGTTTGCAGACGATACAAAGGTTGGCAGGATTGTTAAAGATGCTACTGACGCTATGCTGCTGCAACAGGATCTGGAAAGGTTGAGCAGATGGGCTGAGAGGTGGCAAATGGAGTTTAACATTGACAAATGTAAAGTACTACATATGGGAAACAGCAACCCGAGAGCAACGTATCAACTCTGAGAGTGGTAGAGAATGAAAAGGACCTGGGGATAATTGTGCAGGCAGATATGAAGTTCTCTGAGCAGTGCAGATGGGCTGCAAGAGTAGCTCATGGTGTCTTATCAATGATATATAGGAATTTTTCTAGCAGAGATAGGGAGGTGATTATTCCCTTGTATAAGGCAATGGTCAGGCCGCACCTTGAGTACTGTATACAGGTCCGGAGGCTTCATTTCAAGAAAGATGTAGAGCTGCTGGAACGAGTACAGAGAAGGGCAACAAGGTTAGTGAACGGAAGCTGGAGACTAGGCACCGGCGAGGTGATCTGATAGAAGTGTATAAAGCCTTGAATGGTTCGAGTATGCTCAATGCTGATGGGATACTGCCTCTTGCTCAGAATAATCACCTGAGAGGGCATAAATTCAAATTGAGGAAAGACAAATGTAGGATAGATGTGCGGAAGTTTGCCTTTAGCCAGCGGGTAGTTTGTTGGTGGAACACACTTCCATTCCTTGTTGTGGAAGTTGATAGCCTAAATAAATTTAAGGCTCAGCTGGACACGTATTTCGAACGAACGGAGGGGTGAAGTGGAAGGGGTTTTTTTTTTTTTTGGCTGATGTTGCATAAGCTTGCTTTCTTGCATCATATGCTTCTACTAATGCTTCTACAACTATAGATGGAAGTTTGGTCCACCACTCAAACTACTGGCTAAAGGCAAATTTCTGCACACCTATTCTACAACTGTCTTTCCTCAATTTGAATTTATGTCTGATCAGGCAACTAATCTGGGCAAGAGGAAGAGTTCCATCAGCATTGAGCATACTCAAACCATTCAAGGCCTTATACACCTCAATCAGATCACCTCGCAGGTGCCTAGTCTACAGACACTGCAATTTGCAGAATCTAAGCCTTTTTTTGTAAGAGCAACCCTTTGTTCCATCTCAATCTTGTTGCCCTTCTCTGTACTCGTTCCAACAGCTCTACATCCTTCTTAAAATGAGACCTCCAGACCTGTATACAGTACTCGAGGTGTGGCCTTACCATTGCCTTATACAAGGGGATAATCACCTCTTTATCCCTGCTAGGAAAATTCCTCTATAACATTGACAAGACACCATGAGCTTCTCTTGCAGCCCGTCTGCACTGCTCAGAAAACTTCATATCTGCCTGCACAACCACCCCCAGGTCCTTTTCATTCTCTACCACCCTGAGTGTAGTATCGCACAGTTGATATGTTACTCTGGGGTTACTGCTACGCATATCCAGTAATTTACATTTGTCAAGGTTAAACTTTAATTGCCACCTCTCAGCCCATCTGCTCAACTTTTCCACATCCTGTTACAGTAGCCTACTGGGATTAGTGTCATTAACAACTCTGACAATCTTATTATCGTCTGCAAACTTAGACATTAAATGGTTGGTGTACCTTCATCATTGATAAATCCCGAAAACAACAATGACCCTAAAACAGGCTCCTGGGGGGACACCACTAATAACATTAGTCCACGAAGAGCAGTGTCCATTGATTACAACCCTCTGTCTTCTCCCCCTCAACCATCCCTTTATCCATAGCAGCAACTTGCCTTTAATGCCATACTGCTCCAACTTGTCAGTAGTTTTCTATGTGCAACACTATCAAAAGCTTTCCTGAAATCCAAGTACAGTCCATTCCGGTTATTTGGGACACATCGGGACTAGTGCATTTTGGCCCGATTAAGCGGCTGCCCCAATTATCCGAAGTTTCACGTAAATAGTTAAAAATGCAATGTACCTCCCTTTACAATTGTTTCACTATACAATCAAATTACTTTACGATGGAGTCACCATTGTAACGTGATTTGATAAGTAGCATAGTAAAGTACCGTTCACTATACAATGTGCAGTAAGTGCTGGTCATTGTGATCATATTTGTGAATTGAATTTTAATTCCATAAAACAGCGATTCTAATTAGAAAAAAAATAGGAATATGATCGACAGGCTATAAAAGCAAAGATATATTAAGCACAAATTTACCCTTTATTATCTTACCAATTAAAAAATTAAATGATACATGAAAATTGGAAGAATATACGTGATAATCGGAATAATTAATACGTACTGTAATAAGTACATACGAACTAGTTGACATTACTGTTCACTGACATTTGTGGGTGGAGGTTAAAATTTAAAACTGTAAAAAGATAAGCAATCAATAACAAAGAACGTGGCACACACAAATTGCGAGTAACACGATACGTGCAAGTGAGAACTGAGTAACCAGTTACAAAGCTTTAAAAATAGGAATGAAGAGAAGATCTGAAAATTAATTTTTTTATATGATTAAAGATTTCATGGAAGTGTAAACACATTTCACCATTATAACCCACAGAATTCCAGCTGTCGGTATTATCACAAATTCAGTAAGATTGAGTTTACTGTCCCTTTATGGATAGGTTTCACTAACAGAAAAACCCAATAAACAGGTGACTGCTAATTGTTTTTATTGTTTTATAGTTGTGACCTCCAGAATTTCGACCGAACCACATGGTACCGTTAGAGACAATCGAAGGGTAATCTCCAGTGCTGCGGTCTCCAGTTTGCAGCCCCGATTAAACGGCATGATGTCCCAATTAAGCGAAGTAAACCCTGGCTATTTTCTTGATTGGTTTCTGTTTTTTAAGATTTCCCCAAATAAACAGCTGCCCCAATTAACCGGTGACCCAAATAATCGGAATACACTGTATATGATATCAGTATTATTTTTTTGCATCCAGTTGCTTATCCGATTTTTGCTTATCCAGTTGCTTTGTGACCTCATTGTAGTATCCAATCAAATTGGTCAAACAAGACTTCCCCTTAACAAACACATGCTGTGTCTGAACTATAACTGCAGTCTTGTCTAGATGATCCTGTAGTGCTTCTTTAACCGGTGCCTCCATTAATTTCCCTGGAACAGAAGGTAAACAAATAGTTCTGGAGTTACTCGTGTCACCACTTCCAGAACTATTAAACTAATAGTTCTGAAATTAGTCTGACTCATGACAGAGAAGAAAAACGCATGGGATGTATATAAATTATCAAGAAAAATAAGCTAGTTAGTTAGTTAGTTAGTTATTTGGTTTTTAGGAGCATTAGCAACTAAGGCCATATTGCTCCGGGATATGTGGTGGTCATTCCCTGACCTCTCCACATCCACCGTATTTGGTGGTGAAGGGCTCGAACCCCGGTCTAATCAAGAAGCCTGTGCTATGTACTGCTGCTCCTTCCCACCTGGCTACGGAGGCGCCTATATAAGCTACTCTGTAATCAGGTCACAAAGGAGGTTAGGCAGGCGAAGGCAGATTACAAGAAATCTTTGGCAAAAGATGCTAAGAAAAACAACAAGGATTTCTTTACTTATATAAACTCTAAAAGGAAGGGGATGAATCTGATTGGTCCACTTGATATCGACGGTTTGACTGTTGAATGTCCTGCTCACATAGCAAAAAATCTGAATCAGTATTTTGCATCTACATTCACACACGAGGAGTTATTAAGGTTTGAAAATGGCAGAAGGTTATCAAATTGTAGCAGGGTGCTTAATGATTTTGTAATAACTGAGAGCAAAGTGGAGGAGAAATCGTTGAAGTTAAACATAAGAAAGGCACCTAGGGTAGTAGTAGTAGTGGCAGGTGATGCAAGAAAGCAAGTGTATGAGCTTATGCAGCATCAGCCAAAAAAAAAAAAAAAAAAATCACACCATTCCCTCCAAATTACTGTCCAGTTCCTCCTTAAATTTATTTAACCTATCAACTTCCACAACAACAGATGGAAGTTTGTCCCAGCAATTAAAAACCCGCTGGCTAAAGGCAAATTTCCGCACATCTATTCTACATCTCTCTTTTCTTAATTTGAATTTATGCCCCCTTAGGTTCGTAATCTGAACAAGTGGAAAGATTCCATCAGAATTCATCATGCTGAACCCATTCAAGGCCTTATACACCTCAATCAGATCACTGTACAGGTGCCTAGTCTCCAGCCACTGCAATTTGCAGAACTTAGAAGCAAATCTACATCCTTCCTAAAATGAGGCCACCAGACCTGTACGCAGTACTCAAGGCGCGGCCTTATACAGAGGGACAATCACCTCTTTCTCCCTGCTAGCAAAATTCCTATATATCATTGACAAAACCCCATGACCTGCCCTGGTAGCCTGTCTGCATTGCTCAGAAAACTACATATCTGACTGCACAATTATTTCTAGGTCTTTTTCATTTTCTACCACCTTAAGTGTAGTACCACACAGTTGGTACGTTTCTCTGGGGTTACATCTACCCATATGCAGTACTTTGCATTTGTCAAGATTAAACTTCAGTTGCCACTTCTTAGCCCATCTGCCCAAATTATCTAGATCCTGTTGCAGTAGCTCACTGCCATTACTGTCATTAACAACCCTGCCAACCTTTGTATCATCTGCAAACTTCGACACTAAGCCTGATATACCGTCATCAATATCATTGATAAATAAACAAAACAACAGAGGACCCGCCGACCGGGCTAGCCGAGTGGGTAAAGTACCTGCCCGGCAACCCAAAGGTCACGGGTTCGATTCCCACCTCGGGCTTGGATCAAAGTACTGCAAAAACCTTGGGAGGTGCAATATGGCCACAGAAGCCGATGCGCCAACAACTACCAAATCAAAAAAAAAAAAAAAAAACAGAGGACCCAACACCGAACCCAGTCCATGAAGAGCAGCAACCGTTAATTACCACCTTCTGTTTTCTCCCACACAACCATCCTTTTATCCATTGTAGCAACTTACCCTTGCTCCAATTTCTACAATAGTCTTCCATGTGCAACAGAGTCAAAAGCTTTCCGGAAATCCAAATATATGATATCAAAATTATTTTTTGCATCCAGTTCCTTTGTAACCACATCATAATATCCTATCAGATTTGTCAGACAAGACTTTCCCTTAACAAACCTATGCTGTGTCTGAATTATTGCTGCAGTTTTGTCTAGATGATCCTGCAATGCATCTTTAACCAGTGACTCCATTATTTTACCCGGAAGTTAAAACAACTGGTCTGTAATTTCTCATGTCACCCTTCAATCCCCCCTTTGTGAATTGGGGATACATTTGCACATCTCCAGTCCGTGGGAATCTCCCCTGAGTCCAAGGATGCTCTCATAATTATGGCTAAGGGTTTGGTTAGTTGCTTTGCTGCCTCCTTTAATATAACTGAATAGATCCCATCCAACCCAGGTGCCTTTCTTAGGTTTAATTTCAACAATTTCTCCTCCACTTTGCTCTCAGTTATTACAAAATCAGTAAGCACCCTGCTACAATTTGTAACCTTCTGGCATTTTAAAACCTTAATAACTCCTCATGTGTGAATGTAGAGGCAAAATACTCATTCAGTTTGTTTACTATCTAATCAGGATCATCAACAGTCGAACCATCGATATCAAGTGGATCAATCAGATTCATCCCCTTCCTTTTAGAGTTTATATAAGTAAAGAAATCCTTGCTGTTTTTCTTAGCATCTTTTGCCAATGATTTCTCGTAATCCGCCTTCGCCTGGCTAACCTCCTTTGTGGCCTGATTACAGACTAGCTTATGTCTTCCATAGGCTTCTGAATCACTTGATAATTTGTATGCATCCCATGCATTTTTCTTCTCTGTCACAAGTCTCATTAGTTCATTTGATAATCATTTAGGCCTAAACCTTGAACAATATTTATTAATAGGTATGAAACTAAAAGTTTCATACCTATAAAGGTGGATGGGATCTATCTAGTTATATTAAAGGAGGTGGCAAAGCAACTAAGCAAACACTTAGCCATAATTATGAGAGCATCCTTGGACTCAGGGGAGGTCCCCATGGACTGGAGATGTGCAAATGTATCCCCAATTCACAAAGGGGGATTGAAGGGTGACACAAGTAATTACAGTCCAGTTAGTTTAACTTTTCCTGGAAAAATAATGGAGTCACTGGTTAACGATGCATTGCAGGATCATCTAGACAAAACTGCAGCAATAATTCAGACACAGCATGGATTTGTTAAGTGAAAGTCTTGACTGACAAATTTGATAGGATATTATGATGTGGTTACTAAGGAACTGGATGCAAAAAATAATTTTGATATCATATATTTGGATTTCAAGAAAGCTTTTGACAATGTTACACATGGAAGACTATTGTACAAATTGGAGCAGAATGGTATTAATGGTTACAATTTATCCATTGTAACTAATGGTATTAGCTACAATGGATAAAAGGTTATTGAGTGGGAGAAGACAGAGGGTAGTAATTAATGGGTGCTGCTCTTCGTGGACTAATGTTAATAGTGGAGTCCCACAAGGTTCGGTTTTGGGTCCTCTGTTGTTTTGTATATTTATCAATGATATTGATGAAGGTATATCAGGCTTAGTGTTTGCAGATAATACAAGGGTTGGCAGGGTTGTTAATGACAGTAATGGCAGTGTGCTACTGCAACAGGATCTAGATAATTTGGGCAGATGGGCTAAGAAATGGCAACTGAAATTTAACCTTGACAAATGCAAGATACTTCATATGGGTAGAAGTAACCCCAGAGAAACGTACCAACTGTGTTGTATAACAGAGGTGGTAGAAAATGAAAAAGACCTGGGAGTAATTGTGCAATCAGATATGAAGTTTTCTGAGCAATGCAGACAGGCTGCCAGGGCAGGTCATGGGGTTTTGTCAATGATATATAGGAATTTTGCTAGCAGGGAAAAGGAGGTGATTGTCTCTCTGTTTAAGGCAATAGTCAGGCCACATGTTGAGTTCTGTGTACAGGTCTGGAGCCCTCATTTTAGGAAGGATGTAGTTTTGCTTGAGCGTGTACAGAGAAGGGAAACAAGATTGGTGATGGGAATGAAGGGATCCTCTTACCAAGAGAGGCTTAGGTTCTTCAAATTTCAGTGGCTGGAGACTAGGCACCTGTGCGTTGATCTGATTGAGGTGTATAAGGCCTTGAATGGGTTGAACATGCTGAATTCTGATGGGATTCTTCCACTTGTTCAGATTACGAACCTAAGGGGTAGGGGAATAAATTCAAATTAAGAAAAGACAGATGTAGAATAGATGTGCGAAATTTGCCTTTAGCCAGCGGGTGGTTAATTGCTGTAACAAACTTCCATCTGTTGTGGAAGTTGATAGGTTAAATAAATTTAAGGAGGAACTGGACAGGCATTTGGAGGGAATGGTGTGATTTTTTTTTTTTTTTTTTATATGTGATGCTGCATAAGCTCATACACTTGCTTTCTTGCATCACATGCCACTACTACTACTATGACCCTTTGATCCCCCTTTGTGAATTGGGGTTACATTTTCACATCTCCAGTCCATGGGGACCTTCCCTTAGTTCAAGGAAGCTCTCGTATTTAGGGCTAAAGGTTTGCTGATTTCCTTTGCTACCTGCTTTAATAAAACTGAATAAATCCCATCCACATCAGGTGCCATTCTTAAATTTAACTTCAACAATTTCTCCTCCACTTTGCTCTTAGTTATTGCAAAATCATTTAGCTTCCTGCCAGAATTTAATAAACATCTGGTATTTCTCTCCCTGAATAACTCTTCATGTGTTAATGTAGATCCGAAATACTCATTCAGTTTGTCAGATACTGGAGCAGGGTCCTCAAAAGTCAAACCAATGATATATATATATATATATATATATATATATATCACTATACGCCCACCAATCACATAACAGGTCGCATTTGAATATTTCACTGTCTGTTTTATTCAAAAAGTAGCAACTCGTGTTGCTGCTGTTAGTATAAAATAGGTAATAAACAGTAATAATTAATATTTTTTAAAATATTGCCAAAGGATTGAATTAGTTTAATTATTTAATTAAACAAGTATAATCCCTTGACAATGTTATTTATTGCTGCTGTAATTATTTTTTGTCTCTCTCAAAGGTCTTTCAGTGCAATTTTCACAGTACTACAAGTCTTCCATTCTTTTATGAATTTAAGCTTAAAAGGGCTAAAAAATGTTCTTTTGGATATGGAATTGAAATATAGCAGAATTTTTTTCAGCCTGGTCTTTCATGTTAACAGGAGAGATGGCTTCTACAGGGATGGGATACACTTAAATAGAAAGGGTGCAAGAATATTTGCTGATGCTATCGAGGCAGTGTTAGGTGGGTCAGAAAACTGTTAGCTTGGGGGGGGGGATACAAGGACTAATAGATTAACAGTAGCCACTGGCAGAGGTGAAAGTGATTCTTGCACTGCTTCTATTGGAATGAGCAGAAGCCTGGAAAACAAGATGCAGGATATTTCAGAGAGTGATGGGAGTCATTGCGGTACAAGTAAACACATGGGTTGTGTTAGGGTAGCTAAGAATAGGAAGAGGTGCATGTATACTTGTGTGTACACCAATGTTAGGAGTTTGGTAAATAAATTTGATGAATTTGAGGTACTGCTCAAAGCATCAAAGACGGATATTGTTGGGATATCAGAGACGTGGTGTGACACAGATATAAGGGATGTAGAACTGGAATTTGGGGAGTACAACATCTATAGAAAGGATAGACAGGATAGGAAGGGAGAAGGAGTTGTGCTATTAGTTAAGAAACACATAAAATCCAAGGAAAAGAAGCCGGTCGACATCGCTGGACAGTGCAGTGTCAAGTCAGTTTGGTGTGACATAAGCAGTGGGAGATCAAAATTGAGAGTAGGAGTGTGCTATAGGCCTAATGAGTCTGATGAGTATAATAAGAAACTGTACAGGGAAATAGAGTGGGCCAGTGAATCAGAGAGTCTTATAATGGGGGATTTTAATTTCCAAGATGTTGACTGGAATTTGTGGGTTGGTCACTCACACACTAGCAAGGCTTTTGTGGATTTATTGGATGATTGTTTTCTACATCAGCATGTTCAACTAGAGGACGTAATACTCTTGATTTGATTATCAGTAGTGATTCTTCATGCATTAAGAATCTGCAGATAAAGAAATCACTAGGTGGCAGTGATCACAGTGTGCTGAAGTGGGATTTACTCAAATAGGTAACTACCATCAGGGGTAAAGGGAAGGGTTATTGCTTTCATAAAGGCAACTACGATGGTCTGAGACAGTGTGTAAATTCTATACAGTGGGACCAACCGATGATGTTATCAACAGCAAATTCAAAATGGAAAGCATTCAAAGAACTTATCTTGGAAGCTACTAGGCTTTACATTTCAACTAAGAAATATTGTTCCAGGTTTAGGCCAAAATGGATGTCAGATGATCTAATGAGACATATGGCAGAGAAGAAAAATGCATGGGATACATGTAAATTAACACATGACACAGAAGCCTATGATAGATATAAGTTGATCTGTAACCAAGTTACAAAGGAGGTTAGGCAGGTGAACGCAGATTACGAGAAATCTTTGGCAAGGGATGCAAAGAAAAACAGTAAAGAGTTCTTTACTTATGTAAACCCTAGAAGGAAGGGGATGAATCAGATTGGTCCACTTCATATATAGATGGTTCAACTGTTGATGATCCTGCTCAGGTAGCTAACAAACTAAATGAATATTTTGCATCGACATTCACACATGAAGAGTTATTCAGTGAGGGAAATGCCAGAGGTGTATTCCGGTCTGGCAGTCAGCTAGATAATCTTGTAATAACTGAGAGTAAAGTGGAGGAGAAATTGTTGAAGATAAACACAAGAAATGAACCTGGGGTGGATGGGATCTATCCAATTATATTAAAGGAGGCAACAAAGGAAATAAGCAAACCCTTAGCAATAATTATGAGAGCTTCCTTGGACTCAGGGGTGGTACCCATAGACTGGAGATGTGCAAATGTGACCCCAATTCACAAAGGAGGATCGAAGGCTGACACAAGTAATTATAGACCTGTGAGTGTAACTTCTATTCCAGGAAAATTAATGGAGGCTCTGGTTAAAGAAGCACTGCAGGATCATCTAGACAAGACTTCAGTTATAGCTCGGACGCAGCATGGTTTTGTTAAGGGGAAGTCTAGCCTGACCAATTTGATTGGATACTATGATGCAGTCACAAAAGAACTGGATGCAGGGAATAATTTTGATATTATATACTTCGATCTTAGAAAGGCTTTTGATATTGTAGCACATGGAAAACTGCTGCACAGATTGTAGCAGTGTGGCATTGGAGGCAAATTGCTGCTATGGATAAAGGGGTGGTTGAGGGGGAGAAGACAGAGAGTGAAAATCAATAGACACTGCTCATCGTCGACTAATGTTATGGGTGGAGTCCCTCAGGGTTCAGTGTTGGGTCCATTATTGTTTTCTGTATTTATAAATAATATTGATGATGGTATATCAAGCTTAATGTCCAAGTTTGCAGATGATACAAAGGTTGGCAGGGTTGTTAAGGACACTACTGAAGCTATGCTGCTGCAACAGGATCTGGAAAGATTGAGCAGATGGGCTGAGAGGTGGCAAATGAAGTTTAACATTGACAAATGTAAAGTACTACATATGGGAAACAGCAACCCCAGAGCAACGTATCAACTCTGACAGTGGTAGAGAATGAAAAGTACCTGGGGGTAATTGTGCAGGCAGATATGAAGTTCTCTGAGCAGTGCAGACGGGCTGCAAGAGTAGCTCATTGTGTCTTGTCAATGATATACAGGAATTTTTCTAGCAGGGATAAGGAGGTGATTATTCCCTTGTATAGGGCAATGGTCAGGCCACACCTTGAGTACCGTATACAGGTCTGGAAGCCTCATTTCAAGAAGGATGTAGAGCTGCTGGAATGAGTATAGAGAAGGGCAACAAGATTAGTGAATGGAACAAAGGGCTGCTCTTATGAAGAAAGGCTTAAGTTTTGCAAATTGCAGTGTCTGGAGACTGGGCACCGGCGAGGTGATCTGACAGAGGTGTATAAAGCTTTGAATGGTTTGAGTATGCCCAATGCCGATGGGATTCGTCCTCTTGCTCAGAATAATCATCTATGAAGGCATAAATTCAAATTGAGGAAAGAGAGATGTAGGATAGATGTGCAGAAATTTGACTTTAGCCAGCAGGCAGTTGGTTGGTGGAACAGACTTCCATCCCTTGTGGAAGTTGAAAGCCTAAATGAATTTAAGGCTCAGCTGGATAGGTATTTTGAATGAACGGAGGGGTGAAGTGGAAGTTTTTTTTTTTTTTTTTTTGCCTGATGCTGCATAAGTTTGCTTTCTTGCATCATATGCCTCTACTAATGGTAATAGTAATGCTATAGGCACTTTGCAAGTCAATGCAAACCCTTGTTGTCCTTATTGTTTTATCACCATGCATGACATCCTAGTGTTCAGTAATAAAGCAATTTTTTTAAAGAAGATAACAGGCACATTGTGTGGTATCATGTCATGCTTTTTAATTTGTAGATTGATCTGAAGTGTGAATTTTTTTAAGAAAAATAAAAGATTAAAAAAAAATAATAAAATCTACATATATGATTGCACTGAAGTGATTCAGGAATCTAAATGTAAATGCAGAGAAATACAAAACATCAAAGGTATTAGAACCTATAGTATTTAGTATCCAGCATGGTTTGAAGTTTGAGGAGTATTTTGCTTCTAAATTCACAAATGAGAAATTCTGATAGAAAGTGGGGGCTAGAAATCTCCAACTCTAATAGGGAGCTAAATAATTTTGTAATAAATGAGAGGAAAATAGAGGAGAAATTGTTGAAGTTAAATATTATTAGAAAGGCATGTGGGTTGGATGGGATTATCCAGTTATATTAAGGGAGGGAGCAAAGAAAGTAAGCAAACCCTAGCCATAATTATGAGATCATCCTTGGATTCAGGAGGGGGGGTTGTACTCATAGACTGGAGAGGCAAATGTATCCCCAATTCACAGAGGTGGATCAAAGGATGACATGAGTAAATGCTGTACATGCATAAACCACACCTTATTGTGGTTTACGCATGTGCAGTGGAAGCGATTACTTAACATCCAATTTATTCTTGAACTCTGACACCTTGCATGGTTAGTTACAGATTTTGCTTCATACAGTTAGCATTAGTAGAGGCATTTGATGCAAGAAAGCAAGCTTATGCAGCATCAGCCAAAAAAAAACCCACTTCCACTTCACCCCTCTGTTCGTTCAAATTACGGCCCCGGGTGCCAAGCATTCCGTGGCCAAGCGATCTCAGTGTGTTTCTCAAAGCGAGCTATCTAAAGAGGTTTTGCCATTATATATATTCTGTTTATTTCCGAATACCATTTTCCTCATTTTATACTTAAGTAGCTCTTTCGTTCTACAAGTAGTAGGCAAAGGCCCAGAAAGGAAAGAAATCTTTCTGTTTCTGTTTCGTTTCCTTTATTATTAATACAACTAATAGCCGCTTGGTCACCTCGTGGCACTGCTCCTGCCTCCCCGTGGCGGGGCCGGTAACCTGGGTGGTAAAGACAAACCCCCAGGGCCAAAAGGAGCCAACATGGATATAAGTGACTATCCACCATTAGAGCCCTTGGGCTCGAGATCAGAAATTCCTGACAACGACCTTGACTCCAATCGTCCGAAGCGACTAAGGACAGAAAATCAGAATAATGACGTGCCAGCATTTCTTATAATGCACTCATTATCCACACAACCTGTTGGCAAACTATCGCCTTTTATTATACAGAAATGTTTAGAATCGGTTTGTGGATCTCCTAAAATAGTTAAGCGTCTCCAATCTGGAGACCTTCTAATTGAAACTTCTAAGACAACTCACTCAGAGAAGCTGTTAAAATTAACAACATTTAACAATATTCCAGTGTCAGTTACGCCCCATAACACTCTTAACACCTCTAGAGACGTTATCAGCGAATGGGACTTACTATCAGTGTCAGAAGAAGAGATAATACAAGAACTCAGGGAACAAAAAGTGACTCATGCGCGGAGAATAATGACCAAAAAAGATGGGAACCTACTACCAACCAGGTCCGTCATTTTTACATTTAGTACTCCGACTCTTCCATCTTCTGTTAAAGCCGGTTATTTAAACTGCAAGATTCGGCCCTACATCCCAAATCCCATTCGCTGCTTTAAGGGCCAGAAGTATGGCCATCATTCTCAGACGGCATGCCGAGGCGATGCTGTGTGTCCTATTTGTGGCTCTAAGGAGCATTCCCAAGGAGAATGTACAGCTGCCACTCCTAGTTGCCCTAACTGTAAAGGAAGCCATCCTGCCTTTTCTAAAGCATGTGACCTTTGGAAAACAGGCAAACAAATCCAGAAATATAAGGTAGAGCATAAAGTCACATACCCTGAAGCAAGGAAGCAAATACTGTTAACCATGCCTAGCCGATCATACGCATCGGTCTCTAAAAACAGCCGGTCAATTTCAACTCAAACAGATGTCTCCATAGAACCAAACATTTCATTTGCCACCTGGGCCAAAACTATGCTAACGTGCAATAAAAAATCTACAGTTAATGAAACCAGCAACACGCCAATCAGTATCCCAACTGATGCCATCTCAACCTTGCCCGAAAGAACAAAATCTGTTAGTGTTGAAAATCAAAAGACAATGAAACCATGCTATAGCAACATTCAAATGGAAGTTCAGTCAGAGGACAAAGACACAGTCCTAGAATTACATGCCAATGATACCATGGATACAGGACGCCCAACCTTTCCCAAAAATGAAAAATCAAAACTAAGCAGGCAGAAACCTCAGAAAAAACAGTCAGATCAATCTTCGTCAAATAAACCCAAGCAATGAACAAATTCCTACAATGGAACTGCAGAGGACTACGCAGTAATATAGATGACCTGAATGATTTACTCATACGAACTAACCCATTAGGAGTATGCTTACAGGAAACATTTTTATCACCAAAAGTTTCACTCAAATTCAAAAACTATACTATGTTTAGGCGAGACAGGGATTCTGACTCTTCTCGTGGAGGGGTAGGTATTCTTGTGAAAACTACCATGCCATCAAGACATCTCCAACTAGTAACCTCCCTAGAAGTTGTAGCAGTTCGGATAGCAATGGGAATATCATTAACCCTTGCATCTCTTTACATACCACCTAATTATCCTTGTACCCAGACTGAACTTGACAACCTTTTAACACAACTGCCACCTCCTGTCTGTTTACTCGGTGATTTTAACGGTCACTATCCATTGTGGGGATCCTCCACTATGGATAAGAGAGGCCAATTAATTGAAACATTCCTAGATAACCATAATCTGATTGTATTAAACACTGATTGTATTAAGCTCTCCAACTTATGTTCAATTACCTGCAGGCACAACATCTGCCATAGATTTATCTATCTGTTCAGCATCTCTTTTTCCAAGTATGGAATGGTTGGTGTTGAACGATCCATTCCACAGTGACCATTTTCCAATCATCAGCTCAATTCAAACACAGGTCGTATCATGCCCCAAAGCCCATATATCTTGGAGTTTCCACAAAGGAGACTGGAAAAACTACCGTACTTGTGTCCTATTAAACAAACAGTATGTACAGCAACAACATATTGATGAAGTAACCAAACACATTACCAGCCATATATTATCAGCAGCCGAAATTTCTATTCCAAAATCCTACCAGAGCAAGCGGGTACACCAAAACCAGTGGTGGAATCAAGATTGCACCATAGCAAAAGTAGAAAAAAACCGTGCTTGGAACCAATTTCGCAAATTCCCCACTACCGCCAACCTTATAGCTTTCAAAAAACTGAGAGCCAAAGCAAGACAAATTAGGAAAAAAGCAAAACATGACTCCTGGATTAAGTTCGCCTCAACTATTAACAAAAATACTGACACTCGGATTATCTGGGAAAAATACAAGCTCTCAATGGAAAATTTCTACCTCTACAGTCTCCAATAATTCAATGGAATGGGCAGGACCTATCTTCTCCTACTGACATCGCAAATGCTTTAGCAGAATCTTTCTATAATACTTCCGCCTCAACCACTTATGTGACTGCTTTTCAGAGAATTAAAACTAATGAAGAACGAAAAAAATTGAATTTTTCAACTAATCACCCACTTCCATATAACCAGCCCTTTACTATAGCTGAACTCAAAGAATCCTTGAGTAAATCTCCAAATAGTGCAGCAGGACCAGACGGCGTTCACTACAGAATGCTTAAACATCTGTGCGAAGCTGATCTGTACATACTATTGCTATTTTATAATAGGATCTTCTCAGAAAACACATATCCTCTCTCATGGCGTCATTCCTATATTTGTGCAATACCAAAACCGGAAAAAGATACATCTCTAGTTAAAAATTACAGACCAATATCATTGACAAGCTGTTTGGGCAAGACCTTCGAAAGGATGGTGCATAAGAGGCTCACCTGGATTCTTGAATCCCAAAATCTGCTTTCTGATCACCAATATGACTTCCACAAAAACAGGTCCACTCTAGATTTACTTGTCAAAATTGAATCCAACATACATAACGCCTTCATCAGGAGACAACATTTGGTTATGGTCAACCTGTATATTCAGAAAGCATTCGACACCACATGGCGTCATGGTATTATCACAGATATGCATCAGTTAGGGTTGAGAGGCTATCTCCCTCAAATTATTCAGAACTTTTTAAAGTTACGTACCTTTCAAGTCAAATATCAAAACTTCCTATCAGCATCTCATATTCAAGAAGAGGGTGTCCCACAGGGTTCCATACTGAGTCCAACGCTATTTGCAATTAGGGTCAACAATATATTGGAAAATCTTCCAAAAACTATTGAAGTATATATGTATGCAGATGATCTCACCATATCGTGCCAATCACAAAATATGAGTACTATCGAAAGACAGTTACAAATTACTCTAAACAGAATAGAATCGTGGACTTTACGGAATGGATACCATCTTGCCGAACAGAAATCCACTACCACTCATTTCTGCAAACTCCGGTCATTTCATCCTGATCCTGAGTTAAAAATAAAAAATGTGTCGGTTCCTCTGGTTAACACTGTCTGCTTTCTTGGTCTGATACTAGATAGAAAACTGAACTTTCAAGCACATGTGGCCTATCTTCGAACCATTTGAAGAAATTGAATATCCTTCGGTGTGTGTCATCCATGTCATGGGGCGCTGATCAGCATACGCTTATCCATATTTATAGAGCTCTCAGCAGGTCCCGTTTGGACTACGGTTCTCCAGTGTATGACTCTGCGAGGAAGAGTACTGTAGAGCGGTTAAATACCATCCAGCACAGTGCCCTTCGAGTTTCTCTAGGGGCTTTCAGAACCTCCCCAGTCCAGAGTCTTTACATTGAAGCCCACGAACCTCCCTTACATCTTCGGAGGAAAACATTGCTTTTAATATATGCCGCAAAAATCCGCAGTCTTCCCTACCACCCGAATTGGAGATGTCTATACAATACCGAATGGGACTCATTTTACAACAGTAAACCAAATGAAAACAGACCTGCTGCACTTAGACTTAAAGAACTAACTCAAACGTGGAATATTGAAATAGGCAATATATATCAGGATATAACACCGCCTGATCCACCGTGGACAAATATCCCTGCAATTTACGATGACTATTTCCAACAGTGGGGAAAGAACACCTTGTGTCCCTTCAATATCGCACAGTTACATGAAGCTCACTCTGCTTCTAACTCACAGGCCTGTAAGATCTATACAGATGGATCAAAAACTGAGACTCAAGTAGGCGCTGCGGCAGTCTTTCCATCTTTCACCACTTCTGTCTCATTACCTGTAGAATGCAGTATCTTCACTGCTGAGCTTTATGCCATTAACTTGGCTCTAGGTCACATTGCTCAACTTCTAATTTCATCTTCCTTAATATACACTGACTCGCTCAGTGCTGTCTCTGCCATAAATAGTAATACCAACTCCTGTCACCCTGTAATAAAACAAATCCATTCTAAATTACTTGTGTGTAATGAGTCAAACCAAACTGTAACATTCTGTTGGATTCCAGGTCATTCTGGGATAGCAGGAAATGAAAGAGCAGATCTTGCCGCCAAACAACCAGATACTACTCTTTTGCAGACTTTTCGAACCCCATATACTGATTATAAACATATTATCCGTAAAGCATGTTACAATAGCTGGTCATTAATCTGGAGAGGTTATCCAGGAAACAAATTATACCAAATAAAACCAGAACCAAAGCTGTGGCCCTCCAGCTTCCAGAAAAGCAGATGAGAAGAAACAATTTTAGGAAGGCTCAGGATTGGGCATACTCATCTCACTCACCTGTATCTATTAACTAATGACAGCGCTCCACAATGTACATCGTGTCAAGTACAACTGACCATTCGCCATTTGTTAGTGGACTGTCTCCACTTTCTGAACATCCGCTTAGATACTTTTAAATCAATTGCTAAAACACAGTCATCAATAAATTTATTGCAGATTCTGGGAGATGATCCTAATAAAAAAGAACTATTTACTTTCTTAAACCGGATAAAAATATATCATAAAATATAGTTATTATTTCAAATTCACCATTAGAAGACACAATATGGCCCAAGTAGCCCATGTGTCGTTAAAACACAACAACAACAACAACAATGTTCAAAATACCTGTCCGGCTGAGCCTTAAACTTATTTAGGCTATCAACCTCCACTACAAGGAATGGAAGTCTGTTCTACCAACCAACTACCCGCTGGCTAAAGGCAAATTTCCGCACGTCCATCCTACATCTGTCCCTCCTCAATTTGAATTTATGCCCTCTCAGGTGATTATTCTGAGCTAGAGGAAGAATCCCATCAGCATTGAGCATGCTCAAACCATTCAAGGCTTTATACACCTCTATCAGAACACCTCGCTGGTGCCTAGTCTCCAGACACTGTAATTTGCAAAACTTAAGCCTTTCTTCGTAAGAGCACCCCTTTGTTCCATTCACTAATCTTGTTGCCCTTCTCTGTACTCATTCCAGCAGCTCTACATCCTCTTGAAATGAGGCCTCCAGACCTGTATACAGTACTCTAGGTGTGGCCTAACCATTGCCTTATACAAAGGGAATAATCACCTCCTTATCCTTGCTGGAAAAATTCCTGTATATCATTGACAATACTCCATGAGCTACTCTTGCAGCCCGTCTGCACTGCTCAGAGAACTTCATATCTGCCTGCACAACCACCCCCAAGTCCCTTTCATTCTCTACCACTGTCAGTGTAGTACCACAGAGTTGATACGTTGCTCTGGGGTTGCTGTTTCCCATGTGTAGTACTTTACATTTGTCAATGTTAAACTTCATTTGCCACCTCTCAGCCCATCTGCTCAACCTTTCCAGATCCTATTGCAGCAACATAATGTCAGTACTGTCCTTGACAACCCTGCCAACCTTCGTATCGTCTGCAAACTTGGACATTAAGCTTGAAATACCATCATCAATATCATTTATAAATACAGAAAACAATAATGGACCCAACACTGAGCCCTGAGGGACTCCACTAATAACATTAGTCCACGATGAGCAGTGTCCATTGATTACCACTCTCTGTCTTCTCCCCCTCAATCACCCCTTTATCCATAGCAGCAATTTGCCTCCAGTGTCACACTGCTCCAATTTGTGTAGCAGTCTGCCATGTGCAACAGTATCAAAAGCCTTTCTAAGATCCAAGTATATAATATCAAAATTATTCCCTGCATCCAGTTCTTTTGTGACTGCATCATAGTATCCAATCAAACTGGTCAGGCAAGACTTCCCCTTAACAAAACCATGCTGCGTCCCAGCTATAACTGAAGTCTTGTCTAGATGATCCTGCAGTACTTCTTTAACCAGTGCCTCCATTAATTTTCCAGGAACAGAAGTTAAACTAACAGGTCTATAATTACTTGTGTCGCCCTTTGATCCTCCTTTGTGAATTGGGGTCACATTTGCACATCTCCAGTCCATGGGTACTTCCCCTGAGTCCAAGGAAGCTCTCATAATTATGGCTAAGGGTTTGCTTACTTCCTTTACTGCCTCCTTTAATATAACTGGATAGATCCCATCCACCCCAGGTGCCTTTCTTGTATTTATCTTCAACAATTTCTCCTCCACTTTACTCTCAGTTATTACAAGATTCTCTAGCTTACTGCCAGAGTTGAATACACCTCTAGCATTCCCCTCGCTGAATAACTCCTCATGTGTGAATGTCGATGGAAAATGTTCATTTAGTTTGTTAGCTACCTGAGCAGGATCATCAACATTTGACCAATTGATGTCAAGTGGACCAATCTGATTCATCCCCTTCCTTCTAGAGTTTACATAAGTAAAGAACTCTTTGCTGTTTTTCTTTGCATCCCTTGCCAAAGATTTCTCGTAGTCTGCTTTCGCCTGCCTAACCTCCTTTGTAACTTGTTTACCGATCAAATTGTATCTATCATAGGCTTCTGTGTCACGTGTTAATTTGTATGTATCGCATGCATTTTTCTTCTCTGCCATATGTCTCATTAGTTCTTCTGACATCCACTTAGGCCGAAACCTTGAACGATATTTCTTAGTTGGTATGTAAAGCCTAGTAGCTTCCAAGATAAGTTCTTTGAATGCTTCCCATTTTGAATTTGCTGTTGGTAACATCATCAATTGGTCCCACTGTATAGAATTTAAATACTGTCTCAGTCCATCGTAGTCGCCTTTACGAAAGCAATAACCCTTCCCTTTACCCCTAATGGTAGTTACCTCTTTGAGTAAATCCCACTTCAGCACACTGTGATCACTGCCACCTAGTGGTTCATTTACCTGCAGATTCTTAATGCATGAAGAATCACTACTGATAATCAAATCAAGAGTATTACTCCCTCTAGTTGCCTCCCAAACATGCTGATGTAGAAAACAATCATCCAATAAATCCACAAAAGTGACCAGCCCCCAAATTCCAGTCAATATCTGGGAAATTAAAATCCCCCATTATAAGACTCTCTGATTTACTGGCCCACTCTATTTCCTTGCACAATTTCTTATTATACTCATCAGACTCATTAGGCCTATAGCACACTCCTACTCTCAATTTTGATCTCTCAATGCTTATGTCACACCAAACCGACTCGACACTGTACTGTCCAGCGATGTCGACTGGCTTCACTTCCTTGGATTTAATGTATTTCTTGACTAATAGCATAACCCCTCCTCCCTTCCTATCCTGTCTATCCTTTCTGTAGACATTGTACTCCCCAAATTATAGTTCTGCATTCCTTATATCTGTGTGACACCACGTCTCTGAAATCCCCACAATATCTGCCTTTGATGTTTTGAGCAATACCTCAAATTCATCAAATTTATTTACTAAACTCCTAGCATTGGTGTACACACAAGTATATATGCACCTGTTCTTTTTCTTAGCTACCATAACACAACCCATGTGTTTACTTGTACCCCAGTGATTCCCAGCAGTCTCTGAAATATCCTGCAACTTATTTACCAGGCTGCGGCCCATTCCAATAGAAGCAGTGCAAGAATCACTTTCACCTCTGCCAGTGGCTACTGTTAATCTATTAGTCCTTGTATCCCCCACCAATATAAATCAACCAATATAAAATCCCCCCCAATTTTATATTGGTTGATTTTTATGTTTCCTTTCTATCCACTTCTGCCTTTTTTTTTTACATGTACATTTTCATTCTGTATCAATTAGCAATGCTGAACAGCTTCATTCTTGTTTCCTCGGTTATTTTATCACTTTAGCTGAATCCCAAAGTAATTATAATTAAAATGTCATAAATTTTTAATAATGTTCCAAAGCAGCAAACTGCACGTATTTAATGGAGATTTTACTGTATTAAAAACTATAGCTTTATTAAAAATCATTATGTTTGCATGTTCAGGAGGAATAGTAAATATTTTGGTAGGTTATAGTATCGATTATTCTGAGTAAAAAAGTTCATATAAAGGTGTCCAATTCTCAATGGATATGGAGATACAGCTGTTTGAAACTGGCACGCACAGCTCCCAGAATCAGATGTGACGAAGAAGCAGTTATAACCTTAGTGTTAGAAGTGTTGTTAAGAATGGCACACATCTTCACACATGCTGAATATGCCAATATTGTGTGTGTCTACAATTTTTGGGAAGTGCTACTGCTGCTTGTAGAGAATACCATTGACGGTTTCCAACCCAGAATACCAGATTCAAGAGAGTTTACACCAAACTGCATGAGGCTGGTATAGTTCCCAGCACTCATATTTCTTCTGAATGTGCAAATGAACAAAATGTGGATGAAATAGAACATATTATTATAGAACATATAATAGTCCTACTATTAACACACAAAGAATTTCTAAGTGTATCGGTGTTAGCATTAGCATTAGTAGAGGCATGCGATGCAAGAAAGCAAGCTTATGCAGCATCAGCCAAAAAAAGAAAAAAAAAACCCCTCCCATTTCATCCCTCCATTCATTCCAAATGCCTGTCCAGCTCAGCCTTAAATTTATTTAGGCTGAGCTGGACAGGCATTTGGAATGCAGGCAAGGGTATGATGAACATTACGTGAGTACGGCTTTTATCCATTTCACAAATAGCAGTTGCAACACCTTCAACCAGGAGATGACACCCAGCAATTGCAATTTTGTCGTTGTGTAAATGCTAATCACTGATTATTGGAATTAATACTATTAAGCGATGATGCTACTTTCACCCGTGACAGTATCAACAACACCTGGAACTCTCATAGGTGGTCAGATGAAAATCCGCATGCCACCGTAGAAACAAATTTTCAACATTGCTTCCCTGTAAACGTGTGGTGCAGTATCATCGACAATCAGTTGATTGGGCCCATTTTGTTACAAAATTGTCTTACAGGGTCCATTTACCTAGAATTTCTGCAAAACGAACTTCCACTACTATTGGGGGATGTTCCTTTGGCTGCAAGGATTGGTATTTACTTTCAGCATGACGACGCTACTGCACTTATACCCATCTGGTGATATAATATCTAAATTGAACTTTCCCTGAACAATCGGCCATGGTGGTCCTGTCTCATTCGTTGGCCACCAAGGTCTCCAGACCTCACTCCTTAGATTTTTGTTTTTGGGAATGGATTAAAGTCGCAATATACAAAGAAAAGGTGGATACAAGAGACAAATTGCTCACTTGCCTTTTGGATACTGCTGCCCTCATGAGGGAATGCCAAGACAACCTCAAAAGAACAACACATCATATTACCACAAGAGTTGCGAAGTGCATTGAGGTTGGAGGTGGGATTTTCGAACATTTATTGTGAAGTGTAAAAAATTTGTAAATTATTTCTGTTTTGTATCATTCAAAAAAGTTAATAAATACAAACCATAAGTCATTTATCGTGATTTAATACCTCACATAATGGCTTTGTGCATGCCAGTTTCAAACAGCTGTTTGAAATCTTCTTTTGATCTCCATACCTTGAGAACTGGACACCATGTTTATATGAACTTTTTTTTTTACTCAGAATAATCGATACTATAAGCTCCCAAAATATTTCCTATTCTTCCTGAATCATCCTGTATATGCCTAAATGCATTGACAATTATAAATTCTTTCTTAGTGTGATCAGTACTGGCCATCTCGAGGAACCGAAACTTATAGTGTGATGCAAATAACACTTGTAGATGTGCAAGAAGTTGCTACTTATTGCATTCGTACCTTCCAGATTCAAAGGGTAAGTGGGTTCTTTTAAAAAAAATTAGCATGTTGTTTATATCTTTTAACCTGTAAATATGAGTAGTTGTGTAAAGAGCTATAGTAATCTATTCTATTTATATACTCGGCTATATTTCTGTTGCTGTCATGCTACAAAGGGTGCTGTTAATGAAAGTTGTTGTACCAGTGTTTTTTCATAATTTATGTAATAGGAAAATTTATTAGAAGGTCAAGGGATAAGGATTGTCATATTTGGATAACAGGAGCAACTCAATGAAAATTATCAGAGTTTATCATAACTCCTTCGCTGTGACGTTTTCTAAAAAGCACTAAAATGATAGGCCCCAGTGACAAACGGGTCTTTCATGATTAATATTACCTCTCATTATACCAATAATCTTATTATTTAGTGTTTTCTTGGAATATATCTAGTTCACATAAGATTTATAATGTAAAGTCACATTGTGTGAGTTAGTGTAGTGAGTTCTGTACCAATAGGATATTGTGTATTTGGCACTTAAGTGTGTTTTTGTTGAGTGTGTCTTACAATATTTGTAGCAGAGTAAGATAGCAGACATTAAGGAATAGCATTTTTGCATTCAAATTTTGTCAATCCTTGCTCTCATTGTTGTCATATAACTGCATTCCTGTCAAGATGATCTTCCACAAATTTTTTTTGATCACTGACTTCATTATTTTCCTTGGAACTGAAGTGAAACATATAGGTCTATGCAATGCTTTTTTTGTAAAAAAAATAGGTGCTGGTAATCATTTCTTGCTATTAGGAAAATTTGAAAATTAAAAGGATATGAAAAGTACTTTTAGAGTACTTTACTGATATTGTTACTTTCGTTTTTTTTTTTTCATGATATTGTTACTTTCATAGTAATGTTTTTGGAATAAGAACAACAAATTTAGTATATTAACACAATTTATTATTCAAGTATATTAAAAAAATAAGTAAAATATGAGTAAAATATGTAAATAAATCGGTCAACTACTGAGTGCCGGGCACTCAGGATGAAGGGTCCATAGTCACGAATGGTCATTAGTGTAGTATCTCAAATAGAGAACTTTATGGTAACTGAAAAAAGTTTCTAGTTCCCCGGCTTGGCCTAAAACTGAGGAACTAACAAAAACGTTGTCCATTTGAGTCTTTGCAGTTGTTGTGAATGACAATGGTGGGAAAAGCGACTCCGACTTCTTCCTGGGGAAGCGATTAAAGTCTTGGGGAAGAAGCGACTGGCAGGTGAGGGTCGTGCAAGACTCAGCACAGGTGCCTCCCCATCACTGATACCTCCTTGCCGGGACAACTGCAGCTTTGAAAATTGTTAAAAAATACTTCTCTTTGCAAAATTTATAAATTACCTTTATAGAATTATTAACTAACTATTTAGCAACCTTTTTATCACCAAAAGGAGAGTTGCTTGGTTAAAAGAAGCACACTATTGAAGTGCAATAAAAAATTGTTTTTTAATTTTAACACAAAAATAAATGATAGATTTCAATCGGAATAGTTTTCCCTTGATAAACATAGAATAACACATAGCTAATGTATGTATTTGTATGTATGAATTTATTTGTCTTGGGCGGCACCTGGAACGTTAGTTCATCTCTGCCTCGTTAACTTATACAATTATACAAAGATTAAATACTGTACAACAAAACACATAGCTAATGTGATTTTTAAATTTTTAGCTCCATTAGTGATGGAAATAGAGGGGGAGGGGACACGAAATTACTCACATTTTCCTGTCTGGCGCCGCCATTTTTAATTTTAAAAATATTTTTAAATTATATTTTAAACCTATTCATTGAGCTCTTTCCAACCGTTTATAATAAGCTATAGGTTGTCGATGACATTTTTGTCCCCACCCATATTTTATACCCCCATTTCTCAGACAAATTTTTTTCAACAACATTAGCATTAGTAGAGACATTTGATGCAAGAAAGCAAGCTTATGCAGCATCAGCCAAAAAAAAAAATAAATAAATAAATAAAAAATAACCACTTCCACTTCACCCCTCTGTTCGTTCGAAATACCTGTCCAGCTGAGCCTTAAACTTATTTAGGCTATCAACTTCCACGACAAGGGATGGAAGTCTGTTCCACCAACCAACCACCCGCTGGCTAAAGGCAAATTTCCTCACGTCTATCCTACATCTGTCCTTCCTCAATTTGAATTTATGCCCTCTCAGGTGATTATTCTGAGCAAGAGGAAGAATCCCATCAGCATTGAGCATGTTCAAACCATTCAAGGCTTTATACACCTCTATCAGATCACCTCGCTGGTGCCTAGTCTCCAGACACTGTAATTTGCAAAACTTAAGCCTTTCTTCGTAAGAGCACCCCTTTGTTCCATTCACTAATCTTGTTGCCCTTCTCTGTACTCGTTCCAGCATCTCTACATCCTTCTTGAAATGAGGCCTCCAGACCTGTATACAGTACTCTAGGTGTGGCCTGACCATTGTCTTATACAAGGGAATAATTACCTCCTTATCCCTGCTAGAAAAATTCCTATATATCATCGACAATACACCATGAGCTACTCTTGCAGCCCGTCTGCACTGCTCAGAAAACTTCATATCTGCCTGCACAACCACCCCCAGGTCCCTTTCATTCTCTGCCACTGTCAGTGTAGTACCACAGAGTTGATACGTTGCTCTGGGGTTGCTGTTTCCCATATGTAGTACTTTACATTTGTCAATGTTAAACTTCATTTGCCACCTCTCAGCCCATCTGCTCAACCTTTCCAGATCCTGTTGCAGTAGCATAGTGTCAGTAGTGTCCTTGACAACCCTGCCAACCTTCGTATCATATGCAAACTTGGACATAAAGCTTGATATACCATCATCAATATCATTTATAAACAGAAAACAATAATGGACCCAATACTGAACCCTGAGGGACTCCACTAATGACAACGATCAATATAGCGTTATGTTGGCCCACATGATGTACAAATCCATGCAAAATTTCAAGTCTGTCTGTCACAGCATTGTAGGCAGAGATACAATGCTGTGACAGACAGACGAACAGATGGACAGACAGACAACCTAGTGATATAAGTGTATTATAAGTGTCCTTTGTTAGATTACGGCCCCCAAAAATAATAAGTAAAAATAAATAACATAAATAAAAATAATTTCATAATAAAGTTTTTGTAGAATATTCCAAATTTTTATTAAGTTCTCATCCAACACCCTCTGCAGACTCCTTTTCTTCCTCTGTGTGTGTCTCTTGCTTAATGACGTTTTCGGAGCAGCCACGAATCGACATATTTTGCTGGATCAAAGCGGGTCATCGGTGGGCCTACAAACAGCAGTGAAGAAACTGTTTATGTCATCAACGAAGCTCTGGTTGGGCTAACAATCAGATTCATTTGTGAAAATCCTCCTTCACATTCACTCAATGAAATTGGTATCCTACGCAGAGCGTCCATCAAATTTTTCAATTCTTCCAAAACCATCTTTTCAACTAGGTATTCCCGAAATCCACGAATTGTATCTCTTTCATTTAACTGTAATCTAATTTACAATTTTCTAACTTAATGTTGTTTGGTTTTTAGAAGCATTAGCAACTAAAGCCATATTGCTCCGGGATATGCGGTGGTCATTCCCTGACCTTTCCGCATCCTCCGTATTTGGTGGTGACGGGCTCGAACCCCGGTCTAATCAAGAAGCGTGTGCTACGCACTGTTGCTCCTTCCCACCTGGCTACGGAGGTGCCTTCTAATGTAAGTTTCACCAAATGCGATCATTTCACGTTTAGAAGGTTTAATACCTTCGTTGTTCTTGTTTTCTTTCTCTTGTCATCGGTATTGTCACTAGTTTTTAAATTTGAATTTTTTTTCTTTTGTTTTCTTTTTCTTTTTCTTTTTTTTTGAAACTGTCCAAAATGTTGGTGTTATTCGGATATTCAGGTACTGTGAACATGTAAACAGATATAGGAAAAATTTGGATAATGCACTTTCATGAAACAACAGATGATTATTTGTCGGAATAAAATCACTCCCTCCTAATTCTCGCACGGGACACTTACAGTTGATTCATAGCGGTGTCCAACCTATGGCCCTCCAGGAAAGTGAACTAAAACAGCATTTTAAATTTTGTTAATTATCAAAAAAATTTTCTCATTAAATGTTTTGTTCAGTGAATGTAATTGTGTATTTTAGCATTAGCATTAGTAGAGCCATTTGATGCAAGAAAGCAAGCTTATGCAGCATCAGCCAAAAAAAAAAAAAAAAAAAAACCCACTTCCACTTTACCCCTCTGTTCGTTCAAAACACTTGTCCAGCCGAGCCTTAAACTTATTTAGGCTATCAACCTCCACTACAAGGGATGGAAGTCTGTTCCACCAACCAACCACCCGCTGGCTAAAGGCAAATTTCTGCACGTCTATCCTACATCTGTCTTTCCTCAATTTGAATTTATGCCCTCTCAGGTGATTATTCTGAGCTAGAGGAAGAATCCCATCAGCATTGAGCATGCTTAAACCATTCAAGGCTTTATACACCTCTATCAGATCACCTCGCTGGTGCCTAGTCTCCAGACACTGTAATTTGCAAAACTTAAGCCTTTCTTCGTCAGAGCACCCCTTTGTTCCATTCACTAATCTTGTTGCCCTTCTCTGTACTCGTTCCAGCAGCTCTACATCCTTCTTGAAATGAGGCCTCCAGACCTGTATACAGTACTCTAGGTGTGGCCTGACCATTGCCTTATACAAGGGAATAATCACCTCCTTATCCCTGCTGGAAAAATTCCTGTATATCATTGACAATACTCCATGAGCTACTCTTGCAGCCCGTCTGCTCTGCTCAGAGAACTTCATATCTGCCTGCACAACCACCCCCAAGTCCCTTTCATTCTCTGCCACTGTCAGTGTAGTACCACAGAGTTGATACGTTGTTCTGGGGTTGCTGTTTCCCATGTGTAGCGCTTTACATTTGTCAATGTTAAACTTCATTTGCCACCTCTCAGCCCATCTGCTCAACCTTTCCAGATCCTGTTGCAGCAGCATAGTGTCAGTAGTGTCCTTGACAACCCTGCCAACCTTTGTATCGTCTGCAAACTTGGACATTAAGCTTGATATACCATCATCAATATCATTTATAAATACAGAAAACAATAATGGACCCAACACTGAGCCCTGAGGGACTCCACTAATAACATTAGTCCATGATGAGCAGTGTCCATTGATTACCACTCTCTGTCTTCTCCCCCTCAACCACCCCTTTATCCATAGCAGCAACTTGCCTCCAATGTCACACTGCTCCAATTTGTGTAGCAGTCTTCCATGTGCAACAGTATCAAAAGCCTTTCTAAGATCCAAGTATATAATATCAAAGCTATTCCCTGCATCCAGTTCCTTTGTGACTGCATCATAATATCCAATCAAATTGGTCAGGCAAGACTTCCCCTTAACAAAACCATGCTGTGTCCGAGCTATAACTGAAGTCGTGTCTAAATGATCCTGCAGTGCTTCTTTAACCAGTGCCTCCATTGATTTTCCTGGAACAGAAGTTAAGCTCACAGGTCTGTAATTACTTGTGTCAGCCTTTGATCCTCCTTTGTGAATTGGGGTCACATTTGCACATTTCCAGTCTATGGGTACCTACCCTGAGTCCAAGGAAGCTCTCATAATTATGGCTAAGGGTTTGCTTACTTCCTTTGCTGCCTCCTTTAATATCACTGGATAGATCCCATCCACCCCGGGTGCCTTTCTTGTGTTTATCTTCAACAGTTTCTCCTCCACTTTACTCCCAGTTATTTCAAGATTCTGTAGCTTACTGCTAGAGTTGAATACACCTCTGGCATTCCCCTCGCTTAATAACTCCTCATGTGTGAATGTCGATGCAAAATATTCATTAAGTTTGTTAGCAACCTGAGCAGTGTCATCAACAGTTGACCCATCAATATCAAGTGGACCAATATGATTCATCCCCTTCCTTCTAGAGTTTACATAAGTAAAGAACTCTTTGCTGTTTTTCTTTGCATCCCTTGCCAAGGATTTCTCGTAATATGCCTTCGCCTGCCTAACCTCCTTTGTAACTTGGTTGCATATAAACTTGTATCTATCATAGGCTTCTGTGTCATGTGTTAATTTGTAAGTATCCCATGCATTTTTCTTCTCTGCCATATGCCTCATTAGTTCATCTGACATCCATTTTGGCCTAAACCTTAAACAATATTTCTTAATTGGTATGTAAAGCCTAGTAGCTTCCAAGATTAATTCTTTGAATGCTTCCCATTTTGAATTTGATGTTGGTAACATCATCAGTTGGTCCCACTGTATAGAATTTAAATACTGTCTCAGTCCATCGTAGTCGCCTTTACGGAAGCAATAACCCTTCCCTTTACCCCTAATGATAGTTACCTCTTTGAGTAAATCCCACTTCAGCACACTGTGGTCACTGCCACCTAGTGGTTCACATATCTGCAGATTTTTAATGCATGAAGAATCACTGCTGATAATCAAATCAAGAGTATTACTCCCTCTAGTTGCCTCCCGAACATGCTGATGTAGAAAACAATCATCCAATAAATCCACAAAAGCCCTGCTAGTGTGTGAGTGACCAGCCCCCAAATTCCAGTCAGTATCTGGGAAATTAAAATCTCCCATTATAAGACTCTCTGATTTACTGGCCCACTCTATTTCCCTGTACAGTTTCTTATTATACTCATCAGAGTCATTAGGCCTATAGCACACTCCTACTCTCAATTTTGATCTCCCAATGCTTATGTCACACCAAACTGACTCAACACTGCACTGTCCAGCGATGTCGACTTCCTTGGTTTTTATGTGTTTCTTAACTAATAGCATAACCCCTCCCCCCTTCCTATCCTGTCTATCCTTTCTGTAGACGTTGTACTCCCCAAATTGCAGTTCTGCATCCCTTATATCTGTGTGGCACCACGTCTCTGATATCCCAACAATATCTGCCTTTGATGTTTTGAGCAATACCTCAAATTCATCAAATTTATTTACTAAACTCCTAGCATTGGTGTACACGCAAGTATACCTGCACTTGTTTCTATTCTTAGCTACCCTAACACAACCCATGTGTTTACTTGTACCGCAATGGCTCCCAGCAGTCTCTGAAATATCATGCATCTTGTTTTTCAGGCTTCTGCTCATTCTAATAGAAGCAGTGCAAGAATCTCTTTCACCTCTGCCAGTGGCTACTGTCAATCTATTGGTCTTTGTCTCCCCCCAAGCTAGCAGTTGTCCGACCCACCTAACACTGCCTCGATAGCATCAGCAAATATTCTTGCACCCTTTCTATTTAAGTGTATCCCATCCCTGTAGAAGCAATCTCTCCTGTTAACAAGTACAGTCCAGGCTGAAAAAAATTCTACCCCTTGAGCCTTTCACAATCTTTCCAGGGCTGAATTGATCGACAAGGCTCTCATCATATACTCCCTCCTATCGTGTCTGGGCAGAATTGCAGACACTTTCAAATTCAACCCTAATTCTCGGCTTTTGTTCAACAGTGACCTGTACTTGTTAAGTAATTCTGCCGGTCTCCTACTCTTAATATCATTAGTGCCAACGTGTACAACTATATCACCTTTTGTGCCCTTAAAAGGTGATATTCGCTCTACAATGTCATCAACCTTTGCCCCTGGCAGACATACCCTGGTCCTGTTCCACCTATCCTTTTTACAAAGCATTTTCCCCGTTTCCCTGACAATAGAGTCACCAACAACTACTAGTTCCTTCGGGACCAGCGCATTCTGCCTTGGGGGTTGCCTCTGTGTCACGTGATGCCCAAGTGCAAGCTCTGGCGTTGATGTGGGCAGCTGAGAGCTTGATGGGCCCCTCAATTTAGTTTCTTCGAGGGCATCCACCCTGTCCTTCAAGCTCTCATATAGGCCCACAAGAACGCTGAGTTGTTGCCTGATATCGATACACTCCTTGCATCGCGCACACACAAAGACATCTCCCCATGGCAGTATCATGTCTCGTACCCGATTGCTCTGCAAACATCAAGCAAACAGTGCATTTTATAAGGCTGTGAGTCAGAGGACAACTGCCCCCCTCAGTTCTACTCTGAGCCACAGCACTTCCATTAGCTTGAGCCTTTTGCTTTGCTGCTCTTGTCTGAGTCATGATTCTATTAATTAATTAATTAATTAATTATAATTAATTATGTTATGTTATTAATTATGTTAAATATAATTAATTATATTATGTTTGTAATCTAAGTCGTTATATGTATTTATTTAAAAGTACAATTTAACTGCTAACGAAGTTCAATTAACGCTATCTAGTACGGTATATAACTATCGTATCACAAAGGCGGGAAAGTTACAAACGGTAATCTACGGACACTTAAGTATTAATTAACTTTCAAATCTCGCTGTCTCAATTCAGAATAAACTAACGATCCTTACTACGTCTATAAGCTACTTACAGAAATAATTCGATGTAAAAAAAATATTCAATCAAGCGGCTAAATATGGCTAAAGAACTTCTCGTTCAGCGGAGTTGCAAACACGTGGATACCCTTACCGATACTTTTATGCAATTACAAGGCCGAGTAAAGATAAATACGCCAAATTAATCAGAAAATCACAAAATAATGTTATACTACTAAATTTAAATCAAAAGTTTTAGAAAATTTTATTTTAGAAAATTAAATTTTATTTAATAAAATTTTCGAATTTTTTCAATTTTACTTTTACATGCAACAAGATATGGAAAAAGGAACACACTAAAGAAATCTAACTTCGAATTTTTTTTAATATGGCTCCATTTATGTACAGGAAAAGTTTGGACACCATGCAGTAGAAGGTGGACCAGAGCCATTGGGAATACCCCTTAACTGGTCACTGCTGACCAGCACGACTTCTCCGTATGTGGGACAGGTGGTCGGATAGGTTTTACCAGGTACCACTAAGTTATAGAATGGTAATCCCTTTAGCCCTCTTAATTCACGCAGCAGCACTAATTGCCTAAATTGCCTGAAGGCCAAAAATGCGAACAGTGCGTACCGAGTATATTCTCTCCTAATCCGTTCGCTATATGAAAATTTTATCGCTCAATGGAAAGTATTTTAAATGTTACTTCCAAGGGGAATTCAAAATAATTTGCTATAAAAGGATTTCGTTAAACAGAGGTCCGACTGAGTAATTTAGAATTATAAAAATGGTTACACAGTTTTATATAGAAAATATCTTAACAATAGACAACATGCAAATTTAGGACAGCATGAAAAATGCAAATTTTAAGCTTTTTTTCATAGCAAATTTAAGGAATATTACAAATTTCGAAGTGCATTACATCCAAACGTCACACGTCACTGTTAATAAAGGTGCCGGTACACCATGCCATTGAGTACCGTCCCAAAAAAAGCACTGGGTCTATAGTCACTCACTTCTCACTCTGATCCCCTCCTTTCCCCTTTATGAATATAGGGACATTTGCCGATCTTTACTTCATAGGAACCTCACCTGAGTCCAAGATTGCTTACATAATTATGGCTAAAGGTTTACTTTTAGCCTCAATACTTTTTTTTCCCCTCTTAGTTGTCACAAATTTAGCTCCAGATTATAAGTTGGTAAACTTCTGGTATGCCTATCATTAAACACATCGTGCATGAATGCAGATTACAAAATATTTACTCTCTTTATCAGAAATCAGAACATATTTATCAGTAGTGCCATTTGTAATATGCTTAATTCCTTCTAGTAAACCATTATGATTAATTCCTTCTACTATTTACATAAGCCAAGAATTCTTTTGCTAGGTTTCTTTGTATTCATAGACAAAGACTTTTCATAAAACAGTATCTCTTAATTGGCGTGGAAAAGCTTGGTAGCTTCTACAACTACCTCCCTGAATGCTTCCCTTTTAGGATTTGCAGTTGGTAATATTATCAGTTGGTCTCACTGAAAAGAATTTATAAACCGTCCAAGACCATTGTTGTCACCCTTTGCAAAAGCAAAATCCTTTTCTACCCTCGACAGTAGCTATATCATTAAGTAAATCTGATATCAGTACACTGAAAATTTTCCACCTAGTGGTTCTTTTATCTGCAAATTCTTAATACATGAACAGTCACTGCTGTTGATGAATTCAAGAGTTTTGCCTTTCCTTATTGTCTCTCTAACATGCTGCTATAGAAAGCAGTCATCCAAGAAATCAAAAAAGGTTCTATTACTGTGCAAGTGACCAGCCCACAAGTTCTAGTCAAAAACTGGAAAGTTAAAATCCCTCATTGTAAGACATTCAGATATATTGGCCCACTCTCTTTGTCTGTCTGTATAGCTCTTCACTGCATTCATCACTGTCACTTGATCTATAACATACACCTTCCTTATTTTTGTTTTTCCCCTTCTTATGTAACACCAACTGATTCATCCTTTCAATGACCACCTGCATCAACCGAGGGCACTCCATTAGAGTCTATATGCTTCTTAATCCAAGAGCAATTGTGCAAGAATGAAAATCATAAAATTTTATGAGTAGAAGTCTCATCTTATCACTGCAGTCAATGGTAGGATTGTTCCAGAATGAACTGATTTTTCTAGATCAAAGTGTGACACAAGTAGATGAGTGACATTCTGGAATTTGTTTGGCTGCTTGCTCTGCATCATGATGTGCAATTGAAGAAAGGGATGATGCGAACATTAGCACGAGCAGTATTTCCCAGTATTGAATGTGGCCTGTCTTTAGGAGAATTTGGGTAGCTCTTTCAGCAAATTAGATTGTTATGGCAGGCCTGGGTCTGATGCAGCCTGTGAATGACATTACAGCCATACCTCAGTTCGACAGCATAAATTCTCTTTAGTGTCAGTCTGAAACTTCTACTGTTCTTTTATCATTTCAGGCAGATTATCCATAATCATTGTAACCTTCTTGGTCAATATTAATTCTAATATTGGCCAAGCAGAAGGTTACAGGGAATGCAATGAGCACAAGAACTTTCTTGCTCCTTGCATCATACTCTTTGCCTAACTGTACGGAACTTGAAAAATAGTCTATTATGTGGCAGAATTGGAAATTCAACTGGTTGTAAACATTTCCAGGACTAGACAGGGTTTACATTGAACTTTGAAACTTAACCAGCCTTGTGAACTTTTCTAGGACTAGATTGCTAATCTGCCAATGGCTACTTTTTTTATATATATATATATATATATATATATATATATTTTTTTTTTTTTTTCTGCTAATCTTAATTGTGGTAGGATGCTGATGTCTGATTTCATGTGGGATATTTAATCCCCTGAACTTTAATACTTTGATTTAATAGTTAGGGGGGATAGAACAGGTGTTAATTAAGCAGAATAGAATATCTCTGATATGTTATTCCTGCATGGCCTGTTCCCCATGCATGAACAGCATACCATTTCACCACTACAGAACAAATACAGTATCAACAAGTTAACACATGGCAGAGTTGCCATAGTTTGGCTGAGGCCATCCACACAATAAGAAAAAATAATAAATAAAAATGTCCAAGTGTTAAAGAGAGCATTAATATTCATGTGGGAATTAATGATATTAAATGCACATGAATCACAATTTATTACATAAATGTTGGACTATGTTATAAAAATGCTGTAAGTTAGGTCAGAATGCATGTGTCTGCAATTCTTTCTGAGTACAATAAGAGGGACTATATGCCTAAGGCCTTGTGGATTAAATCAAGACTTGAGGGACTCTGCATGGCTTTTGGGAGAAATTTTTATCAGTGTAGCCTACACTTTAAAGTATGAGGAACCTGTTTTTAAGAGGCGGAATACATTTGACAAAGATAGTGCAAAGGTTTTTGACCGTATCATTGAAGATACCTTAAGGGCTCAAAATAGAATGAGCATTAGTTGTCCTAACCCCTGGTTAGGACAACTAATGCTGACATAAAGGGCTAACAGAAACATATCATCACCCTAAAACAGGAGATGATGTTATTATTAGTATTAATAGTGGCAAATGATGCAAGAAAGCAAACTTATACAGCTTCTTTTTCTCTGTGTGCCATCTCCTAATGGAGGTTGGCGACCACCACAGCAAATGTCTCTGGTAGCTCTGAGCAGCTGCTCAGTGTTCAGTCCTGTCCAATTCTTAATGTTGTTAAGCCATGATGTACATCTCCTCACAGGCTTTCTTCTTCCTTCCATTCTCCCCTCGATGATTAGTTGTGGAATTGCATATTTGTTGTTTCTCATCAGGTGTGTCCAAGATATGCCATGTTTCTTTTCTTTATATCCTTCAGCAATTCCCGGGTTTTTCCAATTCTCTGCAAGACACTCTCTTTGGTCACTCTTGCTGTCCATGGTATCCTAACATTCTTCTGTATGTCCACAAATTAAAATGCTTCTAGTTTTTTTGAGGTGTTAGTTTTCATTGTCCCTGTCTCAGCACCATACAAGAAAACTGACCAAACATAACATCTCAACATCCAGATTCTAAGGTGGAGATCCAGGTTTCCATCACAATGCAGGTCTCATTTTAAGAAAATACTGCCTAGTCATTTCAATCCTTGCTTTTATTTCCATATCTGGTTCATTTTTGTCATTGATCCAATAGCCTAGATATTTGATTTTGTCAACTCTCTTTACCAGCCTTCCGTTTAAGATGAGGAGAGGTGTTGGCATTGCTCCATGAGCTTAGTCTTGTTGATATTAATCCTGAGGCCCATTCTTTCACTTTCTTCACTCACACGATGGAGGACTATCTGTAAGTCCTGAATATTAGTTGTACAAATTGCAGTGTTATCTGCATAGCAAAGGTTGTTAATCACTCTACCATTGACAGATATTTCTTAATTTCTTCCATCTAATGCTCTCTTGAAGATGACATCCGAGTAAATGTTAAACAAGAGGGGAGTACACATCCTTGCCTCACTCTATGTTCAGTGTTGATGTTTTCTGCCATCAACTACCACAGATGCTGTTTGGTTCCTGTAGAGGTTTTTGAATATTCCAATGTCCTTTTCATCAAGGCTGGACTCCTCAAGGATCTTTATTAGCTTAGTGTGTTGGACTCGATCAAAGGCCTTCTCAAAGTCAATAAAACAAAGATGGGCATCAATCTGTTGTTCTCTGCACCTTTGCATCATGACCTGGGTACAAAATAGTGCTTCTCTGGTACCCAGTCCTTCCCTAAATCCAAACTGCACATCGTCTATCGACTCCTCGCAATTCCTGAAAATCCAGTTTTGAATTATTTTTAGGAACATTTTGAGGACTTGGCTCATCAAGCTGATTAGTCTGAAGTCTCCACAAGTCCTGGTGTTTAATTTTTTTGGGAAGAGCAATGAACATTGATGTCAGCCAGTCCCAAGGGATGTTGCCTGTGTCATAAATTCTGTTAAATAATTCAACAAGAATGTCAGTGTTTTTGTAGTTGAGCAATGTGACTATTTCCGCTGTGATTTCATCAGGTCCTTTGGCTTTTCCCTTCTTCATTGATTTAATCATCCTCCCCACCTCAGATCTAATAGTAAACAGATTCCTTCTAAGAAATTTATTATAGTTACACACAGAGCGTACAAATAAAGAAGAAATATATGAGCTTTCGGCTATATGGTAGCCTTCATCAGAATTAAAAATACATGAATGGCAGTTGGAATGGAGATGTGCACTGCCAGGTGCGTGAGACGCGAGGTTTAATTGTTTGTTGACGTTTGTGGCTGTGACGCATGATGACGTGGCCAGCGTTTGTCCAATGATAGAACTACTGACTCTGTGATCGGGTTGACTTGGCAACCACTGTTCCTGTTCAAGGATTTATCCGAAGATTTTATCCGATCCCACCATTACCTAAAGCGTACCTGGTTGGAATCGTTAAATATAAAATCTTCGGATAAATCCTTGAACAGGAACAGTGGTTGCCAAGTCAACCCGATCACAGAGTCAGTAGTTCTATCATTGGACAAACGCTGGCCACGTCATCATGCGTCACAGCCACAAACGTCAACAAACAATTAAACCTTGCGTCTCACGCACCTGGCAGTGCACATCTCCATTCCAACTGCCATTCATGTATTTTTAATTCTGATGAAGGCTACCATATAGCCGAAAGCTCATATATTTCTTCTTTATTTGTACGCTCTGTGTGTAACTATAATAAATTTCTTAATGAATCCAGAGCGCGTAGGCCTGTTTCGTTATGTTACAGATTCCTTCTACCTACCTGTATTTGTAGGTCGAAGGAATCTGTTTTGTAGAATAGGGATATATTCACATATATCCCTAATTCGTGCAAGAGTTTTTGCCAGTATTATTGAGGATACCTTAAAGGTTGGGGGAAACTGCTAGTTTGGGGGGACAAGGGTAGTATAGATATGCATTTATCAGATAATATTGGTCAAAGTAACACTTGCATACCTCAAGAGTTCTTGTTTGTTACTGCAACAGAACATATTAACAAGATGTTCTGAGTGCAGAAACATTTCAAATGAGCGGGCAGCTAATGCCAGGGAAACAAACTCAAATAACTTTAAGGGGTGTATCAGGGTAGTTAGCTATACAAGAAAACTAAGTCTTAATTGTTTATACAGTAATGTCAGAAGTGTTGTCAATAAAATGAGTGAATTCGAACTGCTGGTTAGGAGCAAGTAATGCTAACATAATAGGGCTTACAGAAACGTGGTGCCACCCGGAGATAGGGGATGATGAGTTTCAGTACAGTATGTATAATGTATTTAGGAAGGATAGGGAAGATAGAAGGGGTGGTGGGGTCATGCTTCTTATCAAAAGAAACCTGAGTGCGACAAAAGCTGTCCCGGATTCAGACGTTTCATATGCTAGTATAGACTCTGCATGGTGTGAGATAGTTGGAAGTAAAGTTATAATGAGAGTGCAAGTAATCTGCAGGTCAGGTGATTGTGAAGATTATGATGAGAGCCTCTACATGCAAATGGAATGGGCAAGTAAGTGTGAATGTCTTATTATGGGTGATTTTAATTTGTCTCTAATTGATTGGAGCAAATGGGAAGGAAACTCCACTTGTGGGACTAAATTTTTAAATCAACTGGATGATTGCTATTTGTATCAACATGTCAGGGAAAGTACTAGGGAAAAGAATACTCTACCTCATCTTCACCCATGAAACAGATGACATAATAGGGCTGACAGTACAGGAACCAGTAGCAGGAAGTGGTCACAGAGTTCTACGGTGGATGATGAAGAGAGAGGTAGCAGCAATTAAATGAAAAGGAATGGGTTATAATTTTAGAAAAATAATTTACCATTTATTTTTCTAAAATTAATAGTTAATAGAAGCCTTAGGGTGGCTTCTATTAACTGGGTAGATATCGCACAGAGATCAAATACAATTGAACTATGGTATGGCTTTAAAACATTAATCACAGAATCGTTGAATGCTCATATACCATTAAAAAAATACTCCACAAGGAGGAGGATACTAAGTTGAATGAATAATGAAATTGCCAGATTACTTGAGCAGAAAAAGACAGCATGGAAAAGTTACAGAGTAATAAAAAAGTAACTGAAGCCTATAACAGCTACAAATTGATCTGTAATAGTGCCTCAGAAAAGGTTAGGCTGGCAAAGGCAGATTATGAGAAGTCGCTGGCAAAGAGGAGGGGCTGGATAAGGAATTCTTCACATATATAAATGCAAAGAAGAGAAAACCAGATCAGACCCTTATGTAATGGACGTGGGATAGTATTAGATACCCCAGCTGAAGTTGCAGATGAACTCAACAGTTATTTTGCATCAATATTTACAGAAGAAAAACCCTTTACATCAGTGAAAAATTATGACAGCGAAGTTGAAAAAAATGTAATTAATGATGTTGAAGTTTCACATGTTTATTTAATAAAAAAACTTTCAAACCTACAGGCCAGTAAGGCTTCTGGGGTTGATGGCATATACCCTATAATCTTAAGGGAAGCAGCAAGTGAGTTCTTGAACCATTGAGGCTAATTATGAGAGCATCACTGGACTTGGGAGTTATTCCGTTGGATTGGAAAAGTGCCAATGTATCTCCAATACATAAGGGTGGTTCTAAGAGTGAAGTGGGAAATTTCCGGCCAGTTAGTCTAACTTCAGTAATAGGGAAAATCATGGAGACTATGATCAAGGGTGGAATTCAGGATCATTTAGATAGAAATGGAATTCTGAAGGATACTCAGCATGGTTTTGTAAAGGGAACATCATGTTTAACTAATCTGGTTAGCTATTTTGACAGGGTCACTCAAGAGAATAATTTCTCTAAGGTCACTCAAGAGAAATTATTCTCTTGAGTGACCTTAGGGAATAATTTCGAAATTGTTTATTTGTTGGGTATTTCAGCAAAGCATTTGACTCAGTCCCACAAGCTAAAACAGGTTGGAATCACAGGGAAAAAATCCTTACATGGATGGCTTCAGGGCACGAGGCAGAGGGATATGATAAATGGTTATTCCTCAGACTGGGTTGATGTAAGAAGTGGAACCACTGTTGTTTTTGATTTTCATAATTGGCATCAATGAAGGGATAGAGGGCATGATGTCTACATTTGCAGATGATGTAAAGATTGGTAGAGTAATCAATGATCACTGCCAAGCAGAGCTTCTTCAATGTGACCTAAATAGGCTTCAGGGATGGTCAGAAAAGTAGCAGCTTTCCTTTAATCCAGCAAAGTGCAAGGTTTTACAACTGGAGAACAGTAACCCCAAAATAACTTATACACTTGGTGGAGTTGAACCACGTCCCTTTCCTCCACTACAGCTGGTAGTGGAGGAAAGGGACGTGGGTGTTACAATGCAGTCAGACGTGAAGTTCTCCAAGCATTGTAGACTAGTTGCAAGGAAGGCCCATCGTGTCCTATCAATGATTTATTGAACAATTGCTGGTAGAGATATGTACATCATAATCCAATTATATAAGGTTATTGTTAGACCACACTTGGAATACTGTGTTGAAGTATGGAGACCGCACCTAAAGAAAGATATTGTGCTTGTTAAACGGGTCCAAAGACAGGTAACTCACCTGGTGAGATTGCAAAAGGGCGTCCATATGAGGAAAGACTTTGAATATGTGGGTTGCAGAGTTTGAAAACTAGCAGGTTTGGGAAGACTGTATTTTGGGGCTAAATGAGTCTGTGTCCGAGTCGAATCCAAAATACCGAATTTGAGTCTGAGACCTAGCTTAAAAATTTCTGAGCAACCTATTTTTTTGATTACACAAATATTAACATCATAAATTGATTTGGTAACAAATAGGTATTATGTACATTAATAAACGGTTTTATTTAGATGTATATTTCACATCCAGAAATACATTCAAAGTAATAACCAACAATAAGTAAAATAAATTATGCTTTAACTTTATTTAAAAACCAGTATTTTAAAAAAATCTAAATCATTTAGTGATATGTCAGATAATCTAGAATGTACTTTAGTGCAAAAGTTTGCTGCAACGGAGAATGTTCGTTCGGCAGTTGTCAATGTAGGTTGAATTGTTAATAAATCATAATATTTGTCCAGATTTTTTAGTTCTTTGTTAAGTACTTAAAAATAACATAAATTCTTGCTTTAATTTTTTAAAATTTGTTCCTGAAAGTGGAGGACGAGGATTTTTTTGTGTTTTCTAAAATTGTCTTTAATTCTTCTTCCATTGTCATATGGTGAACAATATTTGTGAATTCTAATTATAATCAGTTTGATTCTCATTAAAATTGAACAATTTCACTTGGAAACAGCCTAATCATTAAGTTTGTTGCAAAATTTATAAGCAGTTTTTTTGGTAATCTATTAGCACTTACAAGAAAATTCAAAATGTCTTCAAGATTTTCATTTCGACATTAATTCATGTATACGAGTTTTCATTTTATTTAATTGTTCTTGACCTAAATTCCCTGGAATTTCTTCCAGTTTTTTTAGCATAAAGTTAACTGCCAAATGTGCTGAATAAAGATTTGCATTTTGTCTACTAAGTGCTTCTATAGTTAATTTAATCGGCTTTAAGAAGTTACTCAAATCATGAAGAAATTGAATGTTGAAATATTTTATTAAATCCATATTACCAAGATCTTCAAGAGCTGCTTTAATGAATTGAGACAGTCTTAAAAAAGTTAAAATCATATCAAGTAATGAATTCCAATCCGTCTTAACATCTGTGATTAATTCCATTTCATATCCTAATTCACATTTTATTTTCTATTGTAGAAAACTGTTGCACACAGTAGACTTCTTAAAATATTTTACTGTTTGGCAAACAATTTGAATATTTTTCTTTAAGTCATAAAAAAGACTTTGATAATTCTAATGGGTCAGCATCAACACAGCTCTTCATCAAAGGAGAAATCATCTTCTGAATCACCAAAGTCATCATAAACTGTTTCGACTTCATTTTCCTCGTAACTCCTGCTTTTCTTGTACAAAACATTGCATACAGCTAAATGTATTGTAAGGTTAAGACACAAATGATATAATACAGGAGACTCACAACCATATTTTAACATAATACTAGCACTGTCACCGGCTGATCCAACAATATGTTTTTCAAAATTGATATTGAAATTTTTCAAATGATTTCTTACAAGTTCTACTAATTGCTGAGCTGAACATGAATTTTGAATTCAAACTAAACCAAGATTATATGTTACACCATCATTTCCATGAAGATTAATATTTAAAAATCATCTCATTTTTGTGCTTGTCCACTCATCAAGAGAGAAACTAAATCTTTTACTCTTACTCAATTTTTCCTGTATTAAAATTGTCATTTCTGATTTTTTAATTTGATAAAAATTGTGAATCAATTTCGTCACGTCTTTTTCTGCTTTAGGAAGCTTATAACCTGAATTACAAAGACTTTCTCGAATAAAACTAGATTTTGTAATTGCTCTTACAGATATATTATCAACAGCAGCTAATTCCGAAACAATCTCATCCAAAGATTTTTTAACAAAATAATTATCTAAAATTTTTACTTTTTTGGAAGAAACATTCTTGTTTTTCATCTTCTGTTTGCAAAATTATTCGGTGTTTAGTTTTTAAATGTTTTATCATAGTTGAAGTGTTTCCATCTTTGTTCGATAATTTTATTGACATTTCTTGCATTGGACTTCGGAGTTCAGTCCTGCTGCAGAGTGTTCCAAAATCTTTTCTTTTGGCATAATTAAAGTATTATTTTATTTATTTTTTTTTTTTTTCAAATTATCTGAAATTGTACAAAAATTATTAATATATTTAAATAAAGAACAGAATAGCTAATATTAACAGTAAAAATGTTTTAAAATTTTATATAAGACAAGATAATTATGAGAGTACAGTAACAAATGTAATTTGTTAAAAGTAAAGGTTCCAAGTTATAAATTCAAACTGTTCGGAGAATCTGTTTCTGTGAAACTTGATATAATACAGAAAATGTACACATCCATGAAAAATAACTATAAAATAAATCACTTACTATCTAACCTCAGCTTGCAAAAATACATAAAAAAGTGCAGAAACAGTAAAGAAACTCTTGTATAAATCTTAAAATATTTGGATCATAATTGTATTTTTTTTGATATGACATGTTATATGAATGAACAAGGCAAGTTATTGCAACGCAGCGCCATCTCACACATGAGATGAAAAAAATAGAATATGATTAGATCATAATTATATTTAGAACATTTTAGAACATTTAAAAGGTAAGTGAAGATAACAGTACTTAAAACAGAAAAACAAGATTCGGACTTGTCGAGTCTCTAACAGATTATTGGGTCCGAGTAATTAATAAATGACTCATCGAGTCCAAGTACTTGGACTCGAAAAGGTGCCTAGTTTCTAGGCACCTTAGAGGAGACTAGATTGAGGTGTTTAAGGCTCTGAGAAGCATAAGCAAAATGAATGAGGACGAAATTTTAGCGGTTATAAATGGTTCTAGGACAAGAGGCCATAATTTCAAGTTACAGGGAAAGATGTTTAGACTGGATTGCAGGAAGTTTTATTTTAGCCAGCAAGTTATAAATTACTAGAATAAGTTACCCACATGGATGGTAGAGGCTGACAGATTTGGGAAATTCAAAGGTAAGCTGGATAATTAACTATGGGGGAGGGAAATGCATAGGTTGTCTATTTCCTTTTATCTTATTAATTATTATTTTTTTTAATTTTCTTATTATTATTATTTTATTCTTATTATTTGATTTTATTTTAGATTTTATTTTTTATTATTATTTTATTTGTTATTTTTATTTATTTATTTTTTTTTTTTGGTGATGCAGTATAAGCCATAGGCTTCCTTGCACCATGTGGCCATTGCTAATACTAATACTAATCTTAGGATGGATGGCCCTACCTCTGCACTCACGTTCACTATCAGCTATGAGGTCTTTTATGTATTTAGTCCACATTGTCTAGTTTTTCTGATTCTTCCATGATAATCTCACCTTCGCCATTTTAGGTTGAAGCTAGTTGTTTCCTTCTATTATTTCCAGAAATCTCTTTAATCCTTTTGTGAAAATTGAAATCATGTTTTTCTTGCAGAGCTTCTATTTCTTTGCATTATGTGATCCAGCCCTCTTTAGCACCTTTAATTTTGCTCTTAATCAGTCTATTCACCTCCTTTTACCTTAGTGCCCTGCAGTTCTTAAATGTTCTGGACTTCTCCATGAGTGTCAGAATTTCATCTATCATCCAGTCCTTCTTCAGACATTTTTCATAACCTAGAACTTCTGAGCTCATTTCAGTTGTTGTTGCTATTATTTGGTTTTTAGGATCATTAGCAACTAAGGCCATATTGCTCCGGCGATATGCGGTGGTGATTCCCTGACCTTCCGCATCCTCCATATTTGGTGGTCACGAGCTCGAACCCCGGTCTAATCAAGAAGCATGCGCTACACACTGCTGTTCCTGCCCACCTGGCTACGGAGGCGCATGCTAATTTCAGTCAGAACAGATTTAAACCTCTTCCAAAGATCTTCCACTCCCCCTCCTCCTGCTTATGGATGTGTTGCAGTCTTTCGTTAAGGCATGTCTTCATTAACTGATACATTTCTGGATTTTTTAACTTCTCCAAGTCAACTTTTTTCATCGGCTGCTTTCTCCTAGTAGCCTTCAATCTCAGCTTGATCTCAATTATGACTGGATTGTGGTCTGAATCAATATCTGCACTGGGGTATGTCTTGGTGCTTTTAATACTGCTTCGGAAATGCTGATTGATCATGATATAGTCAGTTTGGTTTCTTACCACGTTTTGTGTGTTATCTTGGGACGACTTCCATGTATAGAGCCTTCTCTTGGGTAGTTTAAACCAGGTGTTAGCAATCATCAAGTTCTCCTCTTGGAAAAATTGTATCAGCTGATCCCCTCTTTCATTCCTTGCTCCAAGACCAAATTCTGCTACAGTTACACCAGATCTGCCTTTTCCAACCTTAGCATTCAGATCTCCCATAACAATATTTAGGTCTTGTTGCTTTGTTAGTTTGTCTGCTTCTTTCAGCTCTGTATAGAAACATTCAATTTCCATCCTCCTTCTCAGCTATCAGAGCATATACTTGAATTATGTTGACATTTAAAGGTTGTCCCTTCAGCTGGAGTAACATTATTCAGTCGGAGTGTGGCACAAAGTTGAGGACGCTTTTTGGAGATATCCTTGGTGACTAGGATCCCCACTCCATACTGGTGTATGTTGTTGTTATTTCCAGAGTAGTACAGGGTTGTGTCTTCAGAAACACATGTGCCTGAACTAGGCTATCTAGTTTCACATAGCACCATCACCTGTACATTAAGTCTTTTAATCTTCTGGATCGCATTCTTAAGTTTTCCCAAAGCAAACAGTGTTCTGACATTACATGTTCCAATTTGCAAAAGATTTGCCGTTTTGAGCCCAGGAATTCTTAGCACCCCGTCTTATTAAAGGGACGGCGGGAACTCAGGGCCGATTGTTGTAGTTTTCTTGCCATGGTAATTATTCTAGAGCTATAGTAATGCAGTAGTTTCCCTGTTGACTTTCTGCATTGAAGTGCTGTAATGACATAATATATCCCTAAGCCGTCAAGACAGTGACTGTTCAGATAGCTTCTATCTCCGCTCATTGCCTGTACTGTAGGAGCTGCTGCCTTTGTCCATAGGTGTTATTCAGAGCACCTTCTCCTAGGTACATTGCCTTACTGGGCTAAAGAGTCACACCTACCCTGGTTTGAATCAGTTTCCTTCTCCTAGGTATCTCTCTTAGTCTGGCTCCTACCTCATGAAGACCCGTCCAGCTTGGGTGACCCTATTAGCAGCTACACTACTGCTGGCATGGCTCTCGTGGTTGTCAGAGTGCATAAGCCCTGCAACAAGGTCAAGATACCATTGAGGGGCTTATACAGCATCAGCCAAAAAAAAAAAAAAAAAAAAAACCATTTCACCTATCCATTCCCTCTAATGGTTTGTCTAGTTCTTCCTTGATGTTTCACTATAATATGTATGTCTTTAGGAAGGATAGACAAGATAGAAAGTGTGTGTGTGGGGGGGGGGTAATGCTTCTTATCAAAAAGTACATTGAGAGCAACTAATTTTCAATTTCAATACTTATGCTTGACAGCATAGAAGCTGTGTGGTGTGAAGTAGTTGGATGCAAAGGTGAAATGAGAATGAAGTGTGTTACCGACCAGAAGGTTGTGTGCTACCGACCAGAGTATTATGAGAGCCTCTATATGCAGAATGTCTTATTATGGGTGTTTCATATTACCCCTTATTGACTGGAGCAAGTGGTAGGGGAAGATCACCATGGGGACAAAATTTTTGAGGCATTAGAAAAAATACTAGGGGTAGGAATATTCCATACATGATCATTACCTGTGAACCACGTGGCATCATAGGGCTCACAGTACAGGAACCATTAGAAGGAAGTGACCACATAGTCCTTAATTGGAAGATAGAGAAAGAGGTTGCAATTGTTAAAGGTAAAGGCTGGGGTTTGATTTCAAGAAAGAATGTGGCAGTTTACGATGTCAGATGGTCTCTTTCAACTGGGCAGATAGCTGAGAGAGGGTTAATACATTAGAATTATGGAATATCTTTAAACAATATTCACAGAGCTGACTGTCCAATACAGATAAAAAAGATGGCATGGGACAGTTATAGAGTGAAAAGTACTAAAGTCTATGATGCCTACAAGTTGGTGTGTAATAATACCACACAAAAGGTGAGGTTGGCAAAGGCTGACAGTGATTTTCAGCCTGAAGCTGAATCACAAGAGCAAAGAACAGGAACAAGGAGTTTTTCAAATATGTGAGTAATCTAAGTGATGATGCTGATGAACTGAATGCAATACATGGACATTTAGATAGAAATAGAATTATAATGGTATACAACATGGTTTTAAGGGAAAGTGATGTTTAATTAAATTAGTTAGCTATTTTGACACTGTTACTCATGAGCTGAACTGTAGGAAATTTCAGCATTGTTTAATTGGATGTCAGCAAAGCATTTGACTCAGCTCCTCATGAGAGGTTACTGTATAAACTGTTGGAATCATAGTAAGATTCTAAGTTGGATCACAGGCAGCTACAGGACAGCAGGAAGCAGACAGGGCCATCTTTTCCATTAGGCACTTTTGGCCGTGCCTAGGACCTATGAAGTTTTTAGAGACTACAAAAAATTTAAGGGGCTGAAAAAATATAATTCAAATAGAATTACAGTAATTTATTCCAGCAATAAAATTCTACAAACTGATTTTTAAAGTACAGTTTCCGAGATAAATTATTTATTTATTTTTATTTATTTTTTTATTTTTTGCTGGAGTGATTGGCCAGCAAATTTGGCCAGTGCTGTCAGTACTAAAAAACATTATTGTAAGTAGCTACTTAGTGCACCGATCTCATGTTGTCAAGGCACCTTCCCCATGATTTGCCTTAGTATTGCACTACTCTAAATAACGCACATTGCTTCAGTGGTGGAGTATATTGCTCTTTTACTTAAAGTGGCTTTAGCCACTGTCAAGACTTAAGTTTTGATTCTGTTTGGATTCTCATCAGTGAGTGCTCAGGTGAACAATGTGAAGAGCCTAGGAACCCAGTGATTAAAAGTACCCACAATATATGAAATACAAGAGGGTGCACAAAAATAAAATTACACGAATTAACCTTAATATACTTAGATCATAATATGAGATCAGTGTGCAAAATAACAAAAGTTATTTTTCTTATGCTCAGTGCATAAAAAAACAACTTTGGCCACTACTCAGAATAATGTTAGCAGAATCATTAACAATGTCATGAAAGTTAAACTTATGGGTTAGTTAGTGATGGATGAACATTATGTAAATAACATTTCCAAATTTATTTAAAACCAGGAAATTAGGTTTAATGCAAGGGCATTTTAATTATGTTTGATATAATGTACTTGAGGCCTCATAATAGAAGAATACCTAGAGTCTATGTACACCAAAAGACATCCCTGAGACAGAGGGTTGTAATTACTAGTTTCTCTTGAGATTGGTTTAGAAGTGTGATCCCCAAGGAGTTGGTTCCAGGACTGTTGTTTCTGATTTTAATATATGACATCAACAACAAGATAGTGAGTGTGATATCAAAATTATAGATGATATTATTATTATTTCTAGCCATATAGTGCAAGGAAGCCTGAGGCTTATGCTGCACCAGCCAAAAAAAATTTCCGAGTTAACCTGAGAGAGAGAGAGAGTCAGAAGTATAAGGGAATCACCAAGAAAGAGAAGAATGATGATATCCAGCTCAGGACCCTGGGTGTGTCAAGCAGTGTTCCTTCAGTATGATTTGGACAGGCTTCAGGGATGGTCATAAAAGTGGCAGCTATATTTTAATGCAGCAAAATGCAAGATCTTACACTTAGGAAATTGCAACTCCAAAATAAATCATACACTTGGTGGGGTTGCAAACATAATTAAAAACTGTGGAGGGAGGAAGGATGGGATTTGGGCGCGGCAGTATCAATTGCTTACTAAGTGTTGCATGCAAAGATAAGGAAGTCATAATCCCAATGTATAAAGCTATTGTAAGACTGCACTTGGGGCACTATGTCTAAGTGCAGTCTTACAATAGCCTTACCATAACCTTACAGTAAAAGTAATGTAAAAAGTTACCTTAAAATAACCTTTTACCTTACTCTTACATACCTAAAAATGACATTCAGCTTCTTAAAAGGTCCAAAGACTGGTGGTCTGCTTGTGAGATCTGCAAAACACCACCCATATGAGAATAGATTTTGAATGTGTTCTTCAGAACCTGGAAACCAGGCACCTTAGTCAGTACTAAGGTGCTTGGTTGCCAGGTTCCGATCAAGGACTGTAAGGCTCTAAGAGGATATAGTAAGATAAACAAAGGCAAAATTTGCATTGTTATACATGATTTCAAAACTAGACCATAAATTCAAATTACAAGGGAAAGGATTTAGACTGGATTATATGAAATTTTCTTTTAATAATTTATTTTTTAAATAAATTTAATAATTTACCTCCTCAGGTAATTCAGGCTGACATTGGGAAATTCAAAAGTCAGCTGGATGTGAGGAGGGAAAACATATAGGTTTTTAATTTTCTTTTTATTTTTTATAGATTTACTTTTATTTTTTATTATTTATTTTATTTTGTATATTTTTATCACCAGTGAAAACCACTGACTTCCTTGCGCTACATGTCTGATGCCAATAATAAATAATGAATTATGAATATTTATCCAGTGACATATGGCTATCAGAACTTGTATTTCTGCTTGATTTATTAAAGTTAAACAAACACACATGCACACACACACACACACGCTAGGTTTACCGAGCATGTGTGGGTGAATATTTGTATTTGTAAAAATATAAATATTCGACTGAAAATATTCTTTCTTGACTGATAAACATATTGCTCTTAAAGAAACAATAAGTAGAAAGAGTATATTGTACAGAATAAGTTGTTTCTTTTGATGTGAAAAATAAGTGTTAATGAAGAAATAGATTCATAAGATTCATATTAATTATCAGTGCTTATTTCCTTGAAAATATGCTATGCTAATTATTAATGAGCTGAAACTAAATGCCCAAACCTGGGATTGAAAATAATCTGCAGATAAAACTGATGCTGATGTACATTATCAAATATATTTAACCCCAGGGGCTCACATCTGGTGAGTATGGGCATGGCATACCCAGGGTCCTGAAATTTTTTTTTTGGCTGGTGCAGCATAAGCCTCAGGCTTCCTTGCATCATATGGCTAATAATAATAATAAGGTATCAAAAATTGTGGCGAGAAAAATTATATGTGGAAGGGTTTAGTTGTTAGACAGTGATGCATTCAAAACCTTCCATAAGGAAAGTAATATATTTTTCATAATAAGATAACTAAAATAATTTTGACCACTATGCCATGGGGCTTAGAGGGGAACAGGCATTCTGTTGTCAGACACTCAGTCTAAAACACTGATGGATCCAATATCTTTCTATTTTAGAAGATTTAGAGAAGTCTGGTTGGCCTGCCAACCTAAAATCCACTCGTGCACACATCAGTGGCAAGCCCTGTTACGTCACTTTGGTGGCAACAGATGTGTAAAGTGGTTCTCTTCAAGATGCCTGGTCAGAGTGAAAAGGAAAAGACCAAACCCTCCAGCACATTTGTTTCATTGACAACACAATGAAACAAATGGCCCTCAGTCCCCAACGGCTTTCACTCCCCCTCTTACGGCAGCAAGAGGGTCAGAGTGGAAACAGAGGGTGCTAAGTTTCCATGCATGGCAGCCTGGATACGACCAGGATATAAACAGCAAATTCGATTATGATAAATGAAGAGCAAGATAAACACTGACAAGGACAAAATTGAGTACATTGAATTATGCAAAGCTATTAGAAAGAGACTCAGAGAGGACATAAGAAAATTTAACACAAAAAAAGTAGAACAAATATTAAGGGAAAACAAAGAACTTTGTTTTCCCTTAATATTTGCATTAAAATCAGCAGCCATGAGCTGTAATACAGAAAGACAAATGAATCTGTCTGAAACTGAAGATTGGTGATGGTGTACTTATAAATAGCAGAGAAGGCATAATTCAAATAGCAGAATACTACTATACAGAATTACACCAGAAGAGGTTGAAGAAATGTACACTGAAATTGAGAGTCTTCTAGATGAGCAGAAAAAGGCACTACACTATCATTATGGGGGACTTCAATGCTAAGGTTGGAAATAGACAAAACAGCACAGAAAGGGGAACTATAGGAAATTTTGGAATTGGTGAAAGAGGTGAAAGATTTGTGGAATTTGCAGGATCGCGAAGAATGTCAGTAATGAACACTTTTTTCAAGAAAAGGGTGAACAGAAAGTGGACATGGAAGAGCCAAAATGGATTACCAACTAATAAAATTGTCTTCATCTTCACTAACAGAAGATATTACCATCCAGAACAAGGTAAACGTTGGAAGTGATCACAGAATGGTAAGGTGCACACTTGATATAGATGTAAGAAGAGAAAGGAAAAAACTGACTAATATATAATACAAAGGTCTTTGAAATAACAGAAGAGGAGAAAAAGCTGTATGTACTGGAACTTAAGAACAACTTTGAGCTTCTGCAGACCTTTCAGGACCAAGATATCGATGAGGAATACAACAATTTTATGAAAGTGATAAAGCCTGTGAAACCTATAGGTAAAAATAAATCCAAAAAAGAGAAAAAATTAATCAAGAAACACTTGTCACGATGAACCAAAGGTGACAAACGAAGAGCAAGATAAACACTGACAAGGATAAATTGAGTATACTGAGTTATGCAAAGCCATTAGAAAGAGACTCAGAGAGGACATTAGAAGATTTAACACAAGAAAAGTTGAACAAGCATTAAGGGAGAACAAAGGACAAATCAGCAGCTATGAGCAGTAATATAGAAACACAAAAGATACTGAAACTGAAGAATAGCGATGGTGTTCTCATAAATAGCAGAGAAGGCATAATTCAAATAGCAGAAGACTACTATACAGAATTATACTAGGAGCGAGGGAATGATGCCAGTAGTGGGGAAGATGGATCACAAATTAGTAACACATACAACATACCCAATATCCTTCCTGATGTGGTAGAACATGCATTGAAGAAAATGAAGAATCAGAATGCCCTGGGGGAAGATGAAGTTACTGTAGAGTTGCTAAAATTGAGAGGAAGAGACATGACACAGAAACTAGCAAAACTCTTCAAAAAATGCATTAGAAAAGGCGTAATGCCTAAGGAGTGGAATAATGCAGTCATAGTTTTGCTGCATAAGAAAGGAGATAAATCAGAAATTGGAAATTATAGACCAATTAGCTTGTTATCCCACATCTACAAGTTGTTCACAAGGGTCACTAACAGATTAGAAAGAATACTTGATGAGAATCAACCGAAAGAGCAAGCTGGCTTTAGGACAGGATTCTCAACTATGGATCACTTCCACAGAATATCACAGCTAATGGAGGAAGAAAATGAATATAAAACACCATTATGCCTGGCATGTGTGGATTATGAAAAGGCATTTGACTCCATACAGCATAAGTCAATGTTCTGGGCACTGGAAAGACAAGGCATAGATACCCCATACGTTAAGATTTTGAAGAAAATATATGAGAATGCTACCTCCTTTATTAGACTACACAAAGACAGTAACAAATTTAAAATTGAGAAAGGAGTTCAACAAGGAGACACAATATCTCCGAAGTTGTTTACTTCGGCAGAGGTAAACAACTTCTGAAAGGTGCCTTTGAGGAAGCTTTCAGAAGATTAAGCTGGTCGCAGAAAGGAGTTAATGTGAATGGAGAGTACCTAAACCATTTCCAATTTGCGGATGACATTGTGATCATAAGCCATAATCCCAAAGAACTAGAAGAAAATCTTAATTGGTTATGCAGAGTTAGTAAGGATTTCAGACTAAAGATGAATGCCTAAAAAACAAAGTAATGATGAACAAGTATGCTACAGAAAGGGATATAATGATTGAAGAAGCAGTAATTGAAAAGGTGAAGTCATACTTATCTGGGACAAGTCATTAGCTGAAATAATAATAAATGGCTGGAAGTCAAGAGAAGAATAAATTTCAGATTGATAGCATTCAGGAAATATAGTCACATACTGAGGAGCAATATCCCAGTTTGTCTGAAATATAAAATAAAGAACCAATGTATACTCTTCACCATGACATGGAAGTGAAACTTGAGCACTCACCAAAAGAATGGAAGAGAAGCTGAGAACTACACAGCAAAGAATGGAACGAATTATATTAGGAATCAGACCATTAGATAAAACGAGAAACACATGGATTAGGCAGCAGACTCAAGTAAAGGAGAAACTAAAGAACTAAATCTTGGGCAGGGCACATAGCTCGAAAACATGATGACAGATGGACTAAGAATATCTTGAAACAGGCCTCTGAGGTTGGGAAAACTCATGTCACAATAATAAACTCATACACTAATCAAACGGTTAGTGTATGAGTTTATTATTGTGACATGTTTAGATTGAATTAAGAAAATTAAAGAAAATTTTAATACTGTAAAATAAAATATAGTACAGACAATCTATTTACAATAAATATAAAACTTAAAATGGATTAAAATAAATATATAAAACAATTAAAATATAGGATAAAAGCGCTAAAACTAGACTGTAGCTTTCGGACTGCTTCCATTCTCAACAGTAAGTTAAAACTTACACGATACATCTTTAAATAGCAGGCTCACGGCACTTCCACACGTGGTTCGACCAGCGCATGTGCGGTACTCCCTTCATGCTTATTAGAACTGGAAATGGCTCGGGAGTGCAGAAAGCAAAATCGTTCATCTGTAGTGAGAACCACAGCCTCAAAGAGGGGGATGCATACACATACCCCTGTCTCTGTTAATAGTATTATTGTCTGATGAACAGATTCACAAGCTCTTGAGCCACTTGCGGTTCCAAAACCAATGCACCCGGTCAACGATGACCGCATCCTCTGGGGAGATCTGGTGCTGCTTCTCCCAAAAATGTTCAGCCACAGCAGACATAATCTGTGGTTTTTATGGCATTCATGTGTTCCCCAGATGATCCTTAAATCGCCGCCTAGTTTCACCCACATAACACTCCCCACAATCCAGGCACTTTATCATGTATACGACCCCACTACCGAAATCATTCGTTATAGGGTCCTTAACCTGGGACACCATCGTGTGCAACCTACGCCCTGGCAGCCGCACACAGCGTGTCTGGCATTCACAAAGCACTCTTGCTATACGCTCAGTAAGGCCCAGATAGTAGGGAATGTATGCGGTGGCAACCGGCACAAACAGTTCACTTTGCCTGGGCATCAACCCCTCTTATATATTTGTCCATGACCCTGTGGGGGTAGCTGCATTTCTTAAGGTCTGCTGTGACTCGTCTAATTTCCTTTTCTCTATCCTCAGAGGTACTGCAGTGGGACTCTACCCTATCTAATAATGACTTAACGACGCTGTTCTTATGTTGCATAGTTTGCGCCGAACTATAGTGAGTGTATTGGCTCCGGCACATAGGTTTTTTAAACACTGTTGTTTTAAGACTGTCCTGCTCTAAAGACCAATACAACAAGAAATGGGAGGGTATCAGCTGCTCCCATCTCTGAGGTGAACTGGATAAATTGGGAGAAGCTGTTAAGCAAATGAAGTACTTCATCCTCTCTCCCCTTCTGAATAATGGTGAATGTGTCATCTACATATCTTTTCCATTTGCGCATGGGGAACTCTAACCCATCGAAGATCCTGTTTTCCAGTTCCTCCATGGCCAAACTATGGCACTAATGGGAGAACCCATGGCTGTGCCATGAACCTGCTTATACATGACTCCTTGGTACACCATAGTGGTGCTAGAAAGGCAAAGTTCTACACCAGAGCAAATATCCTCCACGTTTATAGGAGACCTGCTACTAGGAGGATATTTGCTCTGGTGTGGAACTTTGCCTTTCTAGCACCACTATGGTGTACCAAGGAGTTATGTATAAGCAGGTTCATGGCACAGCCATGGGTTCTCCCATTAGCGCCATAGTAGCGAATTTGGCCATGGAGGAACTGGAAAACAGGCGCTTCGATGGATTAGAGTTCCTCATGCGCAAATGGAAAAGACATGTAGATGACACGTTCACAATTATTCAGAAGGGGGAGAGAGGATGAAGTACTTCATTTGCTTAACAGCTCCCAATTTATCCAGTTCACCTCAGAGGTGGAAGCAGCTGATACCCTCCCATTTCTAGATGTATTGGTCTCTAGAGCAGGACTTAGGCTTAAAACAACAGTGTTTAAAAAAACCTATGTGCCGGAGCCAATACACTCACTATAGTTCGGCGCCAAACTATGCAATATAAGAACAACATTGCTAAGTCATTATTAGATAGGGTAGAGTCCCACTACAGTACCTCTGAGGATAGAGAAAAGGAAATTAGATGAGTCACAGCAGACCTTAAGAAATGCGGCACCCTCAGAGGGTCATGGACAAATATATAAGAGGAGTGATGCCCAGGCAAAGTGAACCATTTGTGCCAGTTGACACCGCATACATTCCCTACTATCCAGGCCTTACTGAGCATATAACAAGAGTGCTTCGTGAATGCCAGACACACTGTGTGCAGCTGCCAGGGCGTAGGTTGCACACGATGGTGTCCCAGGTTAAGAACCCTATAATGAATGATTTCGGTAGTGGGGTCGTATATGTGATAAAGTGCCCGGATTGTGGGGAGTGTTATGTGTGTGAAACTAGGCGGCGATTTAAGGATCGTCTGGGGGAACACATGAATGCCATAAAAGCCGCAGATTATGGAAAGTCTGCTGTGGCTGAACATTTTTGGGAGAAGCAGCACCAGATCTTCTCAGAGGATTCGGCCATTGTTGACCAGGTGCATGGGTTTTTGAACCGCAAGTGGCTCGAGAGCTTGCGAATCTGTTCATCAGACAATAATACTATTAACAGAGACAGGGGTATGTGTATGCAACCCCCTCTTTGAGGCTGTGGTCCTCAGTATGGATGAACCGTTTTGCTTTCTGCGCTCCTGAGCCATTTCTGGTTCTAATACGCATGAAGGGAGTACCGCCCATGCACCGGTCGAACCACGTGTGGAAGTGCCGTGAGCCTGCTATTTAAAGATGCGTCGTGTAAGTTTTAACTTATTGTTGAGAATGGAAGCGGTCCAAAAGCTACAGTCTAGTTTTAGCGCTTTTATCCTATATTTTAATTGTTTTATATATTTATTTTAATCCATTTTAAGTTTTATATTTATTGTAAATAGATTGTCTGTACTATATTTTATTTTACAGTATTAAAATTTTCTTTAATTTTCTTAATTCAGTTTAAACTGTTTGTGTATGAGTTATTGTGACAGATGGACTAAGAAAATAACAGAATGGTATTCAGAGGAGCTAAAAGAAAACCTGGAAGACAACAGTGGAGATGGACAGATGAAATTCACGAATACGTGAGTAGTAAATGGATGGCCATTGCACAAAACAGGAGGGACTGGAAAGTTGCTGGAGAGGCCATCATCCTTCAGTGGATTGAAAATGGCTGATGATGATGCCAGGGAAAATAATGAGTTCAATAGAATCTCGTGGAATCTTTACTCTTTTTTGGGATAATGTGCAGCATGCACAAAGGTGCATAAATTTATTTTGTAAAGGATGGCAGCAGAATAGATGTTTTTCTGAAATTTGTATTCAGCCATAGTAATTTATTGTTTCAACTACAGTAATACCCCGAAGTTATGCGATAGTTGGGTCCAACGAAAATCGCTTAAGTCGAATTCGTAAGTCGGGGTATAACTTTGCATATAAATACATATAAATTTTGTTTAACTGGGACCAAGGACTAACAAAAACACTAGTTTAGAAGAAAAATATTTAATAAAATTGCAGTTCTTTATACATATTAATACAAAATATGTATTAAAAAAATAAATGAGTTACTTAAAAAAGTTATTTTGATGTCGATGGTTTCATAAAATCTAACAAATTTGTCTGACGACATAGCGCCTTCTTTTTTTCACGCAGAATTTCTTCGTAGCAAGCTAATAATTTTTTTATTCCTTGCTTTGTAGCTGTAATGCGTTCTTCATTGGAGTCTATGTTTTCTAAAATTTTTAAGCCCTTTTCAATTGAGCTGAGACCTTCTGTCAAGCTTGCAATTGTCATGTGCTTTTCTGGTGGAACTGGGTCTGAAGTGTCGGATACTTCAGTGATGTTTTGCTCACGCATCTCTATGAGCTCATTCATTATCAGCTCCTGACTATGTGAATCCAACAGCTCGTTGACATCATCACCATTGACTTCCAAATCTAATTGCCTGGCAAGATTAACAACTTCTATCACATGAGCGACATGATCAGTTTCTGGTGTTGTTTTCATCTCGTTTTTGAAAAAAAATGGACAGTGTTTCTTCCAGACACCATTCAATGTTTTTTTGTGAATTTCATCCCAAAATTCTTCACTGATTCTTACGGCATCTAAAACATTGAATTGTTTCCAAAAGTCTTTAATAGATATCTCACTATTTTGTCTCATAGCTTCATTCAGACGTGCAAACGAACGCCTCGTGTAGTAAGCCCTGAATGTTTTGATGACTCCCTGGTCCATCGGTTGAAGCAAGCTGGTTGTGTTTGGAGGCAGAAACACAACTTTCACACGTGGGTCGAAATTAATTAGGGTGGCAGGAGGGTGACCGGGTGCATTGTCAATAAGAAGCATCACTTTAAATGGAATCTGTTTAGACTTGCAATAACGTTCGACTTCGGGTATGAAGTGGTGACCAAACCAGTCCTCAAAAACGGAAGCTGCCACCCAAGCTTTATGATTTGACTTCCAAATCACTGGTAAGCTAATTTTAGATATACACCAAACGAAAAAATCAAGAACCACGTAACTCCGAGTTTGCGTAAGTCGCGGTATTACTGTACCTGCTTACAGAACAACACAGTTAAGTTTATTACCCTGTTGTTCTGGAAGTAGATAGTTTGAATAAATTTAAAGAAAGTTGAGTTGAATTATTGAAAGAATGGACAAATGAAATGAATGTGTATGTTTTTTTTTTCTCCTGCTATATAAGCCTTGTATCATGTTTCCAATACTAATACGAAAGCCCAGTATACCTTGATTTATTATATTAAAATTCATGAATTCTTAGCTAGTGTAATAATATGTTTAAATAAAGTAGCAGGGTAAGAATAACAGAGTCTAGTTTTGGTTGATTCAAATTAATAGCTCTATCTACTGTTACACCAAGAAAAGTTTTATCAGACAATTAATAAAATAGAAATACCAGTCACAATCCAGAAATAAAACTCCCCAGTAAATATTAGTGCTACCTAAGGACAAACCAGAATCCATGCTCTGCAAAACAAGAACAATCAGAGTCCATTAATTAAGTAAAAATTGGAAATTATTCTTCCTTATTTGGAATTACTAAAGGGTTTGAACCTTTCTTCCAATTTAAAAAAAAAAAAAAAAAAAAAAAATTTGAAGGAAGGTTCTCTTTTAGATGAAATTAACAGGAAGTAGAACAACCTATTTATGTACAGAAATCCATTGATCTGTTGTTTTATGAAACATCATCATCATCATTTAGTTTTTCTCACATCATTTTTTAACCCGATTATTTTTTTCATCTTTCCTGTAGAGATAAGTTAGAAATTGATGTAGGCAGAATTGCTAACTAATTTTATCAAGTCACTGCCAATGGCTGAATAAATTTATTCACAGCCTTACCAGGTCCCTGAACCATTATTTTCTTATTCCACTTCTAGAAATTAATTGTCGTCACCACTGAACTCACTAAGACAGCAATTCTGCCTGCAGCAGAAAAGGAATATTAACTGTCTTTAGTCTCCACTTTTACTATAATATTTTTCCGAAATCACATGCAGTAACTCGAGATATGTTTAAGTTTGCAAAAAAATAAATTCATATTTCAGAAAAGTTTTGAAATATGAATTTATCTGCCTACCTAGCTAATTATACTCTTATTATAATAACAACCTTATAATAAAATTCAAATTCAAAAATCTAATTCAAAAATATGAATTTATTTTTTCTTCCTACTACATTTTACAAGAAATCTATTTTTAAACAGCTTAGGAATGTACAACAACAAATACAGAAAATCACAGTGCATTAATTACTTGCAGACACGTGGAAGTCAGTTGTTCAAAATAAAATTATAGTACAAGCATTTTCTTTAAGTTAAGTTAAGCCACTTTCACTGAAGTATGCCTGAAGAATTAGGATTTTTATGACAATGTTCAAAGAACACTAAATAATGAAGCACAAGATAGAAATTCTAAATTTTTTGAAACATTTATAATTTTGTCATAGTTGTCTAGGGGCTAATATAAAATCTTATTCAAGGGTTGTTAATGTCATTTAACTTCCACCATCATGTAAATCAATTTCATTACATAGATGGGCCTTACTACCGATAAAGAAAAAAGAGAAGTTAGACAGTTCCAGTTCACAGCCTGGCCTGATCATGGAGTACCTGATCATCCTACTCCTTTCCTTATGTTTTTGCGTAGGGTACGTGCCATGAATCCTCCAGAAGCAGGGCCTATGATTGTCCATTGTAGGTAAGTACACGGTAGCTTTAATTAATATTTACATATTTGTAACGTAGGTCTGTGTATGCATTCTTATTTTTTTTTATCATTTAAAATTTAATTTTGAAATTTATCTTGTATTTTTTTTCTTATGAACTGTGATCTTATATGGTTGTTCTGGAGTATAAACAGAAAATTTAGTTATTTATATTTTTTCCTGTTTGACTTATTGTCTTATTTGCTCAAAATTTTACTGCAAAAAGAACCAACCTCCCAAAAACTTTCTCAATCACTTCACAAATATCATCATCATTGGAATCTGTTATGTCCATCAGGTGTACATGTCACCCATCAGGTATACATGGTAATGCAAATCAGTGCTTCTGATCTGCTTTCCATTCACTATTTTCTTCCATGCTCCTATTTCCTCTTAGATATTTAACTCTAGAGTTCAGTATGTTGTTCTTTTTCTTATTCTTCTTCTTCTTCTTCTTCTTGACACCATCAATCCACCTTCCTTTGAGTCTTCTTCTGGTCCAATTACCGTTCATTATTGCTCTGAATATCTGTTTAACTAATATTCCTTCTCCCATCCTTCCTGCCTGCCCATATATCTCTTAATTTTTCTCAACTTACCTTTCATTGGATATTTGTTGCTCCAAGATTTTTTTTTTTTTTTTGATCAGTTCCATTATTTCTTACCCAGTCTCAGCTCTCTAAGTTAAAATTGACTTAAAAGCCATGTTATAAACAGCTTTTTTTGTCTTTTGATTAATTGTTCTTTTACTCTCAATGAACGTGGTTTTGGAATCTTTAATAAAGACTGTTACAAGATGAGCGGCTCTAGTGGGTAGCACAGTTGTTATAATCACCGTCCTCTCCATGTAGAGTTGAAAGACTGAAGATTCAATACTGTCAGTGATGTGAGGAATTTGTGGGTCTTTTTCACAACGTGGCTGAGTTAGTCAGTGTTAGGTGAGGGGTGCATGGCTTTTCCTCCCAGAAATTTGTGTTTTCATCCAGCAGACAGCAAATTGGAGAAAACATGCAATTTAAAAACATTATGTAGAGCACAGTATAACCTAAGTTACTGATTCGCCTAAAACTGTACGTCAGTCAATCAAGATAAGCAAAATTACCAGTTTTTGTTTAATTATTCTGTTAGGGTTGCTGATCTAAATTTTTCTTGTCTCTCCAAACTTTCGTGACTTTTGTGTCATGAAAATTTTTTGTGTAACTGATTTTCATGCCAAATTCTCTACCACTAGAGGTTTCCAAATATTTATACCTTTCACCCCCTTAAAATATTTCATAAATTTTATGTCTCCTTTCAGAACAAGTGCTAATAAACAGGTTTGACACATACTTTATAAATTAATATACAGGTAACTCTCGTATAACACAATTATTAGGTTCTGATAAAATGTCATGCTATGTGAAACCATGTTATACGGGAATAAGAAAAAGTACAAAAATGGGGGGGGGGGTTTACGTTCCAAAAGCTAACAAAAATACACTATTCTAGATTTCATGTATCTTCTGCTCTCTTTAAAAAATCATTAATCTGGGTTTGTTTGCTTTTGCTTGATAAATATTTGTGAATTTCATCGTATGGAACTAAGCATATTTGAAGTTCCCTTTTGAACTTTGGGCTCCTTTCATTCAAGAATTTGCATTAAAAAAATAAGATGCTAATGGCTCGGTTAACTTGATGCCTTCCCCTATGCTTTTTATTCTAAAATTTGGAAGTTTAGAATTTTCATCTGCGCTATCATTATCTGAATTGATTTGGTTTTACCTCTGATGCCATTTCCACCAAATTTGCTATGCCAGCCTCTTCTTCTACTAGTAATTCTTGAGCATCTTCAGTAATCATATCTTTTTTTTTTATTATTATTTTTTTTTTTAGGAGCATTGGCAACTAAGGCCATGTTACTCTGTGCATATTGTCTATAAATTGCATGTGTCCTGAGGTTGATTTTCTGTTTTGCTGGACAAAAAACCCGAGTTTCCAGGAGAAAAAACCATGCTACCCTCACCCGAGCCTGACTAACTCAGCCACGTTGTGAAAAAAACCCATAAAAATTCCTCCCTTCATCGACGGGATTTGAACTCGGATATTTTCCAGCTGGCGTTGGGAGGAGGGCGATCCTGTCAACTGTGTTACCCACGAGAGCTTCAGTAGTCATATCATCAAAACCTTCCCCTCCTACCGATGTAGCGAGTTCTACTATCGCACCGATTCCATTTTCTGCCCGTTCTATCATATTTCCTGAATGAACTGATTCTGGCCGTACATTTTTCCATCCACATTTAATTGACAGTTTTACTTCTTTCAGCAATAAAGCTACAATTCTGATACAGTCCACAATTGAGAAATGTTTCCATGCCTCCATTACTTCAATAGATTTGGAATCAATTTTTTTGCAAAATCCATTGTAGCAATTTTCTGATGTAATGAGTTTTAAAGGTGGATATAATGCCTTGATCTAACAGCTGAATGAAAGTTTAACTCAGCACAAATATGGCAGTAGGAACATAAATTCAACGTTTGGATGACTTTAATCTTTTGGGTGGCCTGGTGTGCTATCCAATAGTAATAAAACTTTGAAATCTAGATTTTTCCACAAGTTCAATAGCACAGAACGTAACATGGGGATTTCCCAACAAAATAAAATACAGGGATTTCTGAATTTGTTTTTTTTTTTTTTTTTTTTTGACTAGCGAGTCTACAGTGGGCATTTAAAAAGAGTGGAAACGTTGAAAAATTACATCCAACATAACAGCAGGGTTTTTCTCGCACAAAAATACCCTGTTATGATAGGTTTACCGAAATTCTCTAACTGCATTAGAGCAAATCTGTGTTATGTAAGTACCGTGTTGTGCAAGGATTGCCATAATTTATCAGTCATGTTAGAGCGAAACTGTGTTGTAGAAGTACCATGTTATACGGGGGTTGCCTGTATATTACTTCATTGTAGATGATCCCAGATATTGAAATAAAGGGCAAATAAAGAGCAGTTATTCACTGAAGAGTCTTGTTATTTACAAAAATTACTAGGCAACTGAATACTGAATATATCGAAGCAAATATACAGCCAATTTTCAGCTATTCACCCCCCATAAATACAGATGTACAGTAGATATGTTCCAGAAACATTTTGTATTGTGAGTTCACAAACTCACAATACAAAATGTTTCTGGAACATATCTACTGTACATCTGTACAATGATGAACCGAGACCACCTCAATGTGACAGACCAAATGGCGAGAGTAATCATGACCATGCACCAAGTCTGGTGCTATTCATGAACCAAAAAAAAAAAAAATTACATAATCAAAATGAATATCTGAAATGTGGCTTCTATTATTGTGGTGATGAGCAGAAACATATCCCTCTGTGTTTAATATGTGAACAGAAACTCAGCAATAACTGTAAGAAACCCTCTGTTGATGAGACATTTTGAAAGAAACTGTTTATTGTTTGTTATTTTGGAGCATTAGCAACTAAGGCCATATTGCTCCGGGATATGCGGTGGTCATTCCCTGACCTTTCCGCATCCTCCGTATTTGGTGATCACAGGCTTGAACCCCGATCTAATTAAGAAGCGTGTGCTACGCATTGCTGCTCCTGCCCACCAGGCTACGGAGGCGCCTGAAAGAAACTATCAAGACTTGAACAGTAAGTCCATTGCTTATTTTGAAGAGAAAAAGAAGTATTATATAAAAAAGACTTTGTTTGTGAGTTGTAAAAACAAATTATTTGAAGCCTCACTGAAAGTGTGCTTGTTGCATTGCTTGTTAAGGAGGCTTGCCCACACTATTGGTGAAAATTTGATAATGCTGTGTGCTATTGACCTGTACAAGACAATATTCGGACCTAGAAAATCAGCAAAAATAAAACCAGTGCCAATCTCTAATGGCATTGTAAAATAAAGGATCTCTCTCTCTCTCTCAGGGCAACTCGGGATTTTTTTTTTTGGCTGGTGCAGCATAAGCCTCAGGCTTCCTTGCACCATATAGCTAATGAAGAAATGTATTGACATCTGTATTCTGACAGTGCCAATGCTATGCAGGGTCCCATTTGAAGTGTTGCTATGAGAATCAAGGCAGTAGCACACCCTTCTTGCTCAAGTAGCCACTGTGTATTCCACAGAGAAAAGCTTGAAAAACAATCCTGCAAAACTGAAAGATATTTAAGATACTAATAGAAATTGCCAATTATGTGTGAAATCTAGAGGCTTAAATACAAGGCTTTTCCAGCATATTTACAATGAAAATGGGTAGCGACTATGACTGCTTAGTTTTTTACAATGAAGCACATTGGCTGAGTCGAAGTAGAGTGCTGATGTAATTCTCTAAATTATGCTCTGAAATTGGGATATTTCTTACTGGTCGTAAAGTTAAAGCCACAATAAAAACAATTTGAGATAAACTGCAGAGATTCATCAATTATGTCTAGTGATTATAATTCACAAAGGGTTGCATACTTTTGCTGATACATATGAGAAACTGAATGCACTGAATCTCTTAATTCAAGGTAAAAATGTGACACATTTAATGACTAATGATAAAATCTTTGCATTCAAAGATAAACTTATTCTTTGGAAAAAGAGAGCTGAAGCAGGACAGTGTGATAACTTCGATACTTTTACTACATGTCTTGTTGAAACATCTCTGCAGAGTCAGACTTACAGAAAGCCATAATTGACAGCTGTGTACACATCATGTGTACTCTCCCTTCCAATGCAGACATTGAAAATTACAGGTGTTTAGCTATCCTTTTCTTGAAAAAAACAAAACTCCTCTGACTTATCCACAAAAGAACTGATTGATATCCGATGTGACACATCACTCCAAGAAAAGCTTTTTAGAGTTCCACTGTCTTCATTCTGGGCTAGTTTGTTGGACTCTTTCCCTAATATAGCAGACAAAGTAGTTTGTAAACTTTTAGCATTTGTGATGACTTATTTATGTGAATGTGGGTTTACCAAATACTGTGACACAAATTCAAAAAAGAAAAACAGACTTGATGCTTCAGCAGATATTCTTGTCATTTATCAGTTTTAGCACCTAATTTCAGTAAAATCACTGTAAATCTGTAACAGCAGGTCTCTCATTATATTCACTGAGTAAGTATATTTTTTATTTGGAGTCTTAATAATACTTACATTTTTTTTTTTTTAGTTTAAAATTTTAAGAGTAGCAATTATTTTATGGTTCCGCTATAATGTGGTACACACATGCAAAAAACTGAACAACCCTCCTTTCTTAGCGTTCTATACCTATAATAATCTTGGGGGTGGGGCGGCTACTACCTCCGCCAAAAACATTGAGAACCACTGCTTTAGCATTAACATTAGTAGAGGCATATGATGCAATAAAGCAAGCTTATGCAGCATCAGCCAAAAAAAAAAAAAAAAAAAACGCTCCCATTTCATTCCAAATACCTGTCCAGCTCAGCCTTAAATTTATTTAGGCTATCAACTTCCACAACAAAGGATGGAAGTCTGTTCCACCAACCAGCTACCTGCTGGCTAAAGGCAAACTTTCACATATCTATCCTACATCTCTCTTTCCTCAATTTGAAGCCCTCTCAGGTGATTATTCTGTGCAAGAGGAAAAATTCCATCAGCATTGAGCATGCTCAAACCATTCAAAAGCTTTATACACCTCAATCCCATCACCTCGCAGGTGCCTAGTCTCCAGACACTGTAATTTGCAAAACTTAAGCCTTTCTTCATAAGAGCAACCTTTTTGCTTTTGTTCCATTCGCTAATCTTGTTGCCCTTCTCTGTACTCATTACAACAGCTCTACATCCTTCTTAAAATGAGGCCTCCAGACCTGTATACAAGGTGTGGCCTGACATTGCCTTATACAAGGGGATAATCACCTCCTTATCCCTGCTGGAAATATTCCTATATATCATTGACAAGACACCATGAGCTGCTCTTGCAGACCATCTGCACTGCTCACAAAACTTCATATCTGCCTGCACAATTACCCCCAGGTGCTTTGCATTCTCTATCACTGTCAGTGTTGTACCACAGAGTTGATATGTTACTCTGGGGTTACTGCTTCCCATATGTAGTACTTTACATTTGTCAAAATTAAACTTCATTTGCAATCTCTCAGCCCATTTGCTCAACTTTTCTAGATCCTGTAGCAGTAGCAGCAGCGTACTGTCATTAGTGTCCTTAACAACCCTTCCAACCTTCGTATCGTCTGCAAACTTGGACATTAAGCTTGATATACCATCATCAATATCATTTATAAATACAGAAAACAACAATGGACCCAACACTGAATCCTGAGAGACTCCACTAATAACATTAGTCCACAATGAGCAGTGTCCATTGATTACTACGCTCTGTCTTCTCCCACTCAACCATCCATAAAGGGATGGTTGAGTGGGATCTAAGATCCAAATATATGATATCAAAGTTATTCCCTGCATCCAGTTCCTTTGTGACCACATCGTAGTATCCAATCCAATTTATCAGGCAACACTTTCACTTAACAAAACCATGCTGTGTCCGAGCTTTAACTGAAGTCTTGTCTAGATGATCCTGCAGTGCTTCTTTAACTAGTGACTCCATTAATTTCCTGGAACAGAAGGTAAACTAACAGGTCTATAATTGCTTGTGTCAGCCTTTGATCCTCTTTTGTGAATTGGGGTCACATTTGCACATCTCCAGTCCATGGGGAATGGACTGGAGACTCCATTTCAAGGAGAATTATGGCTAAGGGTTTGCTTTCTTCCTTTGCTTACTTACTCATAATTATGGCTAAGGGTTTACTTACTTCCTTTGCTTACTTACTCATAATTATGGCTAAGGGTTTGCTTACTTCCTTTGCTGCCCCCTTTAATATAACTGGATAGATCCCATCCACCCTGAGTGCCTTATTTATATTTATCTTGAACAATGCCTCCTACACTTTCCTCTCTGTTATTACAAAATCATCTAGCTCACTGCCAGAGTTGAACTCACCTCTGGCATTCCCCTCCCTGAATAAATCCTCATGTGTGAATGTAGATGCAAAATACTCATTTAGTTTGTTAGCCACCTGAGTAGGATCATCAACAGTTGAACCATTAATATCCAGTGGACCAATCTGATTCATCCCTTTCCTTCTAGAGTTTACACAGGTAAAGAACTCTTTGTTGTTTTTCTTTGCATCCTTTGCCAAAGATTTCTCATAATCTGCCTTTGCCTGCCTAATCTCCTTTGTGACTTGGTTACAGACCAGCTTATATCTATCATAGGCTTCCATGTCACCCATTAATTTATATGTATCCCATGCATTTTTCTTCTCTGCCATATGTCTCATTAGTTCATCTGACATCCATTTAGACCTAAACCTAGAACAATATTTCTTAGTTGGTATGTAAAACCTAGTAGCTTCCAAGATAAATTCTTTGAATGCTTCCCATTTTGAATTTTCTGTTGGTAACATCATCAGTTGGTCCCACCGTATAAAATTTAAATACTGTTTCAAACCACCATAGTCACCTTTACAAAAGCAAAAATCCTTCCCTTTACCCCTGATGGTAGTTACCTCTTTGCAAAAAACACACTTCAGCACACTATGATCACTGCCACCTAGTGGTTCCTTTATCTGCAGATTCTTAATGCATGAAGAATCACTACTGATAATCAAATCAAGAGTATTTGATTACTACAGCAGCAGCAAACATGCTGCTGCTGTAGAAAACAATCATCCAATAAATCCACAAAAACCTTGCTAGTGTGTGAGTGACCAACCCATAAATTCCAGTCTATATCTGGGAAATTAAAATCCCTATTATAAGACAATCTGATTTACTGACCCACTCTATTTCTCTGTACAGTTGTTTATTATACTCATCAAAGTCATTAGGCCTATAACACATTCCTACTTTCAATTTTTCTTTTACAGTGCTTATGTCACACCAAATTTACTCAACACTGCACTGTCCAGCGATGTCAACTGGCTTCACTTCGTTGGATTTTATGTGTTTCTTAACTAATAGTATAACTCCTCTCCCTTCCTATCCTGTCTATCCTTCTTGTAAACAACTCCAATGTACTCCCCAAATTCCAGTTCTGCATTCCTTATATCTGTGTGATGCCATGTCTCTGATATCCCAACAATATGTGCCTTTGATATTTTGAGCAATACCTCAAATTCATCAAATTTATTTACTAAACTCCTAGCATTGGTGTATACGCAAGTATACATGTACCTGTTCCAATTCTTAGCTACCCTAACACAACCCATGTGTTTACGTGTACCGCAATGACGCCCAGCAGTCTCAGAAATACCCTGCATCTTGTTTTCCTGGCTGCTGCACATTCCAATAGAAGCAGTGCCTGAATCACTTTCACCTCTGCCAGTGGCTACTGTTAATCTATTAGTCCTTGTATCCTCCCAAGCTAGCAGTTTTCCGACCCACCTAACACTGCCTCGATAGCATCAGCAAATATTCTTGCACCCTCTATTTAAGTGTATCCCATCCCTGTAGAAGTAGTCTCTCCTGTTAACAAGTACAGACCAGGCTGAAAAAAATTTTACCCCTTGAGCCTTGCACAATCTTTCCAGGCCCGAATTGATCGACAAGGCTCCGATCATATACTCCCTCCTATCGTGTCTGGGCAGAATTACAGACACTATCAAATCTAACCCTAATTCACTGCTTTTTTTCAACAGCGACCTGTACTTTTTAAGTAATTCCACCGGTTTAGGGGAAACCTTTGAAAGTATTTCAGCAGCAGCATCTTTTCCTTTATGCTGTATTGCTTTAAAAGAGAGAATTGAAAAACAAGGATGAGTTAACTTTCTTTTCATGATACAAAAACCTTCAACATACCTTTTACATTGGAATAACTGCATAGTGCACTCTTGCAATCTACAGTGAGTGCAGTTGGACTCACTGTGAATGGAAATTATTTTCACTATGGGAATCAAGCATCTTTCAGCAGAATCATTAGAACATTCTATCTCCTTTTATAACAAAATCTTGATTATCATCCTACAGCGCTTACAAGTTGTTTATGTAAAGCTAGACAGGATGATAAATGCTCAGCTACTGTGGTACTTAGAAACTAACCAACTACTCTCAAAAATAAAGTGTGATTTTTTTTGAAGACATAGGTCTACTGTGGACCATTTAATCTGGGCAGAGACTGACATTCTAGAAACTTCCTTAACAATTGTATATTTCAGGTGTGGGTACAGTCCTCCCTTTCTTGACCTTTTCATCAGCAAGGTGTGCCACAAGGTTCTGTTTTAAGTGTTACACTCATTGCAATTAAAATTAACTCCATTGTAGAACAACTTCCTTCCATAGTCTCTAATGCCATTTATGTGGATGACTTCAGTAACTTTGTTTGGTCATGCATAATTGAGTGACATTTGCAAGCAGGAGATTGCCCACCTTGACCAGTGGGCAATGATAAATGTATACACTTCTGCTGTAAACACAGCCTTCATCCAGACTTAGAACTGAGATTAAAGGGCATATCATCCTGGTTGCATCAAATGTTAAAAGTTTTGGTTCTTTTATTTGACAAGTGCTGCCTTTTCTAAAACTTATTCATCAGTTATGGACCAGATGAATGAGAGGCATCAACATCATTTGTACTCTCCCTTCCACTTCTTAGGATGCAAAAAGTGTATTCTTCTGTGCTTATATCAAGTCCTAGTTAGATGTCAGGTTTATGCCTCAGCCAGAGAGTGCTCTGCAATGGCTAGATCCAATACATCACCAGGCCATCCGTATAGCAACTCGTGCTTTTTTGCATGTCTCTAATTCACTTATATGTTACAGCAAATGAGACACTTCTTTATGCCCACCTTATGCATTTGTCTTTACCTGACCATCCTACATGGCAGCTGTATTTGTCCCATGGTGGATATGTATAAGTGATCTTTTGGCATCTGGGTGCATGAGCTTTTCACTGATTTACAGCTGTCAGTAAAGTCTGTTGCATCATTAACTTGTATTGGTTCCTTACAAATTTATTGCATTAATTAAAGTTGGCTTACTTTCTGGCAGGCAATTTGGCACAGGCAGAGTATGAAGAAATTATATCAAATTAAATCTGTGATTGGGCTGTGGCAAATTAGTATGCATAAAGTTCATTGGTAGGAAGTTGTTTGGCCAGACTGTGAATAGGCCACAGTTACCTCATGCATTCATATCTTCTGAAGCCTGGGGATGCACTTGTATGTGAATGCTGTGCTGTTACCTTAACAATCGAGCATGTTTTAAATACCTGCCCCCAGTTTTTTTAATGAGGAACTTAAAGTTTATACTGCTTTAAGCAACTGCCTTTGCCCTCTACGCTCAGGCAGATTTTAACTGAAAAAAGATAATATATCGGATGTTTCTCCTTTTTGCAATTAACTTACCTCTACTACGGTATCTAACCTGTGATCATAAATGGCTTTTGCATTTTATACTTGAACTTTTTATACATTATCCAATCCCAGATTTAATTGAATATAATTTCTTCATACTCTGCCTGTGCCACATTGCCTGCCAGAAAGTAAGCCAACTATCATTAATGACTGCAATAAATCTGTGTAAGGGACCAATACAAGTTAATGATGTAGTTATACATTATACAGCTTAAACATGCATTTCTACCGTTTGTTATTTATTATTACACCTTTAAATATGACACATTTTATTGTTTGCACCCATGGACTTTGCATGTATCTGTACTGATGCTTCTGTGCCATAAAACCACAAATCAACCATCCATTCGCTGTCTGATTCCAAACTCACAGAACCAACTTGTTCTCTCCCTAATTTATTCCTTCTACTTCTGTTTTCCAGAACAAACTTACAGTATTTCCCAGAAATTACAACTGACAGAAATTCAAGTGTAACATCAGCAACTAAAATTACATTGATCTTCTTGAAAGGATACAAAGATGGGCAACTCGAATGGTGAGATTGGCAGAAGGATGAGGAAAGACTGATTATGTGGGCTACAGAGCTTGAAAACCAGACACCTCAGAGGTGATCTGATTGAGGTTTATAAGGCTCTGAGAAGGATTAATAAAATGAATAAAGGTGGAATTCCCACTTTATAAAGAATTCCAGAACTACTGTCATAAATTCAAATTACAGGGTTGAGGGAGGTTTAGATTAGATTGTAGGAAGTTTTCTTTTAGCCAGCAAGCTGTTGATTGCTGGAACAAGTTGCCCCTCGCAGCTGGTTGACAGTTGGAATAAATTCAGTGGTCAACTGAATAGTTACCTGTGTGGGGAGGGAAGCATATAATTTGTATTTTCTCATCTGCTTGTTTTTTTTGTTTTTTTTTTTGTTGTTTTTGCCAGTGCAGCAAAAGCTTGCAATGAATGCTATTACTATTACAAAACACTATATGATGAATACTGTTACTATTACAAAGTATTTTCTGGCTTCTCACCCTCAACCTATGAGCAGTATGGGCTTTTTTCACTAATTAGTACTGGCAAATGATGCAAGAAAGCAACCTTATACATCATCAGCCAGAAACAAAAAAAAAAAAAAAAAACACTTCCTATATCACCTGTCTGACTGCCTTTAATAATTTATCTAGTTCCTCCTTAAATTTATTCAAACTACAACTTCAACAGCACCATATAGAAGTTTGTTCCAACATTTGACTACATGCTGGTGAAAGCAAATTTCACACATCTGTCCCACAACCATCATTTTTCATTCTAGAATTTATACCTTATACAGCTTAAATAATACCAACAGACTTTTCCTAGTAATCTGACACAAATTATCATCATTTTTACATAATATGCATTTTATGTTGATTTTGCAGTTTCATTTGATGAATGACCTTTGTATGGCATTCTGCACCAACTCAGTGGATGTCTTTAAAGCATGTGGGATTTACCATCTGCTCTAGTTGCTTCATTTGGCCAAATATCCAACCACAAATAAATGGAAAGCATTAGTTGGACATGTGATGCAAGAAAGCAAGCTTATGCAGCATCAGTCAAAAAAAAAAAAAAAAAAACCCTTCCCATTTCACCCATCCATTCACTCCAAATGTTTGTTTAGTTCTGCCTTGAACTCATTTAAGTTGCTGACTTCCACTACAACAGATGGAAGTTTGTTACAACTATCAACCACCAGCTGGCTAAAAGGCTAATTTCTGCACATCTATTCTACAATTGTCTTTTCTCAATTTGAATTATTCTCCCCTCAGGTGAGTAATCTGAGCAAGAGGAAGAATCCTATTAGCATTGAGCTTGCTCAATCCATTCAAGTCCTTATACACCTCAATTAGATCACCTTGCAGGTGCCTAATCTCCAGAAGCTGCAATTTGCAAAACATAAGCCTTTCTTAGTAACACCAACCCTTTGTTATACTCACCAATCTCATTACCCTTCTCTGTACTGATTCCGACAGAAGGATAGCTTCTTTCCTAAAATGATGCCTCCAGACCTGTATACAGTATTCAAGGTGTGGCCTGACCATTGCTTTATACAAGGGGACAATCACCCCCTTATCTCTTCTAGCAAAATTCCTATATATCATTGACAAGATACCATGAGCTATTCTTGCAGCATTTTTGCACTGCTCAGAAAACTTCATATCTAACTGCAAAATTACCCTCAGATCCTTTTCATTCTCCACTACACTGAGTGTAGTACCACCCAGTTGAGATGTTACTCTGGGGTTACTGCTACCCATATGCAGTAATTTACATTTGTCAATGTTAAACTAAAGTTGCCACCTCTCGGCCCATCTGCCACCTCTCGGCCCAACTTTTCCAGATCCTTTGCAGTAGCATATTATCATTACTGTCATTACAAACCCTTCCAACCTTTGTATTGTCTGCAAACTTAAACATTAACCCTGATGCACCTTCATTGATAAATATTGAAAACAACAATGGACACAACACCAAACCCTGGGAGACTCCACTAATAACATTAGTCCATGAAGAGCAGTGTCTGTTGATAACCACTCTCTTCTTCTCCCACTCAACCATCCTTTTATGCATTGTAGCAACTTGCCCTTAATGCCATCCTGCCATCCAGTTTGTTCAGTAGTCTTATGTGTGCCACAGTATCAAAAGCTTTCCTAAAACTCAAGCATATGATATCAAAATTATTCTTTGCATCCAATTCCTTTGTGACCACATCATAGTATCTAATCAAATTTGTCAGACAAGACTTCCTCTTAACAAACCCATGCTGTCTGAATATAACTGCAGTCTTGTCTAGATGATCTTGCATTGCTTCCTTAACCCTTGACTCCATTATTTTCCCAAAACAGAAGTTAGCATAATTAGTCTGTAATTACCCATGTCACTCTTTGTCCTCCTTTGTGAATTGGGGACACATTAGGTTTTATAATTATGGCCATGGGTTTGCTTACTTCCTTTGCTGCCTCCTTTAATATAACTGGATAGATCCCATCTACCAAAGGTGCCTTCCTTATGTTTAACTTCAACAATTTCTCCTCCACTTTGCTCTCAGTTATTACAAAATCACTTAGCTCCCTATTAGAGTTTGATAAACATCTGGCCCTCTCCTCTTTGCATAACTCCTCATGTGTGAATGTAGATGCAAAATACTCATTTAGTTTGGCAGCTATCTGAGAATGATCATCTACAATCAAACCACTGATATTAAGCGGACCAATCTGATTCATCCCCTTCCTTTTAGAGTTTACATAAGTAAAGAAGTCTTTGCTGTTTTTCTTTGCATCCTTTGTCAAAGATTTCTCGTAATCTGCCTACCGTCCTTTGTGAGTTGATTGCACACTAGCTTATCTGCCATAGGCTTCTGTGTCACCTGATAATTTATATGCATCCCATGTATTTTTCTTCTCTACCATGAGCCACATGGTATGAGTACTGCGTACAGGTCTGGAGGCCTCATTTTAGGAAGGATGTAGATTTACTTGAGCACATACAGAGAAGGGCAACAAGATTGGTGAGAGGAATGAAGGGATCCTCTTACCAAGAGAGGCTTAAGTTCTGCAAATTGCAGTGGCTGGAGACTAGGCACCTGCGCAGTGATCTGATTGAGGTATATAAGGCCTTGAATGGGTTGAGCACGCTGAATTCTGATGGGATCCTTCCACTTGTTCAGATTACAAACCAAAGGGGGCATAAATTCAAATTAAGAAAAGACAGATGTAGAATAGATGTGCGGAAATTTGCCTTTAGCCAGCGGGTGATTAATTGCTGGAACAAACTTCCATCTGTCGTTGTGGAAGTTGATAGGTTGAATAAATTTAAGGAGGAATTGGACAGGCATTTGGAGGGAATGGTGTGATTTTTTTTTTGGCTGATGCTGCATAAGCTCATACACATGCTTTCTTGCATCACATGCCGCCACTACTACTACTACATTAATTGATCTGATATCCATTTAGGCCTAAACCTTGAACAGTATTTCTTAGTTGGTATGAAAAGCCTAGTACCCTCCAAGATTAAGTCCATAATGGCTTCCCATTTAGAATTCACTGTTGGTAACGTTATCAGTTGATCCCACTGTATAGAATTTATAAACTCTCTGAGACCACTGTAGTCACCTTTAGGAAAGAAAAGCCCTTCCCTTTACCTCTGATGGTAGTTACATCTTTAAGTAAATCCCACAGCAGTACACTGTGATCACTGCCACCTAGTAGTTCCTTTATCTGCAGATTCGTAATGCATGAAGAATCACTGCTGATAATCAGATCAAGACTATTACTCTCTTTGGTTGCCCCTTGAAAATGTTGCTGTAGAAAACAGTCATCCAATAAATCCACAAAAGTCTTCCTAATGTGCGTGTAACCAACCCACAAGTTCCAGTCAATATCTGGAAAGTTAAAATCCCCCATTATAAGACATTCTGATTTACTGGCCCACTCTCTTTCTCTGTGCAATTGCTCATTATACTCATCAGATTCATTAGGTCTATAACACACACCTACTCACATTTTCCCTTTCTCGCAAAAAAAGAAACCCCAAAGTCCAGCTGTTGCTTTGTGCATTGTTTAGCATTACAACTGATAAGCTTAAACTTTTGGAATACTTCCTTACAGTTAGTTATTTAAACTCTTCTGACATGCTTATATAATCATCTCAATTTATCTGAGTGTTTATTTTGTTGTAACTGGTCATTATATCTAACTAAAGTATGTAAAATGTTAAGAACTAGAAAATATCACATTTAAGCTGTTTGTTTGTTTGTTTCTTTCTTTCTTACATATAAAGTGCTGGAGTTGGAAGGACAGGTTGTTTCATTGTAATTGATTCTATGTTAGAGAGGTTAAAACATGAAAATACTGTTGACATTTATGGTCATGTCACATGTCTACGAGCCCAAAGGAATTATATGGTCCAAACAGAAGATCAATATATTTTCATTCATGATGCTGTATTAGAAGCAGTGATTGCTGGAAATACAGAAATACCTGCAAGAAATTTGTATTCCCATATTCAACAACTTATGCAGATGGTGCCAGTTGAAAACTGTACAGGAATGGAGCTGGAATTTAAGGTAAGTGTATAGCATGCATCATTTTAATTTCACTAATTGTTTAGTTTCTGAGAATTGAGAATGTGAAACATAACTGGCTGCTATTTTTATATAAACAGAATCATGTTCAAAAAGTTAGTTTTGAAATGTGGAATTTTAAACACTTCATGTTTCATTAGTAAATAAGTGCTTTCTCCTTTACCCCCCCCCCCCCCCACCCTCTCTCTCTCTCTCTCTCTCTCTCTCTCTCTCTCTCTCTCTCTCTCTCTCTCTCCCCGAGATTTTTCTTAAAAAGCAGCTTTTGAATGCACAGATACTTTAACCTTTTTACTACCACATTGTATTCTCTTGGCTGATATCTTTGAACTGAGTTTTTCTCTCTGTTCAGGCTAACACTTAAAATAATTCTATACGCTTCATATCACCAATAATTTTCATGTTTAAAAAATTTGGTTTTCAGAAGTACTGGTTAAATATTTCCAAAAGAAAGTTATTACAATGTATTCTACTGCTATTTGTAATAAAAGCATACACATTTGCTTCTTCAACTCAGGTTGAAGGAGCAAATGTGCAAAGAACCATGAAATTTGTCGTGTTCTGCTATAAAACTCACCTGTATTAACTGCTGAAGAGGACACCATGCATTCTCACAAGCGTGTCAGAGGTGGAAAGAAGAAAAAGAATACAGAGACTTAAGGCAGAGCCGAACATATATCAGGAGGCAAGAAAAGTGGTGGAACCTCTAAATGCAAACAAACCTTCATGTGTTCCTAAGGTAGCAGGAAGATGTTCCATTGGTACTTAAACTGAAATGACTGTCTCACCTAAAGAGTCATTTACTCCCATTACATGCTACTTGCTAAGCTCACAAAAACCCACACTGAATGACTAATCAGCTGCCACTCTTATATCTGTACTTCCTACTTCTCCCCTGGTAATAAAAGACACTTTTTAACACTTTTTAAAAAAAAAGTGTGAAAAAGAAGACTAAAAAATTTGAAGTAACCCTGTGACACAAGAAAAAAAATGGATGTTAAGGAGATACCAGATGATTCAGTCTTGAAACTCTTTGCAGAGGAAGAAATGGACACAGGGCATTATGTATGCTTTCCCAGAAGAGATAAATCCAAAGCTAAGAAAACTATGCCCTCAGAACTTCAGTAGCCGACTGCCAGATCCACCATGTCCAAATAATGGCTAAATTCCTAAAGTGGAATTGTTATGGATTTTGGCAAAACACTGATGACATCAAGGCCCTCCTGCAAAAGCATGACCCATGTCGCTTTTGCTTGCAGGAGACACATTTGAATCAAATGAAGCCTTTCTTTGCATAATATTACTATCATATGCAAGGCTAGAACTGGGAATGGGCTTGCTCATGGAGAAATTGCTATCCTCGTGAGCAACCAGTCCTCATTTCAATTTTCCTTTACTTTGATCTTAGAGGTAGTTGCAATTCACCTTACAGTAGGATTTCTATTAACAGTCTGTTCCATCTATTGGCCACCTAGGACTAACATCCCCTAGATAGACCTTGATGATCGCTTTATGCAGTTACCTTCTCCTGTCCTACTTCTGAAGGATTTCAGTGGACATAACACCCTGTGGGGTAGTCCTTTTATGGACTAGATATAGACATTTATAGACTTTTATAGACATTTATGGACTAGCACGTATCACAGAGCATATGCTCTCTGACAATTGACTTCTAAATGTGGGAACTAACACCTTTACCCATATTCCACCCATTCATTTTATGCTAATGATCTTTTTATATGCTCTCCTTCCTTCCTTCCTTCCTTCAATTACCTGGGATATGTAGGAAAACCCATACATAAGTGATCACTTCACCATGGTAACCTGCTTACTTAATGGGAGATTGTGTCTTCCTTTTAGGTTATCCCAGTGGAAGATTGATCAGGCTGACTTGAATACCTTCCAACATCTGACAGAGTTTAATCTCACTAATCAGTAAGAAGTCTATCAATGATGCAGTGGCATGCTGGTTATTTGGTTTTTTTTTTTTTTTTTTTTAGGAGCATTAGCAACTAAGGCCATATTGCTCCGGGATATGCGGTGGTCATTCCCTGACCTTTCCGCATCCTCCGTATTTGGTGGTGACAGGCTCGAACCCCGGTCTAATCAAGAAGCGTGTGCTACGCACTGCTGCTCCTTCCCACCTGGCTACGGAGGCGCCTGCAGTGGCATGCATCACAGAAAAAAGTGTTATTACAATTCTGAAAACCACTACCCAGTTTTTACCATTTCCTAAACCTTGGTGGAATGTTAACCCAGTGGAAGATTGATTCGGCTGACTGGAATGCCTTCCAACATCTGGCAGAGTTTATTTATTACTAATCAGTAAGGAATATTACTACTAATCAGTATACATACATCACTAATCAGTGAGGAGTCTATCAATGATACAGTGGCATACATCACAGAAAACATTGTCCATGCAGCTGTCATTACAATTCTGAAAACATTTACCTAGTTTTCACCATTTCATAAATCTTGGTGGAATGCAGAATTCACAACAGCAAAAAAAAAAGGCTCAAACAAAGCTTGGGGGATATTTTGAAGATATCCTATTACGTTTAATCTCTTAGCTTTTAAGTGTGCACATGCCAAAGCATGCTACATTTGCAGTCAGAACTAAAAGGAATCATAGATCTACTCTTGCACCCACTATTACCCAGTCAACCAGCATTGACTGTCTGGGACAAAATTTGGAAAATGAAGGAAAAATGCATACCGCACCTGTCATCAGTCCTGGAACATATTGGATCTGTTTAGCAGACCTATCTTCACTAGCCACTGCTCGCGGGGAGACTCTACCATCTCTTTAACATCTTACTCCCCAGAGTTAATGGTCCTGAAAAAAAAAAAAGCAGCCAATTAACTTCAAATCTAAGAATACTCATCGTTATAATGGACCTTTCACCATAGAAGAGTTAGAAGAGCTGAACTGTTGGACCAGATCTCATCCACGATTAAATTAAATGATTAAACATCTGTCAGCAAAATCCAGACTACCTGCTCTATAATAGGATCTTTCTAGAAGAGCATTCCCAGATTCCTGGCATGAGGCAAATCGTCCTTGCCTTTCCTAAGCAAGGAAAAGATCCCAAAGTCCCAACAAATGCAAAATTCTGGAGAGAATGGTCAATACCCACCTTCCTTATATAGTATTTGGAGGCAAGTGATATCCTCTCCAGAATGCAGTGCAGTGCAGCTTGCAAAAAAAATAGGTCTACTTTGGACCATTTAATTAGGTTGGCAACCAGAGGGAGTAATACTCTTGATGCGATTATCAGCAGTGATTATTCATGCATTGCGAATTTGCAGATAAAGAAACCACTAGTTCACAGTGATCACAGTGTACTGATGTGGGAGTTACTTAAAGATGTAACTACCATCAAGGGTAAAGGTAAGGGTTTTTGTTTTTGTAAAGGTGACTACAGTGGTCTCAGATAGTTTTTAAATTCTATAAAATGGAATCTATTCAACTGATGATGTTAAAAACAGTGAATTCTAAATGGGAAGCCTTCAAGGAAATAATCTTGGAAGCTAGTAGGCTTTCCATACCAACTAAGAAATACTGTTCAAGATTTAGACCTAAATGGAGCTCAGATGAACTAATGAAGCTCGTGGCAGAGAAGAAAAATCTGTTGGATGCATATAAATTTAGCAGGTGACACAGAAGTTTATGTCAGATATAAGCTAGTAATCAAGTCACAAAGGAGGTTAGGCAAGCGAAGGCTCATTACGAGAAATGGATGCAAAGAAAAAACTTTACTTCTTTACTTATGTAAACTCTAGAAGGAAAGGGACAAATCAGATTGGTCCGCTTGATGTTGGTGGTTTGACTGTTGATGATCCTGCTCAGATAGCTGACAAACAGAATGAGTATTTTGCATCTACATTCACACATGAGGAATTCTGTAAGGAAGGGGAGGACAGAAGTTTACTAAACGCTAACAGGGAGCTAAATGATTTTGCAATAACACAGAGTAAAGTGGATGAGAAATTGTTGAAGTTAAACATAAAAAAGGCACTTGGGGCAGATGAAATCTATCCAATTATATTGAAGGAGGCAGTGAGGAAAGTGAGAAAACCATTAGCCAGAATTATGAGAGCATCTGTAGATTCAGGGGAGGTCTCCATCCACTAGATATCTGCAAATGTATTCACAAAGGAGAGGGGAAGGTTTAAAGAGTGACACAAATAATTATAGACCTGTTAGTTTAACTTCTGTTCTGGGGGAAATAATGAAGTCACTGGTTAAAGAAGTGATGCAGGATCATCTTGACAAGACTGCACTAATAGTTCAGACACAGCATGGGTTTGTTAAGGGGAAAGTCTTGTCTGACCAATTTGATTGGATACTACGATGTGGTCACAAAGGAACTGGATGCAAAAAATAATTATGATATCATATACTTGGATTTCAGGAAAGCTTTTGATACTGTTGCACATGGAAGACTGATGTACAAATTGGAGCAGTATGGCATTAAGAGCAAGTTGCTCCAATGGATAAAGGGATGGTCGAGTGGGAGACAGCAGAGAGTGGTAATAAATTGACACTGCTCTATGTGGACTAATGTTATTAGTGGAGTTCCCCAAAGTTCAGTACTGGGTCCATTGATGTTTTGTGTATTTATCAGTGATATCAATGAAGATATATTAGGCTTATTGTCCAAGTTTGCAGATGATAGAAAGGTTGGCAGAGTTGTTAATGACAGTAAAGACAGTATACTACTGCAACAGGATCAGATGGACTGAGAAGTCGCAACTGAAGTTTAACATTGACAAATGCAAAGTACTGTATATGGGTAACAGTAACCCAAGAGAAATGTAACTGTGTGGTACTACATTTAGGGAAGTGGAGAATGAAAAATACCTAGGGGTAATTGTGCAGTCAGATATGAAGTTCTCTGAGGTGCAGACTGGCTTCCAGAGCAGGTCATGGAGTTTTGTCAATGTTATATAGGAATTTTGCTATCAGAGACAAGTAGGTGATTATCCCTTTGTATAAGGCAATGGTCAGGCCATGCCTTGAGTACTGCGTACAAGTCTGGAGGCATCATTTTAGGAAGGATGTAGAGTTGTTAGAACCAGTACAGAGAAGAGCAACAAGATTGGTGAGAGGAACAAAGGGAGGGGGTGCTCTTACCAAGAGAGGCTTAAGTTCTTTCTGGCAGTTGCAGCATCTGGAGACTAGGCACCTGCGAGGTCACCTGATTGAGGTGTATAAGGCCTTGAATGGTTTGAGCAGGCTCAATGCTGATGGGATACTTCTGCTTGCTCATATTAAGAACCTCAAGGGGCATGGATTCAAATTGAGGAAAGAGTTGTAGAATAGATGTACAGAAGTTTGCCTTTAGCCACAAGTAGTTGATTGCTGGAACAGACTATCTGTTGTTGTGGAAGTTGATAGCTTATATAAATTTAAGGCTGAACTAGACAAACATTTGGACTGACTGGATGGGTGGAATGGGAAGTTTTTTTTTTTTTCTTGGTGATGCTGTATAAGTTTGCTTTCTTGCATCGTATGCCTCAACTAATGCTAATTGCTACTATCCAGTGGGCTTTTACCAGTAGATTCTTAATACATGAAGAATCACTACTGATAACCATGTCAAGAGTATTGCTTCTCTCTAATGTGCTGCTGTAGAAAACAGTCATCCAAGAAATCTTCAAGAGCCTTGCTGCTGTATGAGTGACCAATCCACAAATTCTATTCAACATCTGGAAAGTTAAAATCTCCCATTATAAGACATTGTGATTGAATGGCCTCTCCTTTGCTCACCTATGATTGTTCTCTATATTAATATAGAGAATATATATTAATATATATATATTATGCTATTCTCTATATGAGAATAACATTATGCTATTCTCTATATTAATATAGAGAATAGCATAATGTCCCAAAATGTGCCATAAAACAACAAATCAATCAATCAGTTAATAAATATTCATTTAATTTGATTCAAGCATACTAAATATACCTCTGTTCTTTCTTTCTTTTCAATCCATGAAAGCTACACAGCCTTTTAAACTTACTGTTCAAATTTATATTTTATTATTATTCTTATTTTTTATTTGAATTAACATTATATTATTTTATGATGAAATAAAATAAATTTTATATAAACACATATGTTGTTTTACCACTAGATGTAATAAAAACAACTCTAATAAAGAACTGTTTGGGGTAGTGATTTTTTTTTTTAGGAACTTTCCAAGCATTGGTTAATTGCTGCTAAATCCTGAAAAAGGCCTCTGAGGTTGGGAAAATTCATATTTTAGCATTAAATCAGATCACACACCAACCATAAGAGTAAGTATTTACTGTAACTAAAATATTTACATATTAAAATAAAATAAATAAATATTTACAAAAACTGCTATTATATTAAATTAAATTATATACATAAAAAAACATTAAAACTGTGATAAAATCCTTGAGATAAAATACACTAAAATAAACCGGATTAAAAGCGATAAAAACGATAAAAATCTCTGGAGCTTTCGGAGGCATCTGCCTCCTTCTTCAGCAGTAACAAAACTTCCTGCAGCACGTCCATATATAACAGGCTCACAGTACCTATACACGTGGTGCAGTCGGCGCATGGTCTGAACTGGAAGCGGAAATAGCTCGGGAACGTGTTAAGCAAAACCGTTCATCCGTACTTAGGATGATAGTTTCAAACAGAGGATGCATACGCATACCTCTGTCCCTATTCATAATATTGTGGTCGGATGAACAGATTCGTAGGCTCTCGAGCCATTTACGGTTCCAGAACCCATGCGCTCGATCCACGATAACCGCATCCTGTGGGGAAATTTGATGCTGCTTCTCCCAAAAATGCTCGGCCACAGCAGACTTATTGTAATCAGCGGTTTTTTATAGCATTTGCATGCTCCCCCAGACGATCCTTGAGCCGTCGTTTTGTCTCGCCCACACAACATTCCCCACAATCCGGGCATTTTATCCTGTATACTACTCCACTACTCAGGTCCTTTGCTATTGGGTCTTTTACCTGAGACAACACTGTGTGCAACCTCCGCCCTGGAAGCTGCACACAGCATGTTTTATAACCCCGCAAAACTCTAGCGAGATGCTCAGTAACGCCCGAATAAAAAACCGCTGATTACAATAAGTCTGCTGTGGCCGAGCATTTTTGGGAGAAGCAGCATCAAATTTCCCCACAGGATGCGGTTATCGTGGATCGAGCGCATGGGTTCTGGAACCGTAAATGGCTCGAGAGCCTACGAATCTGTTCATCCGACCACAATATTATGAATAGGGACAGAGGTATGCGTATGCATCCTCTGTTTGAAACTATCATCCTAAGTACGGATGAACGGTTTTGCTTAACACGTTCCCGAGCTATTTCCGCTTCCAGTTCAGACCATGCGCCGACTGCACCACGTGTATAGGTACCGTGAGCCTGTTATATATGGACATGCTGCAGGAAGTTTTGTTACTGCTGAAGAAGGAGGCGGATGCCTCCGAAAGCTCCAGAGATTTTTATCGTTTTTATCGCTTTTAATCCGGTTTATTTTAGTGTATTTTATCTCAAGGATTTTATCACAGTTTTAATGTTTTTTATGTATATAATTTAATTTAATATAATAGCAGTTTTTGTAAATATTTATTTATTTTATTTTAATATGTAAATATTTTAGTTACAGTAAATACTTACTCTTATGGTTGGTGTGTGATCTGATTTAATGCTAAAATATAATTGCTGCTAAAGCTTAATTTTGTTCAGTGATGTCAGTATTCTCTAGTATAATCTCCTTCAACCACATACTCGTTCCATCATTCTTGCCACTGATCAAAACATTTTTGAAGGTGTTCTTTTTGTGAAAGCTTTTCGGTGACTTATTATTTTGATTGGATTCCCTGAATCTATTCAAATAGTTTCCGTTTCATGTACTCTTTTAATTTTGGGAACAGCAAAAGTTGCATGGTAACAAATCAGGTGAATAAGTTGGGCAAAGCATGATGGGAATGTTTTTGTTGGTCAAAAACGCAGTCTTTGATCTCAATTGAGAAGGCATCAAAAAAATTTGGTGCTCACTCACCTCATACACAAATTCTTGGTCAAAATGGCCCAAACTAAATGAAAGGGATGGCTCATCATTAATTTTTCAAATGGTCAGTTCTCAATTCAAGTGAATAAAGCTGCTGGACTTTACTGATGTTATCATCATTTTGGGATATTGACAAGTAACCACTTCTTTCTTCCCCTTCAAATGAAAATTTCTCTCAGAAAAACTCTTTTTTTTTTTTTTTTGTCAGAGCGTGTTATCCATGAACTACACAAGCATTTTGTGTACTTCTATGGTTGACTTTTCAATTTTTCATGCTTTACACATTCAAATTTCATCGTTTTTTGTATATGAGACAAATGAGAAATGTCAGTAAGAATAAAGCAGTTTATTTGAAATTTTTTTTTTTTTTTTTCACAACTAAGGGAGAATCAAAAAGAGCAGATGCCTGAGTAAGCATATGACATAATTTTAGTTAATTTTTGAATTGTGTTCAATTGATTTTTTACTGTAATCATTTTGCATTAATCTTTTATTCATTTGATTTCTGGATAGTATCATACAGAAGTGTTCTACGTATCATATTGAAGTAAATTTCTCTTATTCTTCTACAAATATTCAAAGTAATAGATCTGATATTTTAGATGCTTGAATTTTTAGATTAAATTTAAATTTATTTGTAGTTAGTTGTTCTTCAAAAAGGCCTCTAAGGTTGGGAAAGTTCATGTTCACAATATTAAATTAATACACCAACCGTTTAAATTAACATAGTTTAATATTTACAAAAATAATAGATATTATAAAATAAAAATAAAAAAGTTAAAATTCAATAACATATAAATACTTAAAAGTGTTAAAACTGCAATTGTAGCTTTTGGGGGTACCTGCCTTCTTTCTCAACAACACAGCACATTAACCAACACATCCTTAAGTATCAGGTTCATGGCACACGTGGTTGACCAGGCTCATGAGCAGTATATTCTTTGTGTGTACCAGAACTGGAAGCGGCTCGGGGGCGTGAAAGGCAGAAATGCTCATCTTTTGTGAGAATTACAGCCTCGAAAAGAGGGTGAAGCTGAACACCCCTATCTCTATTCATAGTATTATTTTCAGATGAACCAATCCACAAGCTCTCGAGCCACTTGCAGTCCCAGAATTTATGCACCTGGTCAGCGTGTGCCGTGAACCTGATACTTAAGGATGTGTTGCTTAATGTGCTGTGTTGTTGAGAAAGGAGGCAGGTGCCCCTGAAAGCTACAATTGCAGTTTTAACGCTTTTAAGTATTTATATTTTATTGTATTTTAACTTTTTATTTTTATTTTATTTTATTGCATTTTATTTTATTATAATGTATAGTAAGTCAGTCATTGTAAATAGATTATTTTATAATATCCATTATTTTTGTGAATATTAAACTATGTTAATTTAAACGGTTGGTGTATTAATTTAATATTGTGAACATGAGTTAGTTGTGCTTGATTGAGGGTTAAAAAAAAACCCAGTATTTCATTTTTATTAAATCTTCAGCGATGATTTTGCCATAAGTTTTGAGTCCAGTTGATGTAGATGATAGCTAGGTCATTGAACTGGTCCAAATAATATAAATACCACTTTGAGGGATCTTTCTAGAACTTGCTTCAGTAATACTCTCTTTAGCAGGGATCTTTCTAGAACTTGCTTCAGTAATACTCTCTTTCGCAAAATCGAACAAACAAGCATTTGTTTCCAAGTGTTAATAAATATTTTGAACACCCAAGATTTCTTATGTATATGATCATAATGCTAACAGATGATGTTGAAATTTGTTCATTGAACATTTAAAAATTGAGATTGTCTTAGACTTGAATAAATACCATAGTTTTGGCCTTGTCTTATATTTGATTTAATTTTTATCCATATGCTATTTATGTAAAGCACTATAGAATTTTTTATACTGTTGTGTGTGTGTGTGTGTGTGTGTGTGTGTGTGTGTGTGTGTGTGTGTGTGTGTGTGTGTGTGTGTGTGTGTGTGTGTGTGTGTGTGTGTGTGTGTGTGTGTGTGTGTGTGTGTGTGTGTGTGTGTGTGTGTTTATACATATATGATTTATTTTTCTTTCAGAAACTAGCTTCCATGAAAACCCAGCCCAACAAATTTGTCAGTGCTAACCTTCCTGTAAACAAATTTAAAAATAGATTAATGAATATATTGCCATGTAAGTATATATTTTGTTCTTCTTTTCCTTTTGTTTTTTATTCTTAGAATATAAAATTATCTATATTAAAACCTGATAACTTCCTGGAGTTGGCCATCTGGTTATATAAACATTTCCATAAAGTGGGGGGGGGGGGAACATACTGCTTTTATTAGTATTAGTAGCAGAAAATAATGTAAGAAAGCAAGGTAACACCAGCCAGTCAAAAAAAAAATAAAATAAATAAATCCCATATAGTAATAGTAGTAGTAGTGGCATGTGATGCAAGAAAGCAAGTGTATGAGCTTATGCAGCATCAGCCAAAAAAAAAAAAAAAAAATCACACCATTCCCTACAAATGCCTGTCCAGTTCCTCCTCAAATTTATTTAACCTATCAACTTCCACGACAGACGGAAGTTTGCTCCAGCAATTAACCACCCGCAGGCTAAAGGCAAATTTCCACACATCTATTCTACATCAGTCTTTTCTTAATTTGAATTTATGCCCCCTTAGGTTCTTAATCTGAACAAGTGGAAGGATCCCATCAGAATTCAGCGGGCTCAACCCATTCTAGGCCTTATACACCTCAATCAGATCACCGAGTAGGTGCCTAGTCTCCAGCCACTGCAATTTGCAGAACTTAAGCCTCTCTTGGTAAGAGAATCCCTTCATTCCCCTCACCAATCTTGTTGCCCTTCTCTATACAAGCTCAAGCAAATCTACATCCTTCCTAAAATGAGGCCTCCAGACCTGTACGCAGTACTCAAGGTGTGGCCTGACCATTGCCTTATACAGAGGGACAATCACCTCCTTGTTCCTGCTAGCAAAATTCCTATATATCATTGACAAAACCTCATGACCTGCCCTGGCAGCCTGTCTGCATTGCTCAGAAAACTTCATATCTGATTGCACAATTACTCCCAGGTCTTTTTCATTTTCTACCACTTTAGGTTTTGTACCACACAGTTGGTACATTTCTCTGGGGTTACTTCTACCCATATGCAGTACTTTGCATTTGTCAAGGTTAAACTGCAGTTGCCACTTCTTAGCCCATCTGCCCAAATTATCTAGATCCTGTTGCAGATCCACTGCCATTACTGTCATTAACAACCCTGCCAACCTTTGCATCATCTACAAACTTCGACACTAAGCCTGATATACCTTCATCAATATCATTGATAAATATACAAAACAACAGAGGACCCAACACCGAATCCGGTGGGACTCCACTAATAACATTAATCCACAAAGAGCAGCACCCATTAATTACCACCCTCTGTCTTCTCCCACTCAACCATCCTTTTATCCATTGTAGCAACTTACCCTTAATACCATTCTGCTCCAATTTGTACAATAGTCTTTTGACACTGTGCAAGTGTCAAAAGCTTTCTTGAAATCCAAATATATGATATCAAAATTATTTTTTACATCCAGTTTCTTTGTAACCACATCATAATATCCTATCAAATTTGTAAGACAAGACTTTCCCTTAACAAACCCATGCTCTATCTGAATTATTGCTGCAGTCTTGTCTAGATGATCCTACAATGCATCTTTAACCAGTGACTCCATTATTTTACCCGGAACAGAAGTTAAACTAACTGGTCTGTGATTACTCGTGTCACCCTTCGATCCCCCTTTGTGGATTGGGGATACATTTGCACATCTCCAGTCCATGGGGACCTCCCCTGAGTCCAAGGATGCTCTCATAATTATGGCTAAGGGTTTGCTTAGTTGCTTTGCCACCTCCTTTAATATAACTGGATAGATCTCATCCACCCCAGGTGCCTTTCTTAGGTTTAACTTCAACAATTTCTCCTCCACTTTGCTCTCAGTTATTACAAAATCATTAAGCACCCTGCTACAATTTGATAACCTTCTGCCATTTTCAAACCTTAATAACTCCTCATGTGTGAATGTAGATGCAAAATACTCATTCAGTTTGTTCGCTATCTGAGCAGGATCATCAACAGTGGAACCATCGATATCAAGTGGACCAATCAGATTCATCCCTTTCCTTTTAGAGTTTATATAAGTAAAGAAATCCTTGCTGTTTTTCTTAACATCTTTTGCCAAAGATTTCTCATAATCTGCCTTCGCCTGCCTAACCTCCTTTGTGACCTGATTACAGACTAGCTTATATCTGCCATAGGCTTCTGAGTCGCTTGATAATTTAAATGCATCCCATGCATTTTTCTTCTCTGTCACGAGTCTCATTAGTTCATTTGATAACCATTTAGGCCTAAACCTTGAACAATATTTCTTAATAGGTATGAAACTTTTAGTAGCATTCACGATTAATTCCTTGAATGCTTCCCACTTAGAATTTACTGTTGGTAACATCATCAGTTGATCCCACTGTACAGAATTTAAAAACTGTCTGAGACCACTGTACTCACCTTTACGTAAGCAAAAACCCTTTCCTTTACCCCTGACGGTAATTATATCTTTAAGTAAATCCCACATCAGTACACTGTGATCACTGCCACCTAGTGGTTCCTTTATCTGCAAACTCTTAATACACGATAACCAGATCAAAAGTATTACCCTCTCTGGTTGTCTCTCGAACATGCTGCTGCAGAAAACAATCATCCAATAAATCCAAAAAGTCTTACTAGTGTGTGTGACCAACTCACAAGTTCCAGTCAATATCTGGGAAGTTAAAATCCCCCATTATAATACATTCTGATTTATTAGCCCACTCTATTTCTCTGTAAAATTGTTCATTGTACTCATTCGAGTCATTTGGCCTATAACGCACTCCTACTCTTATTTTTGCTTTCGCATGTCTCACCAAACTGACTCAACAGTGCACTGTTCATCTATATCAACTGGATGCACTTCTTTTGATTTTATGTTTTCTTAATTAACAGCATAACACCTCCTCCCTTCCTATCCTGTCTATCCTTTCTGTACACATTGTACTCCCAAAATTCCAGTTGTGCATTCCTTATATCTGTGTGTCACCACGTCTCTGCTATCCCAAGAGTATCCGCCTTTGATATCTTGACCAGCACTTCAAATTCATCAAATTTATTTACTATACTTCTAGCATTGTTATACATGCAAAGTATACATACACCTATTCTTATTCTTAGTTACCCCAACACATCCCATATACCCACCTGTTTCACGATGACTGCCATCAGTCCCTGAAACCCCCAGAACCTCACGATCCAGGTTGCTACTTATTCTAATAGAAGTTGTGCAAGAATCACCTTCACCTCTGCTTGTGGCTACTTTTAACCTTTTAGTCTGTGAATTCCCCCAAGCTAGAAGTTTTCCGAACAACCTAACACTGCCTCGATAGCATCAGCAAATATTCTTGCACCCTTTCTATTAAGTGTATCCCATCCCTGTAGATGCAGTCTCTCCTGCTAACAAGCACAGACCACGCTGAAAAAAATTCAACCCCTTGAGCCTTGCACAAGCTTTCCAGGGCCGAATTGATTGACAAGGCTCTCATCATGTATTCCCTCCTATCATGTCTGGGCAGAATTGCAGACACTTTCAAATTTAACCCTGACTCACGACTGTTTTGCAACATTGACCTGTACTTGTTAAGTAAATCTGCAGATCTCCTACTCTTAATGTCATTGGTGCCAACATGTACAACAATATCACCTTTTGTGCCTTTAAAAGATGATATATGCTTTACAGCGTCATCAACTTTTGCCCTGTCTGTCCATTCTCTGACAATAAGAGGAAGGAGATTCCATCGGCATTGAGCTCATGTGTTCCATTCGGAGCCTTAAATACCTTACCAATTCGATCTCCTTGCAGGTCTAGTCTCCATATGCTGCAATTTACAGAACTGAATCCTTTCCTTGTATGGATAAGTTTTTGTTCCCCCTCATTAGTCTTGTTGCTCTTCTCTGCACTCACTCCGGCAGGATCACATCCTAATACAAATGGGGCTTCCAGACCTGTATTGTTGTTATAAAAAAAAAAAGCCTTTCCACCTTTATAGGGTTTTCCCCGCCCCAAAGTGCTACCAAGTGCATGGGTGGTTGTTTTGTCTGATTATTGTTGTTATTATTATTATTTCTATTGATCAAGTAACTTACTTACTATTATGGAAGTGTTCCGGATCGTGGCCATCTGGAGTTCCATGTAAATGTTCTCTGGAAGGCCTGTGCTAGTTTCTTATGGAGGCTCTTTGGCACCATGCCAGTGGTTGATACAATGATCAGGATGGTCATTACTTGTTCCATATGCTTGCATATCTTTGACTTCCTGTCTTAGCATTAGCAGAGGCATGTGATGCAAGAAAGCAAGCTTATACAGCATCAGCCAAAAAAAAAAAAAAAAAAAACCTTCCCTTTTCACCTATACATTCACTCCAAAACTTTGTCCACTTCTTCTTGAACTTATTTAAACTATCAACTTCCACAACAACCTGCTAAAGGCAAATTTCCACACATCTGTTCGACAACTGTCTTTCCTCAATTTGGGTTTAAGTGCCCATAGGTTTGTCATCGGAGCAAGAGGAAGAATCCCATCAGCATTGGGTATGCTCAGTCCATTCAAGAAACTTATACCTTTATCCATGACCTGCTCTGGCTGCCTGTCTGCACTGCTCAGTAAACTTCATATCTGAATGCACAATTACCCCCAGGTCTTTTTCATTTTCTACCACTTTAAGTGTAGTACCACACAGTTGGTACGTTTCTCTGGGTGTTACTGTAATCATCTGCAGTACTTTGCATTTGTCAACACTAAACCGCAGTTTCCACTACTAAGCCCAACTTTTCTAGATCCTGTTGCAGTAACATACTGTCATTAATAACCCTGCAGACTTTGACATTAAGCCTAATATATCAATATCATTGATAAATATACAAAACAACAATGGGCCCAACAATGAACCCTGGGGGACTCTACTAATAACATTAGTCCAAGAAGTACAGTGTCCATTGATTACCACTCTCTGTCTTCTCCCTCTTAACCCTCCTTTTATCAACTTCCTTAACGCCAAACTGCTCAAATTTGTACAGTAGTCTTCCATGTGCAACACAATCAAAAGCTCTTTTCTGAAATAAATCCAAGTATATAATATCAAAATTAATTTTTGCATCCAGTTCTTTGTGACCACATGATAGTAGCCAATCAAATTGGTCAGACAAGACTTCCCCTTAACAAACCCATGTTGTCTGAATTATTACTGCAATCTTGTCAAGATGATCCGGCAATGCTTCTTTAACCAGTGACTCCATAAAACAGAAGTTTTAGCATTAGCATTTTTTTTTTTTTTTTTTTTTATGAAAACCCCAAACATGAGAGACATTAGAACTTATAGTAGTTAGTACTGTGCTTGGGTTGAAGGCTGAGAATACAAAAGAAGATATTTGTTGACATTAGACTTGAACTTCTGTAGACTGTAATTTTCAGGAAATACGTATGAAAGAAGGTTGTTCCAGAAAATGGCATTTGAATGAATAAACGAGGAAGATGAAGAGTTGGTTCTGTGAGTTTGAAGTTGGACAGTAAACGGATCTTGGCTGGGGGCGGCACGTATTTGGACTGTTTTGAAAGAGAGAGCGAGAATTATAGAAGCCAATTCAGAAGAACAGTGCCCATGGAAGTATCTTTAGAAAAGACATGCAACAGAAACAGTACATCTATGAGACAGTGAGTGGAGAGACTCTGTTAGAGATGAATCATTAATTAACCTAACTACCCTCTTCTGAACAGAATCAAGATGCCTGAGAGAGGTTTTGGGGGCACTGCGCCAGATGTGGGGAACAATATTCCATGGTAGGGGAGGATTTGCGATTTTTACAGAGTGAACGGCTGTTTGGAAGAAAAGTAATGACGAGAGCGAAAGAGAAAACCAAGTTTTTTAGATGCAGAGGAAGCAATATTTGTAACGTGATTGTGCCAAGAGAGATCAGAAGTCAGGGTAATCCCCAAAGGAGATATATCATTTTGCCTAGAAATCGGAGTGTCACCAAAGATAAGCATAGGAGCAGAAGAATCCTTTTTGTGAGATATAAGACAAAACTGAGTTTTAGAAGGATTGAAATCAACTGAGTTGTCTTTGCCCCACTGGAAAATTACCTGGAGATTGGTATTTAAGGAATTGGTAGTGGATATTTGAGAAGTAGAAGCTGATTGAGAAGGGCAAAATGGAAAGTGGAAGGCAATGTGCTATCTTCGACAAAAGTATGGATAGGATTTCCAGTCAAAGGAAGAAGATCATTAACATACAAGAGGAAAAGAGTGGGGGAAAGAACTGAACCTTGGGAGAACACCAACATTAGTGGACAAGTTAGAAGACAGAATGCCATCTACCATCACCCTCAGTGAGCGATCAGAGAAAACTGATCGCTCACTGAGGGTGATATAAGCGATTAGAGAAAACTGGATAACCAATTACAAAAAACAGTTGGAAAACCATAAAATGGAAGCTTGTTTAGAAGACCTTTATGCCAAACACGATTCAAAGCCTTTGAGATGTCAAGAGCAACTACTTGTGTTTCACTGAACGTTTCCATTGAATTAGTCCATAAATCAATAACATAAGCCAGAATATTACCAGTTGATCGACACTGATGGAATCCATACTGGCGATCGTTGATCAGACTGTAGGTTTCTAGGTAGTTTAAGAGTTGGCGGTTAATTGATTTCTTCATTACTTGGGAAAGAGTAGAAGTAATTGCAGATGATAATTGAATGGGAGGGATATGTCACCTTTTTAGGAACTGGCTGGATATGACCAAATTTCCAAGCAGAAGGAAAAACACCTTTGGAATAAGAAAGTGAAAAAAGGCGGCAAAGAACAGCAGTAAGTTCAGGAGCACAAGTTTTGAGAACAAGTGGAGAAATACTATCAGGGCCTGGAGCTTTCTTGGCATCAAGCTTTGTCAAAATCCTTCATACATCCTTTTAACAGAAGACCACAGGAGGCATTGAACAGAACTTGTTGGGAATGGTGGGAGGTGTTTTACCAAGATCATTAATACATGAGTTGGAAGAAAAATGGGATGCTAGCAGGTCTGCTTTATCCTTGGCTGAATTGAAAATAGAACCATCTGGTTTTGACAGAGGTGGGAGCAGAGATGAGCAAAAGTTGCAGCCAGAGCTTTGGCAAGGGACCAGAATGCTTTGCCACCAAGAAGCAAGTTTTCTACTCTTGGCCTGTTCAAAATTTGAACTGATTAATAACTGCTTTACAATTGTTGTGAACTTTGGTTTAGGCAGAAAATGAAACTGAAGAATTGAAACAAGCTGATTATGATATGCAATGTTCTTCTCTTGAAGAGCCTCAGCACATTTATTGGAAAACCAAAGTTTAGATAAAGGACAAGATTTTAAAGTGGAGTGTGGAATAAAGGATTCCATTCCTACAAGAATAATTTTACTGACACGATCTGAGTAAACACTGACAGCAGAAGTTTTGAAACAGTAATCCAACAAAGGAAAAGAAGAAAATAAATCTTGCAGGTCATCCCATTTTGGATTCTTGTAATGCAAACAATACGAGTTTGGGAATAGCCATGAGATAAAGGCTCCATTGGAAAAGAGACAATCACCAAGTTGTGATCTGATGTGCCTAAAGGACCTCTCACTTCAACCGTGTACTTAAAAGGGTTGTTTGTGAGAAAAAGATCAAGTGTATTGGCTGTATGGTTAAGATTGTCCAGTATTCCTTGTAGGTAAATGAACATCTGTGCACGGTTATTAGTAATTGCAAAAGCCTCAGCATCTCGGCCAGCAGAGTCGGTGTGACTAGAAAATGGAAGCTAGCTGGAGTTGTGAACATTAAAATCACCAAAGAAAATTACCTTACTGTTAGGAAAGTTGGACTGGAGATAGTCAAGTTGCAAAGAGAGGATGTCAAAGAGCTCCAAGTGATTAGTGGAGTTGGGAGAATAGTAGAGACAAAAGGTGAATTTGACACAATGAGGTAGAGAGATTTTAAGCCAGAGAAGATCGAAAAGAGGAGATTCCAAATTACCAATTCTCTGACAGGGAATATCAGAATGGACATTAGCGCAAGTACCACCTTTGAGGCAAAAGGAATCATATAGCCAATAATTTTGGCAACTGAGATGAGCGGTAGTTGAATTTACCGATAACTGAGATTCTGTCTGAAAAAGTACATGGGGTTTGGCAGACTGCAAGTGGAAATGGACATCATTGAGATTAGTACTGAGACCACGTATATTTGTGAAATGAACTAGGAAGTGTTTGGGAGGTTTAGATCTTTTCGCAGATAAGCTTACTCTGTTAGTTTAACAGTTCATGGTGTATTCAATAGTAAGAAAAAATGGGAGGGACATGCTGTATGAAGTAATGAAATTTTTGGATATAGCGTACACATGTAAGAATATACCCAGATCCTTGACATAATGTGGCCTTGAAAATACCCCTCGCATGCACACTACTTGGACTCCCTCCAGTCACTATCTCGCAGAGTAGAGGTAGCAAGATTATACACTAGCTGATCCGGAAGCCTTCTAAAGAGTTACCAATAGATTCGGTCCAGTGTACTAACTAGCGGCCAGCCTGCAAACACTGTTTTAGAGCTGTACCCTCGAAATTTAAGGAAGATTGGATCTCGCTATGATGTTCATAATAACATCAAAAGTCATTAGTCATACTGCATGATTTAAGAGATGGGGAAGGGTTGACTGAATCTTAGCTATGGAGACTAAACATGGGTTCCACCACTTCAAGCCTCCAATAAGCAAAGCGGTTGCAGTGCACTGGTTGACAAGAGTCATCTACCATGTAGTATTGCCTGGTAACACAGAGAGGCGACATTCCTCCATGTGGTGTGGGCACCACACCTCGATCCCTGCTGAAGTTGGTTCACACCTGAGTTTTCACCCACAGTGTGCTTGTGCATGGAGATTATACCCAGGATTACTAACAGTCCCACCTTTGTGAAAGTGCAAATAGAGGATTTGGCTGTTACAGACTGTCTGGACTTTGCCGAAATTGGGTCCACTTGACTTGAATGTCACCCGAATGTCAGTTCCATCAGCATTTTAGACCCCCAGGTAGCAAGTACAACTTGTCTGGCATATCTGAGAGAATATCTGTGAAAACCTCAAGGATCCTTGCGTCTTGCATCATATGCCTGAACTGATGCATATGAAGAAAGAAGCATGCTTATAGAGCATCAGCCAAAAAAAAAAAAAAAAAAAAAAAAAACCTTCCCATTTCACCGATTCGGTCACTGCAAATGTTTGTCTAGTTCAGCCTTAAATTTATTTAAGCTATCAACTTCCACAAGAACAGTTGCGTCTGTTCCAGCAATCAACTACCCGCTGACTAAAGGCAAACTTCCGCAAATCGTTAAACTAACAAGTCTGTAATTATTCGTGTCACCCTTTGTGTATTGGAGATAATTTGCACATCTACAGGATGAGGGAACTGCTCTGAGTCCAACAATGCTCTCATAATTATGCTAAGGGTTTTCTTATTTCCTTTGCTGCCTCCTTTAATATAACTGGATAGATCCCATCTATCCCATGTGCTTTTCTTACGTTTAACTTCAATTTCTCCCCCGCTTTGCTCTGAGTTAATACAAAATCATTTAGCTGTCTTAAACTTGTTAAAGTAGTTTAACAAGCTACTGTCCTCCACTTCTCTACAGAATTCCTCATGTGTGAATGTAGATGCAAAATGCTTATTCAGTTTGTCAGCTTTCTGAGCAGGATCATCAACAGTCGATCCATTGATATCAAATGAACCTTCTGATTCATCTCGTTCCTCTAGAGTAAAGAAGTCTTTTCTGTTTTTCTTTGCCAAAGATTTCTTGTAATCTGTCTTTGCTTGCCTAACCTCCTTTGTGACTTGATTACACACTAGCTTATATCTACCAAAGGCTTGCTGCCTGATAATCTGTAAATCAATAAATATGATCTGCATTTATAAGATGCAAAGATACATACAGGTACCCAGACTTTATAGTACCCGTCACGGGACTAAGCTGGATGTTAACAAGTGGCAGAGATATCATCTCGCCGGAAATATAATAAAGGATAAATAAATAACATATTGTATATAGGTAAAAGCAGATTGTGTATAGTTAAAAAATAAAATACAATAATAAGAATACCGCATTAAATTAAAATAATAAAATAAATTAAAATAACACAGGATAGTTTCTTGAATTCAAGTTTCCCTGAAATTTTTGCTGAGCCGGAGCGATCTCACATCAGTTGATGGTTGTGGAACCGACGTGCAGATCTAGGATGAGCTGTCTATACTTTTTGTCATCTATGATTTTGCACAGGTCGGCGTCCTCCAAGGATTGAGCTTCTGAAAGGGGAGGAACAGATCTTTAAAATGGAACCTAGACGGAGTGGAGCGGAGCACTGTTTGGGGGTTCCACCGGCACACTGTGTCCAAAATGTTGGGCACTGAGATTCTTCCAGCAATCATTTTGATGGTGAAGATTAGTCTTCTTTCATTCATTAAGGCTGCAAATCTGGTTAAATTTAGTGCCTTGTCTAACTGTGTTGTGTGAAGTTGTGGTGGGAGATGAGACTTCCAGGTAGCCCACTTCAGGAGCAAGTATTCTGCATCATTCAATGGCTTGATTGTTGTTGTGTCTGTGGCCAAGCCCCACAGCTCTACCCCTCTACTTGTGGCAGGGAATCGAAATGATCACATGTATTTTTCTTCTCTGCCACAAGTCTGATTAGTTCATCTGCCCTCCATTTGAGCCTAAACCTTAAACAGTATTTCTTAGTTGGTATGAAAAGCCTAAGGTGTAAGGTGTATTTAGTGTCAGACGGCACCAGGGGTTTCCCCCATCTCCGTGTTGCTTTCATTGTGGGTGTACCAGTTCACTGGGAAATGGCAGAGATTTAAAAGTGTGTGGGCTTTGTATCTGTGTGATGTCGTGTACCGTTGTTCATCTGGTCGTTTAGCCATTGGACCCCTGCTGAGGCCCAATGTTGCCCCACCTTTGCCCCGTGGAGGCAGACCAGGAACCCAGTAGTTTTAGTTTCACTCTGGCAGGTCCTGCCACCTAATTTCCTGAGATTTCAGAGGCTAGGACCTTAAAAAAAAAAAAAAAAAAAAAAAAACGCGCGCGCTCTTTTATATGCACGTACGTACAGACAGATACATATATCCATCATCGTCGGTTTGATGATCGTTAGGTGAGGGGGATAATGCTTGCATAATAAAGGCCGAAAGAATGGACGAACGGGAATTTTGACATAATTAAGTTTTTGTGTGTGGGACATTCGCTAGCATAAAGATAGAGTCGGTGGGAGACTGAAGGCTGGGGGAGTTAAGGCAGAAATATGGGGATGATAGAGTAGGCAACCCCAGAAGTCAGTGAGGCATGCCCATGCCTCACCAGGAAAAAGTAGGGGGCACCGGGGGGCTGTCCCACCACCGGCACAGGGGAGGGGGTGGAAAGGCACCAGGCAAGGGAGCCTGGTGAGCTGAAGAACAGATGTTCTTTGGTTATAATGGTAGTGGGTTGTGGGCTGCAGCCATTTGGTTTCTCCTCGTCCTCCTCCTCGTGAACAGTGCCTGTGCATAATCCGAGAAGGCTTGATACTCCTCCTTTGTGTCTAGGAGGTGATGTTCTTGTCCCTGTGGTAAGTAGTGGATTCTGGTGAGTAAAACACCACGTAGGTCTTCATAGAGCCTGCAGTCATACATTAGGTGCTGCCAGCTCTCCAGCCCCCCGCAAGTGCAAGTTGGATCAACCTGAATCCCAAGTAGAGACAGTTTGGCATTAATCGCTCCATGTCCAGTTAAGAGGTACGTTGCTTGTAGACCTGAGGAGAACCAGTTGGGTGAGGTTGGGTAGTTTTGTTCAATATTGGGTAGAAATTTCTTTGTGATCTCTCCCTTTTGAGAGTTGCTCCACCTTTCCTGCCATGCCTGCTGCAGGTGAGTTTGTATCCTCTTCTTTTCCACATTTCTGTTGCTGGTTAGGTCAATAGTGAACCCCAGAGTCTGTGGGGTGCCTTTGTCTAGGTAGTATAGTAGGCCGCGTTGTATGATTTCTAGGTCCAGCGGGAGAGTGCCTGCAAGCACGTGCAAGCCTAGTAGGTTCCAAGCTTATTTCCTTGAAGACTTCCCGTTTTGAGTTTGCATCATCAGTTGGTCCCACATCGGTACACTGTGATCACTGCCACCAAGTGGTTCCTTTATCTGAAAATTCTTAATGCGTGAATAATCACTGCTGATCACCAGATCAAGAGTATTACACTCTCTCTCTCTCTGGTTACGACTCGAACAAGCTGCTGCAGAAATCATTCGTCCAATAAATCCACAAATCTTGCTAGTGTACAAGTGACCAACCCACAAGTTCCAGTGAATGTCTGGGAAGTTCAAATCCCACATTATAAAGCAATCTGATTTTCTGGTCCATTCTATTTCTCTGTACAATTTTTTGTTGTATTCATTAGAGTCATTAGGCCTATAACACACTCCTACTCTTATTTTTGCTTTCGCATGTCACACCAAACTGATTCAACAGTGCACTGTTCATCTATATCAACTGGATGCACTTCTTTTGATTTTATGTTTTCTTAATTAACAGCATAACCCCTCCTCCCTTCCTAACCCGTTTATCCTTCCTGTACACATTGTACTCTCGAAATTCTAATTCTGCATTCCTTTATATCTGTGTGATACCATGTCAGTAATATCCCAGCAATATCTGCCTTTTATGTCTTGAACATCACTTCAAATTTAACAATTTTATTTACAATACTCTATGCATTGGTGTACTTGCAAACTTCTGTTCTCCACTAATTTCATCAAATAAACCAAAACATTGGTTTATTTGATGTAATTTAACTACTGATGATCCTGCTCAGGTTGCTGACAAACTAAATGGGCTGTAAAGAGCCCATTTAGTTTGTCAGCAACTCTTTACAAAGCTCTTTACAGCAAACCTCTTTTTAATGTTCCAACACATTAAAACGTAATAACAATAGTAATAGAGGCATGTGATAGAAGAAAGCAAGCGTATGAGCTTATGTAGCATCAGTTACATAAAAAAAATAATAATAATAATAAAAAAAATTCACACAACCATTCCTTCTAAATGTTTGTCCAGTTCCTCCTTGCATTTATTTAAGCTATCAACTTCCACGACAGATGGCAGTTTGTTCCAGCAATTAGCCACCCGCTGGCTAAAGGCAAATTTCCGCACATCTATGCTACAACTGTCTTTTCTCCATTTGAATGTATGCCCTCTTAGGTTCATAATTTGAGCAAGTGGAACAATCCCATCAGATTTCAGCATGCTCTACCCATTCAAGGCCTTATACACCTCAATCAGACTACCTCACAGGTGCTTAGGCTCCAGCCGCTGCAGTTTGCAGAACTTAAGCCTCTCTTGGTAAGAGGATCCCTTCATTCTCCCCTCACCAATCTTGTTACCCTTCTCTGTACATGCCCAAGCAAATCTACATCCTTCCTAAAATGAGGCCTCCAGACGTGGCCTGATTATTGCCTTATACAAAGGGATAATCACCTCCTTTTCCCTGATAGCAAAATTTCTGTATATCATTGACAAAACCCGATGACCTGCTCTTGAAGCCTGTTTGCATTGCTCAGAAAATTTCATATGTGACTGAAGAATTACTCCCAGATCTTTTTCATTTTCTATGATCTTAAGAGTAGTACCACACAGTTGGTACGTTCCACTGGGATTACTTCTGCCCATATGCGGTATTTTGCATTTGTCAATGTTTAAACTTCAGTTGCCACTTCTAAACCCATCTGCCCAAATTTTCTAGATCCTGTTGCAGTAGCACATTGCCATCAACAACCTTGCCAACCTTTATATCATCTGCAAATTTCGAAACTAAGCTTGTTATACCTTCATCACTATCATTGATAAATATAAAAAACAACAGTGGGCCCAACACTGAACCCTATGGGACTCCACTAATAACAGCCTCTATTGATTACCACCCTCAGTCTTCCCCCACTCATCCACCCTTTTATCCATTTCAGCAACTTACAATTAATACCATTCTGCTCTAATTTGTACAGTAGTCTTCCATGGACAACAGCGTCAAAAGCTTTCGTGAAACCAAGTATATGATATCAAAATTATTTTTTGCATCCAGTTCCTTTGTAACCATATCATAGTATCCAATAATATTTGTCAGACAAGACTTTCCCTTAACGAACCCATGCTGTCTCTGAATTATTGCTGCAGTCTTGTCTAGATGATTCTGCAATGCTTCATCAACCAGTGACTCCATTATTTTCCCTGGAACAGAAGTCAAATTAACTGATCTGTAATTACTTGTGTCCTTTGATCCCCATTTGTGAATTGGGGATACATTTGCACATCTCCAGTCCATGGGGACTTCTCCTGAGCCCAAGGATGCTCTCATAATTATGACTAAAGGTTTGCTTAGTCCCTTTGCCACCTCCTTTAATATAACTGGATAGATCCCATCCACCCCAGGTGCCTTTCTTATGTTTAACTTCAACAATTTCTTCTCCACTTTGCTCTCAGTTATTACAAAATCGTTAAGAACCCTGTTACAATTTGATAAACTTCTGGCATTTTCCTTCCTTAATAACTCCTTGTGTGTGTGTGTGTGTGTGTGTGTGTGTGTGTGTGTGTGTGTGTGTGTGTGTGTGTGTGTGTGTGTGTGTGTGTGTGTGTGTGTGTGTGTGTGTGTGTGTGTGTGTAGATGCAAAATACTTATTCAGTTTGTTTGCTATCTGAGCAGAATTCATCAACAGTCGAACCATCCTTTGCTTTCTCCAGAACAGAAGATAAACTAGCAGGTCTGTAATTACTTGTTCAAATTTGATCCTCCTTTATGAATCGGGGTCACATTTGCACATCTCCGGTCCATGGGTACCTACCCGGAGTCCAAGGAATGTTTCATAATTATGGCTAAGGTTTTGCTCACTTCCTTTTCTGCTTCCTTTAATATAACTGGATAGATCCCATACACCACAGGTGCCTTTCTTATGTTTATCTTCAACAGTTTCTCCTCCACTTTGCTCTCAGTTATTACAAAATCACTTAGCACCCTGTTATAGTTTGATACACTTCTGGCATTCCTCTCCTTGAATAACTCCTCATGTGTGAATGTAGATGCAAAATACTCATTCAATTTATCAGCTACATGAGCATGATCATCAATAGTCAAACCATCTATGTTAACTGGACCAATCTGATTCATCACTTCTAGATTTTATCTACCATAGGCTTCTGTACCATAGGCTTTTATCTACCATAGGCTTCTGTGTTGCATGATAATTTTTATGCATCCCATGCGTTTTTCTTCTGCCATGAGCCTCATTAATTCATATGACATCCATTTAGGCCCAAACCATGAACAGTATTTCTTAGTTGATATGAAAAGACTAGTACCCTCCAAGATTAAGTCCATGAAGACGTCTTATTAAAATTCACCGTTGGTAACATCATCAGTTGATTTAAAAATTGTCTGAGATCACTGTAGTCACCTTTAAGAAAGCAACAACCCTTCCCCTTACCCCTGATGATAGTTACATCTTTAAGTAAATCCTACATCAGTACACTGTGATCACTGCCACCTAGTGGTTCCTTTATCTGCAGATTCTTAATGTATGAAAAATCACTGCTGATAATCAGATCAAAAGTATTACTCCCTCTGGTTGCCTTTCGAAAAAATTGCTGTAGGAAACAAAACAGCATCCAATAAATCTGCAAAAGTCTTCCGATTGTGTGATTGACCAATCCCAAGTTCACGTCAATATTTGGAAATTTAAAATTCTCCATTATAAGACATTCTGATTTACTGGCCCACTCTATTTCTCTGCAGAACTGCTCATTATACTCATCAGGTTCCTTAGGCCTATAACACAAACCTACTCTCATTTTCCCTTTCCCATTGCTTATGTCACACCACATTGAATCAACATTGCATTGTCCACCAATGTGGTAGAGAAGGAAAAGGACCTGGGGATAGTTATGCAGTTCAGATATGAAGTTTTCTGAGCAGTGCAGACAGTCGGCAAGAGTAGCAAGAGTCTCATGCTGTCTTGTCAAGGGTAAATAGGAATTTTTCTAGCACGGATAAGGAGGTGATTATCCCCTTGTATAAGGCAATGTTTAGGCCACACCTTGAGTACTGACAAGTCTGTAAGCCTCATTTTAAGAAGGATGTAGAGCTGATGGAACGAGTACAGAGAAGGGCAACAAGATTAGTGAATGGAGCAAAGAGTTGCTCTTACGAAGGAAGGCTTAAGATTTGCAAATTACAGTGTATGGTGAATAGGCACCTGCAAGGTGATCTGATTGAGGTTTATGAAGCCTTGAATAGCTTCAGAAAGCTCAGTGCTAATGAGATTCTTCCTCTTGTCCAGTTTAATCACCTGAGGGGACATAAATTCAAATTGAAGTTCTAGAATGGATGTGTGGAAATTTGCCGTTTGCCAGCGTGTGATTGTTTGCTGGAACAAACTTACATCTGTTGTTGTAGAAGTTGGCAGCTTAATTAAATTCAAGCACAACTAGACAAATGTTTGAAGTGAATGGATGGCTGAAATAGGAAGGGTTTTTTTTTTTTTTTTTGGCTGATGCTTTATAAGCTTGCTTTTTTTGCATCATATCCCTGTTCTAATGCTAATTCTAATGTTAATTGGATGAACTTCCTTAATTTTATGTGTTTCTTAACTAACAGCATAACCCCTCCTCCCTTGTCTTGTCTGTCCTGTCTTGTCTATCCTTTCTGTACATATTGTACCCCCCCAAATTCCTATTCATTAGCATTAGTATTATTCTGCACTGCTTATATCCATGTGGCACCACATCTCTATTATCCCAATAATATCTGCTTTTGATGACTTGTTCAGCACTTCAAATTCCTCAAATTTATTTACTATACTCCTAGCATTGGTGTAAATGCAAGTATACATTCACTTATTCTTACTCTTTTTACCCTAACACAACACGTGTATTTACTTCTTCCATGATGACTCCCAGCAGCCCTTGAAATCCCCAGTACTTCACTTTCCAGACTGCTTCTCATTCCAATAGAAGCAGTTGAAGAATTACTTTCACCCTCCTTGTGGCTACCGTTAATCTTTTAATCTGTGAATCCCCCCCAAGCTAGCAGTTCTCTGACTCACCTAACACTGCCTCGATAGCATCAGAAAATATTCTTGTATCCTTTCTATTTAAGTGTATCTCATCCCTGTAGAAACAATCTCTACTGTTAACAAGCACAGACCTATAGTAGATATAAGCTGGTCTGTAATCAAGTCACAAAGGAGATTAAGCAGGCAAAGGCAGATTACGAGAAATCTTTGGCAAAAATGCAAAGCAAAACAGCAAAGAGTTCTTTACTTATGTAAATTCTAGAAGAAACGGGATGAATCAGATTGGTCCACTATGTATCGATGGTTCAACTGCTGATGATCCTGCTCAGATAGCTAACAAACTGCATGAGTATTTTTCATGTATATTTACACTTGAGGAGCTATTCAGTAAGGGGAATGCCAGAGGTGTTTTAAACTCTGGCAGTGAGATAAATGATTTTATAATAACTGAGAGCAAAGTGGAAGGAAAATTGTTGAAGATAAACATAAGGAAGACAGCAAAGGAAGTAAGCAAACCATTAGCAATAATTATGAGAGCTTCCTTGGACTCAGGGGAGGTACCCATGGACTGGAGATGTGCAGATGTGACCCCGATTCATAAAGGAGGATTAAAAAGTGATACAAATAATGGAACTGGTTAAAGAAGTACTTAAGAATCATATAGATAAGATTTCAGCTGTAGTTCAGACACTACAATAGGTTTGTTAAGAGAATGGATTGACCAATTTGATTGGATACTATGATGTGATCACAAAGGAACTGGATGTAAAAAATAATTTTGATATCATATACTTGGCTCTTAGGAAGGCTTTTGCTACTGTTGCACATGGAAGACGACTACTGCACAAATTCGAGCAGTGTTGCATTGGAGGCAAATTGCTGCTATGGATAAAGGAATGGTTGAGTGGGAGATGACAGAGAGTTTCTAGGACACTGCTCTTCATGGAGTAATGTTATTAGTGAAGTCCCCAAGTGTTCAGTGTAGGGTCTGTTTTTTTTTTTTTTTTTTGTATTTATTAATGATATTGTTGATGGTATATCGGGCTTAATGTCCAAGTTTTCAGATGATATGATGGTTGGCAGGGTTGTTAATGACAGTACACTAGTGCATCAGGATCTAGGAACATTGAGCAGATGTGCTGAGAGGTGGCAACTGAAGTTTACCATTGACGAATATAAAGTACTGCTTATGGGTAACAGTAACCCCAGAGTAACATATCAACTGTGTAGTTTGTTTGTTTCTTGTTTGTTTATTTGGTTTTTAGGAGCATTAGCAACTAAGGCCATATTGCTCCGATTATGCGGTGGTCATTCCCTGACCTTTCTGCATCCTCCGTATTTGGTGGTGACGGGCTTGAACCCCGGTCTAATCAAGAAGCGTGTGCTACGCACTGCTGCTCCTTCCCACCTGGCTATGGAGGCGCCTCAACTGTGTAGTACAACACTGACAGTGGTAGAGAATGAAAAGGACCTGGGGGTAATTGTGCGGGCATATATTAGCATTAGTAGAGGCATATGATGCATGAAAGCAAGCTTATTCAGCATCAGCCAAAAAAAAAAAAAAAAAACACAACCACTACTCCCATTTCACCCCTCGTTCGTTCGAAATACCTGTCCAGCTGAGCCTGAAATTTGTTTAGGCTATCAACTTCAACAACAAGTGATGGAAGTCTATTCCGCAAACCAACTGCCCGCTGGCTAAAGGCAAATTTCCGGAAACATCTATCTTTCCTCAATTTGAATTTATGCCCTCTCAGGTGATTATTCTGAGCAAGAGGAAGAGTCCCATCGACATTCAGCATGTTCAAGCCATTCAAAGCCTTATACACCTCTATCAGATCACCTCGCCGATGCCTAGTCTCCAGACTCTGTAATTTGCAAAACTTAAGCCTTTCTTCATAAGAGCAACCCTTTGTTCCATTCACTAATCTTGTTCCCTTCTCTGTACTCATTCCATCAGCTCTACATCCTTCTTGAAATGAGGCCTCCAGACCTGTATACAGTACTCAAGGTGTGGCCTGACCAATGCCTTATACAAGGGAATAATCACATCCCTATCCCTGCTAGAAACATTCCTGTATATCATTGACAAGACACCATGAGCTACTCTTGCAGCTCGTCTGCACTCCTCAGAGAACTTCATATCTGCCTGCACAATTACCCCCAGGTCCTTTTCATTCTCTACCACTGTCAGCATAGTACCACAGAGTTGATACGTTGATCTGGGGTTACTGTTTCCCATATGTAGTACAGTAAACCCCCGCTATTCGCGGTATCTGTATTCGCGGTTTCGCGTATTCGCGGTCGCTGATTTAAACCTAAAAAAATGTGAATTTTAAAGCGCCGGAACATTTTCCGCCATGAAAAAAACATGGGTGTGGCTAAAATCATTTTGCCCAGTCCACAGAGTAGTACAGTCAGTCGTCTTATAACACGTGTTTACACTACACTAATTCAATCTTACACAATTTAGGGGAACGATATTGTATATAACACGAACTAAATTCGCATATGCACGATTCGCCTTTGTGTTTACAAGAAATGGCAGTCGAACGCGGAATCACCCCAACTGAACGCAACACGATAGAAATGAAGAGAAGATTCTGAAAATGTATTTATTTTTTTATAGCAGTGAAGGGGAAACACATTTCACCATAATAACTTAAAAACCAACACAATTACAGCTATCGGTATTATCGCAAATGCAATTAGATAGAGTTCACTACCAGTTTATAACAGATTCCACTAGCAGGAACGCAACTGGAAATTGTTTTTATTGTTTTATGGTAGTAACCCCCAGAAATGTAAAATGTGAGCTAGTGAGGTGTTAATAGAGTTGTCTCTGCCTTTATGGTGTTGTTTATTCGTTTTGCTACACGCTCACAGCTTTATGTGTATCAAGTGTGCCTCCTCATTTTGTAATTGTGCTTTATTCTCTAAAAATTAGTAAAAATAACTTAAAAGGTGTAAAAAGGAAGTGTCCTGCGCTCAATGGGTGGGGGGTGACAAAATCGCGAGCGCGGATGTTTCAAGCTAATCCTTGTTCAGTATGTGTAATGCGCTTGTCATAGAAGGTTTCATCTCTTGCTTTTAATTGATACGCTTACAAAAGTGAAAAATCTACCATTTTGCAGTGTGTTGATGTAAACAGACTTTTTCGAGCGTGTTAAAGTTAAAAGAAAGCGACTTTATTGTGGACAAGTTCTTTTCTAATCCTACAAAAATATGGCCGCGAATAAAAAGGGAACTGTGAAAAGATCAAAGAAGGTGATGACATTAGCGAGTAAAATTGAATTGTTAGACAAAATTTCTAATGGTGAAAGTGTCTCCTCAGTGGCAAAACATTATAAAATCAATGAGTCAACGGTACGATCAATCAAGAAATCGGAAGAAAAAATCCGCCGTAGTGTCCGTGAAAACGCGCTAATTGCATCAAAAATTTGCTCTATAACTCGTGATGTGAAATTAGAAAAAATGGAAAGGCTTTAAATCTGTGGATAGAAGACCGAACTCAAAATAAAATTCCGTTAAGTTCACTTATCATTCGTGAAAGGCAAAACACCTTTATCAACACTACACTTTAGTGAAACTGGTGATAGCACTCGCGGGATAAGTTTTTTAGCCAGCAAAGGCTGGTTTGAAAGATTTAAAAATCGATATGGTTATTTTTCGCCCAGCAACCCATGTTCTTGATATGTTTTTGAAAGGTTTCTTTAAAATGTCTAATAAATATGTACAGTATTACATTTAATAAATTGTTTCTTATTTTCATTTCGATGCCTTATGCTTTTTTTTTTTTTTTTATGTACTTACTCTCTGCGTTTGTCTATGTACATAGTCATATTATGTAGGTAAATACACATAATACGTACAGACAAAATTTTAGACTAATTTTTGTTATATATTTCATACTTTGGAACGGAACCCTTTTATTACCATGGGCGCCATAACTCAGTATTCGCGGAATTTCTCAGGAACGTAACCCCCGCGAATAGCGGGGGTTTACTGTACTTTACATTTGTCAATGTTAAACTTCATTTGCCACCTCTCAGCCCATCTGCTCAACCTTTCCAGATCCTGTTGCAGCAGCATAGCATCAGTAGTGTCCTTAACAACCCTGCCAACCTTTGTATCGTCTGCAAACTTGGACATTAAGTTTGATATACCATCATCAATATCATTTATAAATACAGAAAACAACAATGGACCTAACACTGAACCCTGAGGAACTCCACTAATAACATTAGTCCACGTTGAACAGTGTCCATTGATTACCACTCTCTGTCTTCTGCCACTCAACCATCCCTTTATCCATAGCAGCAATTTGCCTCCAATGCAACACTGCTCCAATTTGAGCAGCAGTCTTCCATGTGCAACAGTATCAAAAGCCTTTCTAAGATCCAAATATATAATATCAAAGTTATTCCCTGCATCCAGTTCTTTTGTGACTACATCACAGTATCCAATCAAATTAGTCAGACAAGACCTGCCCTTAACAAAACCATGCTGTGTCTGAGCTATAACTGAATTCTTGTCCAGATGATCCTGCAGTGCTTCTTTAACCAGTGCCTCCATTAATTTTCCTGGAACCGAACAGGTCTATAATTACTTGTGTCAGCCTTTGATCCTCCTTTGTGAATTGGGGTTACATTTGCATATCTTCAGTCTATGGGTACCTCCCCTGAGTCCAAAGAAGCTCTCATAATTATGGCTAGGGGTTTGCTTACTTTCTTTGTTGCCTCCATTAATATAACTGGATAGATCCCATCCACCCCGGGTGCCTTTTTTATGTTTATCCTCAACAATTTCTCCTCCACTTTCCTCTCAGTTATTAGAAAATCATCTAGCTCACTGCCAATGTTTACTTCACCTACGACATTCCCCTTCCTGAATAACTCCTCATGTGTGAATGTAGATGCAAAATACTCATTTAGATTGTTAGCCACCTGAGCAGGATCCTCAACTGTTGAACCATCAACATCCAGTGGACCAATCTGATTCATCCCTTTCCTTCTTGAGTTTAAATAGGTAAAGAACTCTTTTCTGTTTTTCTTTGCATCCCATCCTTTGCCAAGGATTTCTCATAATCTGCCTTTGCCTGCCTAATCTCCTTTGTGACTTGGTTACAGACCAACTTATATCTATCATAGGCTTCCATGTCACCCATTAATTTGTATGTATCCCATGCATTTTTCTTCTCTGCCATATGTCTCATTAGTTCATCTGACAGCCATTTAGGCCTGAACCTTGAACAATATTTCTTGGTTGGTATGTAAAGCCTGGTAGCTTCCAAGATTAGTTCCTTGAATGCATCCCATTTTGAATTTGCTGTTGGTAACATCATCAGTTGGTCCCACTGTATAGAATTTAAATACTGTCTCAGACCATCATAGTCACCTTTACGAAAGCAAAAACCCTTCCCTTTACCTCTGATGGTAGTTACCTCCTTGAGTAAATCCCACTTCAGCACACTGTGATCACTGCCACCTAGTGGTTCCTTTATCTGCAGATTCTTAATGCATGAAGAATCACTACTGATAATCAGATCAAGAGTATTACTCCCTCTAGTTGCCTCCCGAACATGCTGGTGTAGAAAACAATCATCCAATAAATCCACAAATTCCAGTCAATATCTGGGAAATTAAAATCCCCCATTATAAGACTCTCTGATTTACTGGCCCATTCTATTTCCCTGTACAGTATCTTATTATACTCATCAGAGTCATTAGGCCTATAGCACACTCCTACTATCAATTTTGATTTACCCATGCTTATGTCACACCAAACTGACTGTACACTTACCTGTCCATCGATGTCGACTGGCTTCACTTCCTTGGATTTTATGTGTTTTTTTAACTAATAGCATAACCCCTCCTCCCTTCCTATCCTGTCTATCCTTTCTGTAGACGTTGTACTCCCCAAATTCCAGTTCTGCATTCCTTATATCTGTGTGACATCATGTCTCTGATATCCCAACAATATCTGCCTTTGATGTTTTGAGCAATACCTCAAATTCATCAAATTTATTTACTAAACTCCTAGCATTGGTGTACACGCAAGTATACATGCACCTATTCTTATTCTTAGCTACCCTAACACAACCCATGTGTTTATTTGTACCGCAATGACTTCCAGCAGTCTCTGAAATATCCTGCATATTGTTTTTCAGGCTTCTGCTCATTCCAATAGAAGCAGTGCAAGAATCTCTTTCACCTCTGCCAGTGGCTACTGTTAATCTATTTGTCTTTGTCTCCCCCCAAGCTAGCAGTTTTCCGACCCACCTAACACTGCCTCGATAGCATCAGCAAATATTCTTGCACCCTTTCTATTTAAGTGTATCCCATCCCTGTAGAAGCAATCTCTCCTGTTAACAAGTACAGTCCAGGCTGAAAAAAATTCTACCCCTTGAGCCTTGCACAATCTTTCCAGGGCCAGCATAACAATACATGGTGTATTGTTATGCTGAAACAGAAAAGAACTCTTCCCATACAGCTGCCACAGTATAAGAAGAACAGAATTGTTCTTCTTATACTGTGGCAGAATCTCAATATACTGAATGGCATTCATTATTCCCGGAATGACAACCAATGGCCCAATTTAGAATCACAAGAAAGACCCCCCCCCTAATGATGGCAGCACCTCTGTCACCATTAGGGGCAGAGGTGCTGCCACCAAACTTCAAAGTTGGGATCAAATACTCTGGTAAATAATGTTCTCAAAGCATCTATCAAATGTTTGATGTGTGGTACGTTTGGTTTGTGTACTGCAGCTCTTCCGTAAAATCTGATGCTACACAGCTCCCTGCACATGATCCGTATACCGATATCTGTTCTGTGGCCTCTTGGTACTCCTAGTTGACTACATTTGATGAGGACTGCTGGATTTGTGTGCCATTCTTCTGTCTATCCCCTTGTCTCATTCTGTCAATTTCTGCATTCTACATGATGTTGCTGCAATGATACAAACAGATTGATTTCTAATATGACACCTTATGATGATCCCTCGTTGTAAGTTGCTGAGCTCAATGGCTTGATTCATCTACTGTATTTCGTTGGTCTGTGTACTTTAGTGTGAATATAATTGCTTTTATACCTATTCCTGACACGTGTATAGTAGGTATAGTTAATTTTTCTCAAATCACAGATTGTATTTGGATATATTTGGTGTGTGTGTCCACATTTCTATCGACGAACCTACCGCTGTCTTAATGTCTAGTTACACACATTATCATCACTTCAAAAGCACTTGCATGAGTTTACTTTAAAATAGCTAGAAGTAGAGGGTATACACTTCGTTCTCAATGGGTGCACAATAGCCTTAGATGCTGATGCACCATAAAACTCCTAATTTTTTATTATTATTAGCCATATGGTGCAAGGAAGCCTGAGGCTTATGCTGCACCAGCCAAAAAAAAAAAATTCCCATCTTACCCTGAGAGAGAGAGAGAGAGAGAGAGAGAGAGACAGAGAAGTAGAAGGGAACCACCAAGAAAGCAAGAAAGAGAAGAATGGTGAAATCCAGCTCAGGACCCTGGGTTTGCCAAGCCCATACTCACCAGATGTGAGGCCCTGGAGTTATAACCAACCTAACCAATCATTCTCAATGTGTATGTTTCATTTGTTATCAAACATAGGACGTTATTTAAAAATGCAATATTTATGTTATACTAACTTTAAATAATATATCTATTGTTTTTAACTTCTGAAGGAAAGTAAATAACAAGCAATTAAAAAATAAAAAAAATTCCAATATGCTTTTTTTCAGTATTTAATACCAATCTTGACAAAGAAGATTTTTTTTGATGAAATCGGTATGTTCAGAAAAATTGTTTCAACTAACATAATGTGTTGGAAATATTACAGTACGTACAAATTTGTATATATGAAAAATTTAAGAGAATTATACCCAAATGTTGCCATAGCCTTAAGATTGCTTTTAACAAGACTCATTAGCGACTGGGCTAGCCAGGTGGGTAAAGTGCCTGCCTGGCAACCCAAAGGTGTAAGTGTAAGTGTTTTTAGGGTCAAGCGGCACCAGGGGTTCCCCCCATCTCCGCGTAGTTTACGTTGTGGTGTATTACAGTACACTGTAAATGCCAGAGATTTAAAAGTGTGTGGATCTTGGATCGTGTAATGTCGTGTACCGTTGTTCTTCTGGCCATTTAGCTGCTGGACCCCTGTTGGGATCCAATGTTGCCCCACTTACGCCCCGTGGAGGCAGGCCAGCAACTCAGTAGACTTAGTTTACTCTGGCAGGTGCTGCTGCTTAGTTTCCTGAGATTTCGGCAGCTAGGACCAAAAAAAAAAAAAAACTTTGGGTGCCATATTCCAATGGTCACCAAGAAAATAAAATAAAGTGATTTTTATTATTTGCGTTGACATGGGGGTATTATCGCTTTAATTTTTTAGGCCGAATGCTGGGCATATGGCGGTTTTGATGTATTAATTTTGATGTGTGGGACTTTCGCTAGCGTGAAGATAGAGGGGAGGGAGGCAGAAGACTGGGGGGGAAAGGTAGAAGTATGGAGCCAATAGAGAAGATGGTCCCAGTTTCAGTGGGGCATGCCCATTCCCCACCAGAGAGGAAACAGGGGATGGTGAGAAGAGGGGACCGTGTGGTCGTCCCCTCCTCCCGGGGAGTTAGGAATTATAGGTGAAGAGGGCTAGAGTGCCCTCTTCAGGTCTCCAATATGGCCTTTGTCTCACATCTGTTTCTCTTCATTGTCACTCATGGGGCAAGCCGCATCCTTGTGTTCCTCTTTCTTTGGTTCAGCATCCTTCTCTGATTGTGTGATAGCTTTTTTTTTTTTTTTTTACTTCCCTATAAGGTGGGTTCTGTTATCTTAAATGGGTGGCATTCCATTCTCAACTTTGGGTGGCATATTCCAATGGTCATCAATTATTGGTTGATATCCCCGTCCTTAGTTTCTCGTATTCCTTGGTGTCCATATTTGGTTTCATTACTCCTGTTGGCCTTGGTGGATGGCTATTTGTAGTTTTCTTCTGGAGAAGACGTCCTGGGCAAAGTGACTAAAGGCCGCAAATTCTTCTGGTGTGTCCAGGAGATGGTGTTCCTGGGTGTTAGAGATGTATTTAATTCTCGTGATCATTTGACATCTCATGTCTTTGTATATTTTACACTGATGCATAACGTGATGCCATGTTTCTAGTTTGCCGCAGAGACAGTGTGATTCTTCAATTAGCCCAAGGCATTTAATTTGTCCTTGAAAGGCCCGTGGCCGATGAGTAGAAAAGTAGTGTTTAGGCCTGGGTACAGCTGTGCGGGAGCATTGGGATACAGCTTGGTTACTTGGGGAATAAATTTTTTTGTTATCGCTCCTTTTTCCACGTCTGTCCATCTTCTCTGCCAAATTTGTACAAGGTGGTCCACTATTTTTTGTTTCTCGTTTTCCCTGTTATTGGTGATGTCAGTGGTAAGACCGTTGTAGGTGGTTTGGGTTCCTTTGGCTAGTAGATACATAAGTCCGCATGGGTTACCTCTAAATCCAAGGGTAGGGTCCCCGCAAGGACCTGTAAGGCACTCGTACTAACCGTGTTACATGCTCTTGTTATTGTTAATAATATGTTGTGTTGGATCGTGTCCAGTATCCTTTTATTCACTGCTGTTCCTGCTTTCTTGTACTATATGGGAGATCCATATGTTATTATCGGGATGAAGATGGCTTTATAATACAGGGACAGGGTTCTTCTGTTTAGCCCCCAGTCCCTGCGTGTAACTCTGGCAACGAGCGCTGTGTATTTCTGCAGTTTCTCTTTTAGATAGATTAGGTGCGGTTTAAATGATAAGTTCTGATCAATGATCAGTCCCAGATATTTAATTTGCGTTGACAGTTTGATTGTTTGTCCTGCCAGCTTGATTTGTGGTGGTCTTCTAAGGTTTAACCTTCCTCTCAGTAGTACTGAGTCCATCTTCATTGGCAAGATTGTTAAGGTGTGTAGTGTTGCCCAGTCCTGCAAAGTTTCAAGGGCTTGGTTTGCAAGCGTTTCAAGGTTCTGTCTGGAATCTGCCGTAACCGTCAGTATGAGATCGTCTGCGAAGGCCTGGGCCTCCACCTCCCCCAGGTCCATGGTGAGGAACTCGTCAAACACTATGTTCCACAGGAGCAGCCCCAGGACAGATCCCTGAGGGCAGCCCCTACGGACCGGCCAGGTCAACTTCTTGTAGGGCGTTATTACTTGGATGTTTCTGTCCGAGAGATAAGTTTTGAGGCTCCTGTACAAATTGCTTGGTGTTCTCGCTGCCCTGAGCCTGCAAAGGACGCTTGGCCACCAGAGGGTGTTGAACGCCCCAGCAAAGTCGACGTCAAAGGTCGCGGGTTCGAATCCCACCTCAGGCTTGGATCAGAGTAAAATGCAAAAACTTTGGGACGTGCATTATGGCCACAGAAGCTGATGCGCCAACAACTAACAAAAAAAAAAAAAAAAAAAACAAGACTCATTGCAGTGGCATTGAATGAAAGATCCCATTCCAAGCTGAAAATAGTTAAAAATTGTTTAAGTCATCCATTTCCCAGGAAAGACTAGCTTCATTATCAATGATTTCCACTGAGAATGGCATAGCAAAAAAAAAAAAAAATTGGTTATGACTACATCATCAAACTTTGCAGCCAGAAGGGCTAAAATTATTTTGTAATTATCTAAACAATGTTTGTGCACAATAATCGATTTAATAATATATAAATGTGTGTGACTATTGGTTCCTGTTATTATTTATTTATGTAGCTATTTTTATGAGATGAGAACAATTGTTAAACAATATTGATGATTAATGTATTAAATATTATTCTTATTCAAGATTTTCGTTCAGTATAATATAAAATTATTTAATTATTTCTTAGTTACTGTAAAATTTGAAAAAAAAAACTCGGTATAAGTTTTGCACAGGACCCCAGGGCTGGCATGTAATTCTTGACCAGGGCCCCACAAATTTTATTTTACACACATACACAGAGCCAGCCCTGTGTATGTGTGTAAACTGTGCAGAAATAAAATACTTAATAGAGACTTAGATGCTAGAAAATAAACTTAAAAAATAATTTGCTATTTTAACTAGGCAAGAAATATGAATAATGTTAGCAGTAGTAAAATGAAAAACAGAACAGCAAACTAAACTATGGAACACAAATTTTTAGAAAATAAAATAAAATATATGAATCAAACTAGCCCATTATAGCCTAAATTATCATAATGCCTGAGAAGATTTAATTTTGACTACTGAAGAGACCAGCTATTATTCAAATTATGTGAAATATTAGTCTGTTCTGCTTTATATTTTGAAGAAATGCTGAAAAGAATACAGTGAAGGTCACATCAGATATTATAAAAAAATAATAAAACTTGAGCTGGTATTGGCAGGTTGCAAGTAGCTATGATCTAATGTGAGAAATAAAACTTAATAACAAGTGACACGAAGCAGTGATGAGAAAAAAGAAGTGAAGAATAAGGCAACTGTATATTCTCTCAAAAAGTTACTACATTTGATATCTAACACAGTATTTCAAAACCCAGACAAAGAGCACCTGTGGCAACTGGTATATAAAAGCTAAAGCCACTCAGATGAGTTGCCACAGCCATTTATTTGTGTGGCATGTTGTGTTTCTGCCACTGGATTAATATTAAGTGCTATTTCACAGTTTAGATCGTGACTATTTTCAGCTTTCCAGCAAAATCTTTATTTAACTGACTGATAAAATTCACAACACTGTTACACCCATTATTTTACATTTTAAATATTCAAAAGTTTTATATCCATGGCTGTGCCATTCATTTATTCTACTGACAGCTCTTTGTTCTCTTCCCTACCCCATACCTGAGAGCTAAATGATTTTGTTATAACAGAAAAGAAGTGGAAGAGAAATTGCTAAAGCTAAAAATAAATAAGTCACCAGGGGCTTATGAAATATATCTAGTTATATTAAAATAAGCAGCAAACCTTTGGACATAATTATGGGATCATCCTTAAATTCAGAGAAGTCCATATGGATTGGAGATGTGCAAATGTCTCTCCAATTCACAAAAGGAAATCAAAGGGTGAAGTGAATAATTATAGACCTATAAGCTTGACTTCTGTTTCTAGGAAAAAGCAATGGCCATCACTGGTTAAAGAAGTATTGCAGGAATATCTTAACAGAAATGGAATTATACAGAGGTCATAGCATGAGTTTATTAAGAGGGATCCTGTCTGACCGATCTGATTAGCTACTATGATGCAGTAACAAAGGAACTGTATGCAAACAATAATTTTGACATCATATATTTAGATTTCAGTAAAGCTTTTGACACTATTCCACACAAAAGACTGCTGTACATATTGTAGCATTGGGGGAAAGTTACTACTATGGATAAAAGGATGCTTGAGTGACAGAAGACAGTGAGTGGTTATGAATGGCACTGTATCTTGGATTAATGCTATTACTGGAGTCTCTTAGGGTTCACCTGGGCTGCTTACTGTTTGCAGTATTCATTAATGATATTGATGAAGGCATAATAAACTTACTGTCTAAGTTTGGAAGGCGCCTCCGTAGCCAGGTGGGAAGGAGCAGCAGTGCGTAGCACACGCTTCTTGATTAGACCGGGGTTTGAGCCTGTTACCACCAAATACGGAGGATGCGGAAAGGTCAGGAAATGACCACCGCATATCCCGGAGCAATATGACCTTAGTTGCTAATGCTCCTAAAAAAAAAAAAACCAAATAGCTAAGTTTGGAAGGCATACCTGATTACTGTCAAGGAATCAAGTTTACCTAGATAAATTAAGCAAATGGGCTGAGAAGTGACAATTGAGGTTAAACATTGGTAAATGCAAATTAGTGTATATGGGCAGCAGTAATAACAGCAATTCACAGAATAACGTAGCAGTTAGCTAGTAGCAAGGTGGGAGAAATGAAAGAGACCTAGGAGTAATTGTACATTGTGACATGAAGTTCTCTAAGTAGTGCAGACAGGCTTCCATAGGACTGCTCATTGGGGTTTGTTAATGATATACAAGAATTTTACCAGCAGGGATAAGGAGGTAATTATCCTATTTATAAGGCCACATCTTGTGTACTGCATAGTCTGGAAGCCTCATTTTAAGAAGGATGGGGGATGTCTTAGAACAGATGCAGAGAAAAGAACCAGATTAGTCAAGAATACAAATGGGTACTCTTACCATAAAAGATTTCTGTTCTGCAAACTGCATCACTTGGAAACTAGGCACTTGCAAGGACACCTGACTGATGTGTTTAATGCTTTATATGGATCAAGTAAACTTAACGATAATCCTTTCTTACTCTTCCTCAGACAGTGCACACAAGGGATCAAACTTATATTGAAAAAGGATGGTTGCAGGAGAGATGTGCAAAAATTTGCCATCAGCCAGAAAGTAATTGATTGTTGGAACAGACTACCATCTATATTTCATGGAAAAGTTCTGTCATAGAGTAATGGGACATGTTTTGAAACTTTAAAAATATGTAAAATATGTGAACATATTTTATAACTATAAAATAATTGCTTCAATTGGATAAAAGACCACTCATCCTTTCTGATTTTATAGAAACTAGATTATTGTTTTATTGCTCAAAGGCAGAAAAAGTAAGACACATTTTGTTTTATTTTTTGTTTTGTTTTGCTAATGCCATATAAGCTTGCTTCCTTGTATCACTTTCCAGTACTACTACTACTAATAATAATAATCAGCCTATATATGCCTAGATATGCCAGTAAATGTTAGAGTGTTTATAAGAAAGTACTTTTAAAATAACAAAATGTGACTTCCTTTTCTGCCTTTGTACAAAAAAATCATCAAATTTCTATGAAATCAGAAAGGATGAGTGGTCTTTCATCCATATGATTTGATTATTTTATACTTATAACATATATGTTTATATATTTTGCAAAACATGTCCCATTACCCTAAGACAGAAATTTTCCTTCATTTTACATTGCTTTCCATCTTTTGCTGCAGTCCCTTCATTTAATCTATTTAAATTTTAAAATTTGGTTTTAAATTTACAATTTATTAATATTACAAAGAATCATTATCATTAATATAGTAAATATTCATCTGGAACTAAAGAAAGCATTTTTATAATATTTTATGTAAGCTTCATTCATTAAGGAAATTTCTTCATTTGTTTATTCATTAGATGAATCAACAAGGGTATGCCTACAGCCAATCCGTGGTGTTGATGGATCAGATTACATAAATGCAAGTTTTATTGATGTGAGTATAATTATTATTAATCATTATATAATACCAAATTATGATATTAATTACTTTATAATATAATCACAATTATAATTATAATTTAATTACAATGGTCTTGACATATCCAATATATCAAGATTTCACCATGTAGTTTCCTCAGATCAAGCATTTCTGCAGCCAAGCTGATCTCATTGTGTGTTCCAGTGCAACTTTCAAAGCATTTTCCTATCAGTGATTCACTCCTTTTATATTTTTAGTTTAGAAGTTCTCTTTAAGTTTATATAAAGCTCAACAGACACTTTCATCTTACAATTAGTAAGTCAAATCAAGAAAGAAAACTGATCTTTCTCCATTTTTTAGAGCAGATAAACCAACTAATCCATCCCAAACACCACTTGGCTACTTGTGGTATTTTCCCCATGATGGTACCAGTAATCTGTGTGATAAAACCAATTCTCATGACCAAAAGAATATACTGACTTGGACATTGAATCATTTCGGCCACTTGAACAGTGGAATTATCCACTAATGATAATGGTAAACCTGACTGTGATCATTCTCATATTAAAAGATAAAAAAAGAGAACTGTGTCAACAGGACCATCCAGCTTTCCTTCTTATACACCTCCTGCAAAATATTCCTTTGATTGTTTCTAATTCATACAAAAAATGGCTTGTATGTGGTAGAAGAAACATTGACAGTTTCATGTTTATTGATGATTTCTCAAATAGTGGACAGTCAAATTAAAGTATTTTATACTGCTTGATTTTAATGTTTTCTTTCTGTCTGCTTCCACCTTTTTAATTTAAATATTTCCATTCTGCATCAATAAAGTAATGCTGAACAGCTGCATTCTTGTTTCTTTGGTTATTATTATCAGTTTAACTGTCCCAAAGTTATCATGAGCAGATGATGCAAGAAAGCAAGCTTATACAGCATTAGTCAAAAAAGCCAACACTTCCCATTTCACTTGTCAATCCCCTCTAACAGTTTACTAGGTTTTTATTTATTTATTATTTTTTTTATTAAATTTCCTTGTTAAAGGCCATGGTAGCCAACATAATGCAAACCAGCAAAACATCATAACGAAGTCATCACTCAAGAACAAATGAGATCCTGGTCTGATGCATTCACCAGCACACATGAGTCCCCTGCAGGGCACGGACAGAGAGGATCTTCAGATCAGAAGCAGTGATTCTCAGAGTAGAGAGCAGAAGGTAGAGGCAGGACTCCACACTCCATGGAAAGAAACTGTAATGGTGGACACAACAGGAGGATGACCAAATTCTTGACAGATTAGTTACTTGAGGTTGGAATTGGAGTCATAATATTGGGCCTTAAGGTGGTAAGCCACATCCAGGTCAGACCCATGTCCCACGACTTGGGCATCCAGAATGAAGACAGAGTTCTCACAGTGACAGACAATGTCAGGTTTCCGTAAACCATCATATGTCATTATTATTATTAGCCATATGGTGCAAGGAATCCTGAGGCTTATGCTGCATCAGCCAAAAAAAATTTCTGAGTTACCCTGTGTGTGTGTGTGTGTGTGTGTGTGTGTGTGTGTGTGTGTGTGTGTGTGTGTGTGTGTGTGTGTGTGTGTGTGTGTGTGTGTGTGAGAGAGAGAGAGAGAGAGAGAGAGAGAAGTAGAAGAAAATCACCAAGAAAGAGAAGAATGATGATATCCAGCTGAGGACCCTGGGTGTGCAAGCCCATACTCACCAGATGTGTTCATGTGTTTTTGTAAGGGGTGGCTCCTAGAATGTGAGTTCATCCCTGCCTTGTATCTCTGTGAAGGACAGTACTACTGTAAGAGGGCCAGAAATGTGTGTATTATGTGTGTTCTGTTGTTATGTTCTGGCCACTTGGCTACCAGAAGCATCAATCACCTGGACAGATGATTCTGGGTATTCGTTCACACTACAGGAAGGTAGGCCAGTCCCAATGGGGCATGTATTTATGAGACTCTGACCCACCTGATGTTGCCAAAAGGTGGGCCAGATTTTTCTGGGGGTCCACTCCAAAGAAGGGGGGAAATTCCCATGGTGCAAAAAAAAAAAAAAAAAAAAGGAGAGCTGCCTGGCACCAGTGACAGCCCAAGTCCCAGGTGCTGGACCAGAGCAAAAGTAAAAAATAATAAAAAAAAAAAAAATTTTTTTTTAAAATTTAAATAATTAATAAATTTAATCCTGCACACCGGCTACAGTGAAGAGGAAGAGATAAGTCGGGGTGTCAGTCGAGAAAGAGAGAGAGGGGGGGGGAAAATGAGAGAGTGGTTTCCATCCCACATGAGATGATGAAAAAGAAGAAAAAGTGGACAAAGGCTGCTCTCAGTTCCAGGGCAGGCCCTGGAACCAGTGCAGAATGCAGATTAGAGGGGGGAAAAATTTGCAGTGAAGTAACAGTCAGTAAGTAGTGACTTTCAGTTGGCAGTGGCATTGTTAATGAACGGGATTTCCACATCAGCGATTGGCAATTAGTGTCCTCCTCTAGGCAAATACCTGAGCTGCGAAGGTCTGAAAGGCTTTGAGGTTGTTCTGGGTACATATCAGTTGATGCAGATCTGCTGGGGGAAAGTCCTGAATCATGTTCTATAGAAGGTTTCTGATGTCATGGTAAAGTACACACTCCAGAAACAAGTGTTTCCAACTTTCACTTTGTCTGCAAAAGTAGTAGGGAGTGTCAATGAGTCCCAGTGTATGCAGTTTCTCATGTAGAGAACAGTGTCTGGTAATGAGAAAGGAAGATTTGAGGCTGAGGGAGAACCATCGGGCATTCTTTTTAGTGGTCGCAAAAGTTACCTCCGGAAGAAAATTACGACACCATCCCCTACAATAGAAGTATGCCATTTGGTCTGCCATATATTGAAGAGTTTATTGAGACAATGAGATTTCTCCTGCTTTACATCCATAGTTATTGAGAGTTCTATATCCAAGATCGTTGCAGGAATACCTTTTTTAATTCGATATCAGAGCCCCTTGCAGATTGCATAAAGGTCGAGAGGGAGCGTGCCTGCTATAACTTGGAGAGCTGCTGTAGAAACTGTACGGCAGATTTGATGGATCACCAGTAACATAGCTCTTTATATAGAGTTTAGCTTTTTCTTTATCTTAATGATGGGTACTCTTTGAAACCAGGTCCCCGCAGCATAGGTTACTATTGGGAGAAAGACAACTTTATAATAAAGAAGGGTTCATTTTGAGAGTCCCCACTCACTTCTTGGGATCCTTATAATTGCGGCAGAGAACTTTTTCGTCTTGGAACTCAGATGCTGTAGATGAGGGAAGAAAGACAGGCACTTGTCTATTACTACTCCCAGGACTTTTGTCTGTTCTACGAAGATTAGCTGGGTTCCATTGTTTTTGACTTGGGGGGCCTTTGTAAGTCGAGCTTGTTTTTAAACACCGTCATCTTAGTTTTGGCAGTGTTAATTTGCAATTTTTACAGTACAGTCCAGGTAGAGAGATGGTAGAGATACTTGCTGTGCTGTGGATTTGAGGGCTGCTCTGGAATGACTGGTGACCACGATGGTGAGGTCGTCGGTGAATGCTATGATTTTCATTTTTTCAAACTATTACCAAGCCAGCTCTGGAGTACCAGATTCCATACTAAGGACCCCAGAACAGAGCCCTAGAGACACACCCGGTGGCTGGGTTTATCGACTTGGTAGTATTTTGACTTAACTATTATTGTGTGTTGTAAAAAGTAGCTTCTGAACAGCCAGTAAAGATTGTTTAGTCATTCTGCTGTGCGAAGACGTTCCAGTGCACTTTCCCACTATACATTATCAAAGGCCTCCTCAAAGTCAATAAACAGAGTGAGTTCATATTTAGATTGCATAGTTTCCAGATGCAGCATCAAATCAGAGAGGGCATCTTCACATGATCTGCCCTGGATGAACGCATATTGGGCACTGGTGAAATCATGCCTTTGGAGAGAAAGAGATTCGTGATTTGGATGGCCATTAGTCTTTCCAAGGCCTTGCCCAGGTTTGAAAGCAGGGCAATTGGTCTGTACGAACGAAGGTTTATTTGGTTTTGGTATCAAGCAGAGCAGCACAACCTTCCAGGACTGGGAGAACATTGATTTTTGGAGGCATTTATTGTAGAATAATAGAAGATGATCCAGCTTTAATTTCTGAAATCTAATGATGAAAGCATATTCGATTAAATCCAGTCCTGGGAATTTTTTGGTATTTACCTTTTTGAGGACTTGATTCAATTCCAGCCTGGTGAAGGGTTGGGCCTGTGTCATATATTCCGTGTTCTTCTTCCAGATACTTTTGTGTTCCAGCAAGTCATTCTGAGGGTTGTCATCCAGGAAGAGCTTATTTATGATGGTGCTGACAAAGTCAGTCCAGGTGGCGGTTTTATCTTGATCAGCAAGGACAGTGCCAGAGATATCTGTTGTGAAGGTTTTTCCCTGTGTGATTTTATACAATAAACCCCAGGAGTTTGAATTTCCAGATTCTAGGACGAATGTAGCCCAGGTTTTTCGCTTTCTAGTTGCTATTGCCTTGGTTTATGTGTTCTTTTTATTCAAGTATTCCCTGTGTAGCCTTTCAGCGTCTGCTGCTGGCCAGTTTCGTCTGTTCTGATATTACTTTCGTGCCCGATGGACTTCCCTCCGTAGTGTCATAAGTTCCGTGTTCCAACATTCACAGGGTCTGTTCCATGGGACTTTCTTTCTTGTTGCTCTATACGAGGCTCTAGTAATTGCAGTTTGTATTACTTCACTGTATTCTTCTGGCATTACTTCTTCATATTGGAGAGGGTCCGTAAACCATCAGAGGTATGGTAATGGGGCTCTACAAGGACTGTCCAACCTCCCTGCATCAGCCAATTCACAACAGTATTGATGATTGCAACATGCCGCTGAAAACAGGCATTGTGTGTTCTGTGGCAACGTTGAGAGATGTGAGCTAGGGACTCTCAAGCATCACAGCCACCCCAGAAATTCTTCAGAGTAGTCCGACCACAAGAAGTAGGCAAGCGTGGGAAAGGCATTGAGACGGACAGAACGTGAACCAGAGAAAGCCTGACCATGACAAGAACTATGTAGGAGAGTGCGCCACTGATTATTAAGAGAGGAGACACAGAACCATCCATGAGAAGAGAATAAATTTGTCAAAGATCTCTTTGAAGGGCAGGAGTACTGAGGAGAGCTTGGATGATGGGCAAATGTGAGGGCTAGAATACACTGGCATTTGAAAAGGCGAACTGACCAATGGAGTGAAGCAATTCCAAGACGACTATCAAGACCTTCGTCATGGATGTAGGGTCATCCTTAGGCAGCCACAGCCACGAATGAATCACAGCCCTAACTTGGATGTCTAGATGATTGAACACCCTAGCAGTGGTCCTCCCTCCTTAAATTTATTCAAACTATCAACCTCTACAACACCAGATGGGGGTTTGTTGTTTGTTCCAAAATCAACCACCCGCTGGCTGAAGACAAATTTATGCACATCCAACCTGCAACTATCCTTCCTCAATTTGAATTAACGTCCCTTCATGTGTGTGTAGTCTGAGCAAGAGGAATAATTCCATCATCATTGAGCTTACTCAATCCATTCAGGAAAAATGTATATCTTAGTCAGGAACATGAAAATCTACAGAGGTGCAGCACTGTATATATCAGGAGTTATCAGTTGGTAGATTGCAGTCCATATCTGGATCATCAACAATTCTTCACTGACAGCAAGTGATAATTTACTCATCAAATAATTATTAGTTTTGCATTTTTGTTAGTTCTCTTAATTTGATGTGTGAAATTTAAAAAAAAAAGTGATCACACACTCTTCTGAATGCACCTTATTTCACTCTCTGTAATAAAAGGAAATAAAAATATTACCATAATATTTACTTGGTGGTTTATTAATTTTATGCTGAAAAGGGATCACAGTAATGAGTTACATTTTTACTAATACAGACTGCAGTGAATTAATATTTTCTAATACGCACCATGAAGAAAATTAATTAGTGACATATAGTATCAATGGGACCTATAGTATCCATTCAAGAGTTACGGGCAGTAAATGGATGGCCATTGCACAAAACAGAAGGAACTGGAAAGTTGCTGGGGGGCCATTCATCCTGCAATGGATCGAAAATGGCTGATGATGATAAGTATCCATGGTACCAACCAGTGCATCATTGAGAATGTTATCTTAAAAAGGTGCTTTTCTGCACCTTTTGTTAGTCCTTACAGTTTGAAAGTTTATTTTATTTTATTTTTAACCAGTGATACATAAGTAAGCAAGCCTCATATACTGCATGTGAATGAAAAATAAATAACATAAATTAATAAAATTAGGCCATTCAGCAAACATTTTAGTCAGCATAATACATAAAATTTATTTATTTATTTGAACAGCTCATCATTCAAAGAGCTGCTTTGAATAGCTATAGTTTGCCATTATAAAAACGATTTTAAAAACTTGTTATTAAGAAAATTGAGTTTCCAAAAACATGTCGGTTTCCCAATTAAGATAGCCTGGTATGGATCTTAAGCTTGAATTTCATTATCTGAAAGTATGTGAGAAACAACTACGTGTATCATCATAGGACAATAGTCAGAAATTTTACAGGTTTTATCCTGTCATCTGATTTTAAGGTAATTCTATATTATTACCTTTTTTAAGGACAAGTGTGTCTTACTTAATATAACAGCTAAATGCTAAATGTTTTGGTAGAAATGATTTCCATGAAAATATTGAATAAGTTATCTGATGTACCAAACAACATTTCTCAAAACTATATTTCATTTTAAAACTCACTTCTTTTTTTTTACTGATATCTTTATTTTATAGAAAATTTTTCATAATAGTAGATATTTCTGTCAACAGGGTTACAGGTATCGCAATGCATATATTGCTACACAAGGACCTCTTCCAGAAACCACAGAAGACTTCTGGAGAATGCTTTGGGAACACAATTCCAATATAGTTGTCATGCTTACCAAATTAAAAGAGGTGGGTAGGGTAAGTATTTTTTTTTCCCACCGTGTGTGTGTGTGTGTGTGTGTGTGTACACACACACACACACACACACACACAGAATGCCAAACGTTGACTCCTTCCCCACTTGGGAATCAAGAGAAAACTTGTATTGTGTCCAAAATGTTGGTTTTGACTTCACATTTTTGTTTTCAAAAAATATATGAAATCTTAACCTTTCGCAGAATATGTGTATACATATATCTTTTCATAGGTCAGGGAATGACCACCGCATATCCCCGGAGCAATATGGCCTTAGTTGCTAATGCTCCTAAAAACCAAATAACAAACAAACAATGTATCTTTTATTGTTTGTTTGCAGTCCCTTAGGAATATCTCTATATATATGTTTTTCAAGATCATTTCAAGTTTACTTCAGATGTGTCCATTTACAGTATCTACAAATTTCCTTGAAATCCTTCAGTAAGTGCTACCACTCTTATCTGTATTTCGAATAAGTTGTAGATAGAGTTTATAACAGATGCCAGCACAAAAATAGTTTTTAAAATTAGAGAATTTTCCAAGATTGCACCTCTCAGCCATTGGTGTCTGATTTGGGCTTACAAAAGCTGATATTCTCTGGAATTCAGATCCAGAAGTTGATGAAATTGAATCAAGTGATACATAAATAGACATAGAAGGTATTATTTTATTAGAAAAGAAGTAAAGTGAATTTTTAACAACTCTTTGTGATTTTTTTTTTTTAATAATTTTTTTACAATTTTTTTTATTTTTTGTAATTTTTTATGATTTTTTACAATTTTAATTTGCCAAAATTATTTGGCAACCAGGTCAAAATAAGAACAAATTAATATTTAAAAGCATGTATACATATTTTTACATGTTTTCAAAAACTTCATGAAGAAACTCACTCTACAGAACCAACTGCTATGAAAACTTATAGGCCAGGGTCCAGTGTGTTTACAAAATGCACTCCAGAAAGAGTGAATAGCAAATGGTAACAGAAATGGTTAATGCACATCAAGATACAGACATTGATTTTAGAATATTTCCCATTTATTTTGCACCTTCTCTTCCATATACAAATACCAACTTTACACTCTCTCCAGTCTCCTTATGCTGTCCTCGATGGTTCACAACTTGTTTTGCATATTGAGAAGTCTGGATTCATATCCCATTAGAGACTGGAGAAATTATTTGAGATCACTTCAACTGGAACAGTAGTAAGCCAGTCTCAAACAGAAGTAATAGTCACCCCCCATGCTGTTCCAGTTTTTCAGCCCACACATATGCATAATGATTTGATTGGTCGGTTGGTCAGGGAAACAGAAAATATATTGTGCAAAAAGGATAGGTGGAATAGGACCAGGGTATGTCTGCCAGGGGCAAAAGTTGATGATGTAGAGCAGATATCATCTTGTATGTGTACAATGACATTAAGTGTAGGAGATCTGCGGATTTACTAAGCAAGCACAGGTCAATTTTGAAAAAAAAAAAAAAAGTCACGAGTTAGGGTTAAATTTGAAAGTGTCTCCAATCCTGCCCAGACACAATAGGAGGGAGTATATGATGAGAGCCTTGTCATTCAATTCGGCCCTGGAGAGATTGTGCAGGGCTCATGGGGTCAAATTTTTCTCAGTGTGGTCTGTTCTTGTTAACAGGAGAGATTTTTTCTACAGGGATGGGATACACTTGAATAGGAGGGGTGCAAGGATATTTGAGGCAATGTTAGGTGGGTTGTAAAACTGCTAGCTTGGGGGGGGGGGAATTCACAGACTAATAGATTAACAGTAGCCGCAGGCAAAGGTGGAAATGATTCTTGCACCTCTTCTATTGGAATGAGCAGCAGCCCTCAAAGCCAGTTGCTGGGGATTTCAGGAACTGCCGGGAGTCATGAAACAAGTAAATACATGGGCTGTGTTAGAGTAACTAAGAGTAAGAAACAGGTTCATGTATACTTGCATTTACACCAATGCTAGAAGTACATTGAATAAATTTAATGAATTTGAAGTGCTGGTTAAGACATCCAAGGTGGATATTGTTGGGATATCAGAGATGTGGTGCCACTGAGATATAAGGGATGCAGAATCATCCCTTATAGGGCAAGTGAGGTAACACTGCTGGTTTTTAATTTTTACAGTATTTGCCACTCTTTCCATTTGCCACCTGCATGTTGATCACACGTTCCCCGTGCTTTTGAGCGGCCGTGCTATTGAGGCAGCATTAGGTGAGTCGGAAAACTGCTAGCTTGGAGGGGGGGGGATACACAGACTAATAGATCAATGGAAGACACAGGCAGAGTTGAAAATGATCCTTGAACTGCTTCTATTGGAAATAGCAGAAGCCTGGAAAGCAAGGTTCCAGGGTTTCCTCAAGACTGCTGGGTGTCATGGAACAAGTAAACATGCGCTGTGTTAGGGTATCTAAGATTGAGAACATGTGTATACTTGCATGTACACCATTGCATAGAAATAAATTTGATGAATTTGAAGTGCTGGTCAAAACATCAAATGTAGATATTGTTGGGATATCACATGTAGTGTCACACAAATATAAGGAATGCAGAATTTGAATACGGGGAGTACAATGTGGAGAGAAAGGATAGACAAGATAGGGAGGGAGGAGCGATTATGCTGATAGTTATGAAACATAATCTAAGGCAGTGCATTCAGTTTACATTGGTGACCAGTACAATGTTGAGTCAGTTTGGTGTGACTCGTCAGGAGAATGTGCTATAACACATTCTCCTGACGAGTACAGCAAACAGCTGTACAAAGAAATAGAGCAGGCCAGTAAATCAGAGGGTCTTATAATGGGGGATTTTAGCTTTACAGATATTGAGTGAAACTTGTGGATTGGTCACTCGCACACTACCAAAACTTTTGTGGATTTATTGGTTGACTGTTTTCTACAGCAGCATGTTTGGGAGGCAAACAGAGGGAATACTGCTCTTGACCTGATTATCAGTAGTGATTAGTCATGCATTAACAATCTGCACATAAAGAACCACTGATCACAATATATTGATGTGCACTGATCACAGTGTATTGATGTGCAATTTACTTAAAGATGTAAAAACCATCAGGAGTAAAGGGAAGGGTTTTTTCTTTTGTAAAGGTGACTACAGAGGTCTCAGGCAATTTTTAAATTCTATACAATGGGCCAATTGATGATGTTCCCAACAGAAAATTATAAATGGCAGACATTCAAGAAATTAATCATGGAAGCTACTAGGCTTTTCATACCAACTAAGAAATACTCTTCAAGCTGTAGGCGTAAATGGCTGTCAGATGAACTGATGAGATGCATGCTGAAGAAAATTGCATGGGATGTATAATTTATATTATCAGGCAACAGAAACGCCTATGGGATATAAACTAGTCTGTAATTGGGTCACAAAGGCATTAGGCAAGAAAAGGCAGTTTATGAGAATTCTTTATCAAAGGATGCAAAGAAAAACAGAAAATATTTCGTTACTTATGTAAATTCTAGAAGGAAGGGAATGAATCAAATTGAGCCACTTTACATTGATTTTTCGACTGTTGATTATTCTGTTCAAGTAAACGACAAACAGAATGAGTATTTTGCATCTACATTCACACATGAGGAATTCTCTAGGAAAATAGAAGCCAGAAGCTTATCAAACTCTAACAGGGAGCTAAATGATTTTTGTAATAACTGAGAATAAAATGGAAGAGAAATTGTTGAAGTTAAACATAAGAAATGCACGTAGGGTGCCTGGGATCTATCCAGTTATATTAAAGGAGGCAGCAAAGGAAGTAAGCAAACCCTCACCCATAATTTTGAGAACATCCTTAGATTCAGGAGAGTTGCCTGCAGACAGGAGATGTGCATATGTATTCCCATTTCTGAAAGGGTGATCAAAGAATGACAAGAGCAATAACTGACCTGTTAGTTTTAACTTCTGTTCCAGGGAAAATAATGGAGTCACTGGTTAAAGAAGTAAGTAGGATCATCTATACAAGACTGCAGTTATAGTTCAGACACAGCATGGGTTTGTTAAGGGAAAGTCTTGTCTGGCTAATTTATAATTATTATTATTATTATTATTGCTCATATCATTTCTCCCTGATTGGTGGTTCCACCACATGACAGGTATTGCTACCAAGTACACAGGGTAGTAGTAGTAGTAGCGGCATATGATGCAAGAAAGCATGTGCATGAGCTTATGCAGCATCAGCCACAAAAAAAAAAAAAAACACACCATTCCTTCCAAATGCCTGTCCAGTTCCTCCTTAAATTTATTCAACCTATCAACTTCCACAACGACAGATGGAAGTTTGTTCCAGCAATTAACCACCCGCTGCCTAAAGGCAAATTTCCACACATCTGTTCTACATCTGTCTTTTCTTAATTCGAATTTATGCCCCCTTAGGTTTGTAATCTGAACAAGTGGAAGGATCCCAACAGAATTCAGCGTGCTCAACCCATTCAAGGCCTTATACACCTCAATCAGATCACCGCGCAGGTGCCTAGTCTCCAGCCACTGCAATTTGCAGAACTTAAGCCTCTCTTGGTAAGAGGATCCCTTCATTCCCCTCACCAATCGTGTTGCCCTTCTCTGTATGTGCTCAAGTAAATCTACATCCTTCCTAAAATGAGGCCTCCAGACCTGTACGCAGTACTCAAGGCATGGCCTGACCATTGCCTTATACAGAGGGATAATCACCTCCTTTTCCCTGCTAGCAAAATTCCTATATATCATTGACAAAACCCCATGACCTGCCCTGGCAACCTGTCTGCATTGCTCAGAAAACTTCATATCTGACTGCACAATTACTCTCCGCCTTAAGTGTAGTACCACACAATTGTTACGTTTCTCTGGGGTTACTTCTACCCATATGCAGTACTTTTCATTTGTCAAGGTTAAACTTCAGTTGCCACTTCTTAGCCCATCTGTCCAAATTATCTAGATCCTGTTGCAATAGCACGCTGCCATTACTGTCATTAACAACCCTGCCAACCTTTGTATCATCTGCATTGCAAACTTCGACATTAAGCCTGATATACCTTCATCAATATCATTGATAAATATACAAAATAACAGTGGACCCAACACCGAACCCTGTGGGACTCCACTAATAACATTAGTCCACGAAGACCAGCACCCATGGATATCCTTTTATCCATTGTAGCAACTTACCCTTAATACCGTTCTGCTCCAATTGGTACAATAGTCTTCCATGCACAACAGTGTCAAAAGCATTCCTGAAATCCAAATATATGATATCAAAATTATTTTTTGCATCCAGTTCCTTTGTAACCACATCATAATATCCTATCAAATTTGTCAGACAAGACTTTCCCTTAACAAACCCATGCTGTGTCTGAATTATTGCTGCAGTTTTGTCTAGATGATCCTGCAATGCATCTTTAACCAGTGACTCCATTATTTTACCCGGAAGTTAAACCAACTGGTCTGTAATTTCTCGTGTCACCCTTCAATCCCCCTTTGTGAATTGGGGATACATTTGCACATCTCCAGTCCGTGGGAACCTCCCCTGAGTCCAAGGATGCTCTTAATTATGGCTAAGGGTTTGCTTAGTTGCTTTGCTGCCTCCTTTAATATAACTGGATAGATCCCATCCACCCCAGGTACTTTTCTTATGTTTAACTTCAACAATTTCTCCTCCACTTTGCTCTCAGTTATTACAAAATCATTAAGTATCCTGCTACAATTTGTTATGTAGTTGTCGTTATGTCTGGTGTTACTGTTGGTCGAGGAACTCTCTGACTATCCTACAAGTGTTCAGGATTGCAGCTTTCTGGAGTTCCTTTTAGGTGTTCGCTGGTGTCCTATTGCTGCTAGGCTGTTATTTAGGGTCTTTGGCACCATATCTGTGTTTGACACAATGATTGGGATGGTCGTTACTTGTTGCATATGCCACATCTCTTTGATCTCATGTCAGGTTTGTTTACTTCCTGATTTTTTCCCCATGGGCTTTCTGCAGGTTGCCAGTGTTGGGTACTGCTAAGTCAATCAGATAGGTAGCCTTTTCCTTCTATGTCCGGTCTGTTGTGTTGGATTGTCCTATTTGTTATTATGGCACGGTCCAGTACAGCTTGTGGGTTCGGGTCTCTAGTACTGACTGGGGTTCGTGCTTGTAGTACAGTACACTTTGTTCGATCAACTTGTATTTCCTTGCTATCTTCTGATGTATTATCCTGGCTACCTGGTCGTGTCTATGAATGTACTCAGTCTGAGTGATCACCTTGCACCCTGCCATGATGTGTTGGATCGTTTCTGAGGCCAGGTGGCATCGTCGACATGTGTCATCGGACACTCCAGGCTCCTTGGTGATATATTTTCTATAGTTTCTGGTGTTGATTACCTGTTCTTCGATGGCGAGCATGAATCCTTCCCCAGTCTCGGGGAAGAGCATCCCACTCATGAGCCATGCATTGGAAGCAATTTTATCTATATTATCTGGATGGAGATCATTCTAGTGTCTGCCATGGAGTGTCTTCTCTGCCCATCTTTCTAGCTTCGTTTGTGCCTCCTGGTTTGTGGGGGACTCCTCTCTTAGGTTGAGTGGGGGGGTATACCGCTTGTCTATCTTCCTTATGGCCTGGTGGAGTCTGTGTGTTTCTGAAAGTAATCCTTCAGGTTAACTATTGCTGTCTTCTGTTGCTCAATGAGGTCTATCAGTCCCCTTCCTGTTTCTTTCCGGGCAATTGTCAGTCTCTCAATGGCTGATTTTGGGTGGTGATGGCGACTCTTGGTCATCATTGTCCTTGTCTTTCTCATGATATCCTCCAGCTTGGTGTTAGTCCAATCAATGATCCCGAAGGAGTATGTTAACACTGGGACTGCTTAGGTGTTTATGGCTTTAACTGTGTTCCCTCCGTTCAGCTTTGCTTTCAGCAGGCTTCTGAGTCTCTGATGGTATTTTTCGGTCAGGCAGGCCTTAATTTCCTTGTGCTGTAACTGCTGAGCCTGTATCATCCCCAAGTATTTGAAGGCTTCTCTCCCTCTGCCATGGCTTCGATCACTTTACCAGTCTGCAGCTGGTAGTTTCGGTTGACTAATTTTCCCTGGTGCAGTCCGTGGGTCATGCATTTCTCTAGACCAAATTCCATCCTAATATCATTGCTGAATTCTTTGGTAATCTGGAGTAGTTGCTGGAGGGGCTTCTTGGTTCCCACGTAGAGCTTGATGTCATCCATGTACATCCGGTAGGTGAAGGTGTACAGGTTCCTCCTTATTTCTTTGAGATTATATCCGTACTTGCTATTGTTGAGCATGGTGGATAGCGGATTAAGTACTAGACAGAACCACAATGGGCTCAGGGCATCTCCCTGAAAGATTCCTCTCCTGATGGGGATTGGCCTGATTGTGATGTTTTCGACCTTAATGGTGGTACTCCATTTCACCATTGTTTCTCCTAGGAAGTTTGTCACTATCGGATTGACTTTGTAGATGTTCGGTGCCTCTATTAGCTATGAGGCACGGAGTCGAAGGCCTTGCAGTAATTGATGTAGGCTGTGTACATGATGCGGCTCTCCTTGTAGGCTTGCTCCATAACTCCGGCATCTATGGTTAATTGCTCCTTGCATCCTTTCTGCTGTTCGGCCATAATGTTCTGGCTCTCCAAATGGTCTGATTTCTTCCTGATTATGCAGCTGGTCAGAGCCTTGTACATTGTTGGGAGTCTGGTGATTGGCCTGTATTTCGCCGGGTTTCTTGTATCTTCGTCTTTAGGCTTCAGATATGTGATTCCTTGAGTGAGGTAGTTCGGGAATGTCTCTGAATGCCTTATCATTCGGGTGAACTGCTCTGCCAGGTGCTTGTGTGTGTGCAAGTGAGCTTCTTGTATCAGTAGTTGTGGACATTATCTATTCCTGGAGTTTGCCAGTTGTGAGAGTCCTTGATCATCTGTTTTATTTCTTCTTCCCAAATCTCCCACCCTCTCATTTCTTGTACATCCTTTGTTTTCTTTAATTCTAGTTCTATTCTGGGGACCCGGCTGTTATGTCTTACTTCCCTGCTGCATATGTTTTCCCAGAACCCCTCAATTATCTTCTGCTTGGATGGTCCGTTCCCTTTTTTCCTGTCTTCTCTGAGACTCCTGTAGAAGCCTCTTTGGTCCTCATCGAAGATTCAGTTGTTTATTTTCCTCTGGGAGTTCTCTTTGTATTGCCGTAATCTCTTGCCGAGTGCAAGGAGATTCTGCTCCAATGTGTCCAAGTACTCTCCTATTCTCTGATTTTTTGTCTCATGTTTGCTGTGGACGCTGTCTCTCTTGAGGATGCTCTTTCTTACTTCTATTGCCCCATTGTTACTGGATCAATTGGCCTATCTTGACTCTTAATTCTTTTATCTTCTGCTGAAGTCTTCTTTCCCAAGCTGGCAGTTCCTTCTGTTTTCGGTTCTTCTACTGCTGGTCCCTCGTTTCTCTTCCATTAATCCTCGTGGCTGCTACTGCAGCACAGTACACCGTTGTGCTGCGTTGTGTGTGGATGGCCTCCGGTGTTCACCCTTGGTGTCGAGGTAATGCGGTATTATATGCTGATTGAAGTGGTCTATGACTCTTCATAAGGTTCTATTCGGCCTCTGCTTCAGTATCACGTGAGTCTTTGTGGGGTCCATTCCCTTGAATTCTGTTATGGCCTCTTCCACTCGTCCTCTCTTCTGGATATCATGACCTTGTCTCTTTCCACTTCAGCTGCTGTGGGTTGTATTTCTTCTTGCTCCTCTGGTTCTGTATTTTTTATCCTTTGCAGTTGATCTCTCACATTGTGCTTGATTTTTTACAAGATTGCTGGAGCTATCAGGTTCTTTGTGACGATGGTCCCTCTCTGGTCTGCTATTTGCTGTTCCAAATATCCAGGAATCGTTCCAGCCACTTGGTATGTAGTCTCGCTGTGTAAGTTGTCATATCGGTCTCCAGCTTCGTTATTTCGTAGTATGCTTGCATGATGTACGTATTCATTTCAATGCTCCACTTCATGCATTAGTGTTTTCTCTCTTCCTGGGTGGTCACTAGCGCAGTTGCACAGGAAGCACTTCCAGTTGGTGGAGCTGGGTGGTCTTGCCCTTCTCTTGTGGTAGCCATACAGGGAACAGTGCCACTTGCTCCACTGTCTTCCTCGATACACCATCTCTGACAGGTAGACCTGTTTAGCTTCAGCTTAGGTCCAGTGGTAGTTCTCAGGGGTGATGCCAGGTGGCACCACAATGTGTCTTACTCACCACTTTGGACGTACTGACATTGGGGTAGGTACGTCCATTGGAGCAACTTTCACAATGTTTATTTATTTATTAATTTTTTTTACTATTAATTTATTTATTATTATTATTCTAATTTTATTACTATTATTATACCGGTCTCCCAGCGTGATGCAGCCACATTCGCTTCCACCAAGGCAGTACTCGAACCCGGGTCCATCAGGCTGGTAGTCCAGTGTCGTAACCACTGGGCCATTGCGCTCCTTATTATTATTATTATTAGCCATATAGTGAAGGAAGCCTGAGGCTTATGCTGCACCAGCCAAAAAAATTTCCAAGTTACCCAGAGAGAGGAGAATGATGATATCTAGCTCAGGACCCTGGGTGTGCCAAGCCCATACTCACCAGATATAAGCCCCTGGGATTTGATTGGATACTATGATGTGGTCACAAAGGAACTTAATGCAAAAAATAATTTTGATATCATAAACTTGGATTTCAGGAAAGTTTTTTATATTGTTACACATAAAAGGCTGCTGTACAGATTGGAGCAGTATGGCTTTAAGGGCAATTTGCTGCTATGGATAAAGGCATGGTTGAGTGGGAGAAGGCAGAGAGTAGTAATCAATGGACACTGCTGTTTGTGGACTAATGTTATTAGTGGAGTTCCCCCACCTCCAGGGTTCGGTTTTTGGCTCATTGTTGTTTTGTATATTTTTCAATGATATTGATGGAGCTATATCATACTTAGTGTCCAAGTTTTCAGATGATTCAAAGGCTGGCAGGGTTGTTAATAGTAGTAGTGACAGTATGCGGCTGCAACAGGATTTAGGACAGATGGGCTGAGAGTTGGCAACTGAAGTTTAACATTGACAAATATCCAGCACTTGGGTAGCAGTAATCCAGAATACCCACTGTGTGGTACTACTCTCATTGTAGTGGAAAATTAAAAATCACCTGAGGGTAATTGTGCCGTCAGATATTAAGTTCTCTGAGCGGTGCAGACAAGCTGCCAGGACAGCTCATGCAGTTTTGTGAATAATATACAGGAACTTTTCTAGCTGACAAAGTTATGGAGGAAATACTATGGTGAAATGGAAAATGTGTATCTGCATTTTTTTTTTTTTTTTGCTGATGCTGTATAATTTGCTTTCTTGCATAATATGCAAATGCTAATGCTAATTTAATATGTTAATTAGGCAAAAAGATGGCAGGATTTTCCAAAAAAAAATTTTCTCTTTCCCCGAGAGCTCAAAATTCTTCAACTTTGCAGTTCACTCTCTCAAATGCAACTACTGTTGGACATCTTGTCTCAAATAGTAGTTGCCTTTGAGAGTATTGACAGAGTATTAACTGAAATGTTAAATGGCTCCAATCTGTGGCAGATGGAGCAGAGTTTTCAGCCATGAATGTGATCACAGTTTTTCTGTGCTTGGATTTTGACATTAATTTTAACAATTCCTGCTTGATTTGTTTTAATCTACCCTTGAGAGAAGATGGGGGGGGGAGACATGTTTAAATCTCTAATTGATTGATGCCCATAGGGGTCCACCTCAGTTCTGGCAAAAAAACTGGATGGACCAAACTTTAATTCTTACGCCCAAGTCTCCCTGAACTCCAGAACTGGCCCTAAGTTAGGTTTATTGTGTAAACACTCTAGAAAAATTCAAACCTTCCCCATTCCCAAGATTGCAAATTTTTGGATATCGCACACCTGTATTAAGAATATTTTTGAGAATTTTATATCGCTAGTTACTTCTTAAATATAGGTTTCCAGTTCCTACACTATGAGATTAAGAACCTATATCAGAATTTTTTTTGACAGTAACTGAACAAAAATTAATAATGAAAAGCTGATGAACCAAATGGATTACTTATTTGCTTTGATAATTTTGAACTAGCAGTTTTTCTGAAGTCAAATTACAGTTTCCATAAATATGCCTTTTTTTTTTTTTTTCTTTTCTGTTTTTTTTAATATATGAACAGGAAAAATGCCATCAATACTGGCCAAGTGAGCGTTCTCAGCGCTACCTCTACTTTGTAGTGGACCCTATTACAGAGTATAATATGCCTCAATATATTCTTAGGGAATTCAAAGTTACAGATGCTCGGGTAAGATATATTGTATGTAATTCCATTTTGCAGTGTGTAAATTTAGCCTGACACTATAATTTATTTTCTCTAAAGTTTAATTTTAAAATAACATTTATGGTGTAAAATTTACTACTTTTTTATTGTTTGAAACAAATATAAATAAATTAAAATATTAATATGAAATATTAATTCTTATCAACGACTTGTTGGATTAGTATTTGCTTTCAGATATTCCTGCCTTGTCAGTTTGCTCTATTGCAGAAACAACAGGCCCTCAATGAGGGATTTCCTCAAACATTTAAAAACCAGATTTGTTTATTTATTTATTATTTTTATTATTTTTTTTTAAACTCCAGTACTACTTTTTCATGGTGGATGGACTTGCCCACTTCAAAGTCTGTAGTTGCTTAAATGATCACGAGGAGTATTACCTAGTTTGTATATAAATAGAGCAGAATTACCTCCCTTAATGTTTAAGATAGTAATGGTTGGAAGCAGCTATGATTCACAATGATTATTTCAGTCAAGTTTGTTTTATTCACCCAGATGGATTTTTCTGACCTGTGATTATCTTTTGAAAGGAAAAAAAAAAAAATTAAATTGATATACAGTGGGACATTAGGAAGGGTTTTATTCTTTTAATCTTGCAGCACTCACACAGGACCTAGTGAATGGAACATAGGGTTGCTGTTACCAAGAAAAGCTTAAGTTTTGAAAATTACAGTGTCTGGAGACTAGGCACCTACGAGGAGATCTGATGGGATTCTTTCACTTGCCCAGTTTTTGCCCAGTTTTTGAATTTATGTCCCCTCACCTGAGAGGACATAAATTCAAATTGAGAAAAGGCAGTTGTAGAATAGATGTGAGGAAATTTTCCTTTAGCCATCAGGCAATTGATTTCTGTAACAAACTTCCGTCTGACGTTGTAGAAGTAGACAGCTTAAATAAATTCAAGGCAGAACTAGACAAACATTTGGAGCAAATGGATGGGTGAAAATGGGAAGGGGTTTTTTTTTTTTTTTTTGACTGATGCTGTTATAAGCTTGCTTCCTTGCATCATATGCATCATAATGCCAACATTTGTTATAACAAATCAAGAACTAGCAGATATCATCACCCCACATATACTTTTTTTTGTGAATATTTCAAATACTTCATCAATAAAGAATCTTGACTTATATCAGAACATGTAAGTTATTGTTTTGTTTAATATATCAGGTGTCAGAATCCAAAGTACGAAGGGTTTTATTCTCTTTTAATCTTGTAGCACTCACATAGGACCTATAGTGTGCCACACCAGAATACCAGCTCGTCACCACCAAATACGGAGGATGCGGAAAGGTCAGGGAATGACCACCGCGTATCCCAGAGCAATATGGCCTTAGTTGCTAATGCTCCTAAAAACCAAATAACAAACAAACCAACCAGAATATCAATTGCTCGTTTGTACCTTCCTAAACAAAGGACTCAGTTTTACTTGAATAGTTTTGGAATGAACAGTTATTGTTTTCTTGGAATTATACATGTCAAGAACCTGTCAGCTGCTGCACAACTGTTTTGATACTGAACTAGCAGCCGAGATGCTAGTTTTGTGTCCTGTAGCTTTATTTCAGATGCATCACCTTTGAGGAGTTTCTCTATTTAAGGCTCAAAGGATAATTTTATTTCAGTTTTTCATCTGTTAAATTGAGAAACACTTCCCATATTTATCCAGAACCTTAACAAAATTCTTCATTATTTCAAGCCTTATGTTCAAAAACAGAAGAACTTTTTTTTTGGTTTAACCAGTGAAACATATTTTATATTATTTCTCCCAAGTAAAAATTCCTCCCTCTTTTCCAGCGCCACACAATATAATGTTTTTCTGTTGTAGACTGTCCTATAAACATAGAAAACAATGGTATTTTGTGAAACCTCCCTGTAGATCAGTGAGTAATCCAATTACCTTAAGATTACCACAGCCATTCCAAGCAAAGTCATAGTAATTTATTGCACTGAGGATCTTGGACATACATACGTGTTTCTTTCCTGCCGACAGAATGAAGTATAGGAGCTCATGGGAATGCATTTCCAATTTATGCAACAGAACTGCTTTTAAACTTAATTTTATTATTGGTATTAGTAGTGGAAAAATAAGCAAGAAAGTACGTGCAGTTAAAAGTTTAATATCTTGCTATGCTAGTTAGGACATCATTGATAAGCACATTATAGCTAGAGCAGAGCCGGAACTAGGGTGGGGTGAGCGGGACACCAGCCCCAGGTGCAGCATTTTAAGGGCACATCCGACCAGTTATATATTTTAAAATTGCTTCATTTTTGGTTTAATTACAGTCGGACCTCTGTTTAATGAACTTTATAGCAAATTTTTTGAATTCCTTTTGGTAATTACATTTAAAAAGGTTCTGTAGAATAAAGAAAATTTTCATATAATGAACGAATTACGAGAGACTTAACTTTGTAAGCTTTGTTTCCACCTCTGGCCTTTAGGCAATTTAAGCAATTAGAAAGCGCTAATTAAGGGTTAAAGGGATTATCTTTCCACAATGTAAATGGAACATAAAACATATGCAGCCACCTAACCCACATACCAAAAAGTCATGCTAGTCAACTGCGTTCTATAGTCAGTCAGAAGATTAAGGCCTATTCCCAACATGGATAATAGCTTCTGGTCAACTCGTATTCTTTTGTGTAAAATAAAAATAAAAATTTTATTAAAAGAAATACTGCATTATCTTTGTACTATGGTTCCAGAAATTTTTGTGAGAGTGAAAAAAATTATAAATCGGGATTTATAATCACTTACAGAAAAAAATATCAGGGAGGAACAGTGTTTTACAAATTTCGAAAATAACAGAGCAACTCCAATACTTCTATAAATTATGGCCCATTTTGTGATGTTACACCTCTGAGCTTCTTTGTTTGTTCTCCAGTGGTTAGTACTGGAGGACAAACAAAATTTTTCAAATATTGTTTATCAATATTTGAAAAATATTTGAATTGATAAACATGATTTGAAAAATCATGTTTATCAATTCTGCAGGATATAAAATCTGTAACCCCTTTACAACTTCTCCAATTCTTTCATGAGTATTGTCTAATAGAATCTTATCCAAATATAGAAATAGTGCTTTGAATTTTTCTTACCTTGCCTGTAACATTAGCTTCTTATGAAAGGTCCTTCAAAGTGAGAAAATTCAATTAAAATAATACACTTTCATTGCATATTTTTAGTTTATGTTATAATGTTAAAAGTACTGTATTTTGCAATATTTTGTTTCTATGATTTTATACCAGATATATAAACATAAACTGGTTTTCTAATTTCTTTGTAGTTATTTATACTTTCTTTGTAGTTTATATAGAATTAAATTCTCTGTAGATATAAATGAATATTTTAAAGTTTCTTTTTCGTTGATATTTTTGTTTTGCTATATTAATTGTATTATTTAAATTATTTTATTAATAAATATATGCAAATCGTAGACCATTGCAATAGTAATTTTTAAAAATTCATAAAGGTTGCAGAGGGGAGGATTTCCCCCGGGTGCCGAGCTTTAGGGACACAAACTGAAGAAATTATCTATCACAATCAGTGGTGCCAGAAAGACATTGTCCCCCAAGGCATCGACGACCCTAGCTACACTACTGAAAGATTGACTACGTGCATATAATGGGGGGCATACTTATAGCACTTTTGCCCCAGGCGCAGGATTGCCTAGTTCCGGCTCTGAGCCAGAGTAGCACTTATGCCCTAAAAACTAATAAAACACAAACTAAATGCTGATGTCATCCTTACTCTCTAAAACCAAATGTTTTCAGTTTATATTAGAACATGATATAAATTGAAACATTGAGGATGCAGAAATTCTTGTGTTGCAGAAGTGCATAATTTGAGTGGATTTTGGAAGACTTGGACAAGTTGTTTGACGTTGTTGTTGGGTGGTTTTTTTTTTTTTTTTTACTAATGCTGGCTTGCTTCCTTCCATTATTTGCCACTGCTAATAATAATAAGACAATCAAACTTGCACCAGGAAAGTTCCAAACAGTTACTGTCCTATTGTCATTATCAGCTTTTTGAGTAAGATCCTGAAAAAAAGAAAAAAATGGCTGATGCTCACTTCATGTGATATATGGAAGCTAATGACCTCCTTTGTAGGACACTATGTTGCTTCCAAAGGAACAGGTCAGTGCTTCACTATTCACTTAAACTAGAAACATCTATCCGTTTGAACATGGATATCCACTGTCAGCATTAATTGATATGGAAAAACGTACAACATGGTTTTGGAGATTTGGAATTTTAAAACATTTATAACTATGGTTTTAGGGGTCCCCTGGCAGTTTTTATTAATATATATATATTTTTTTTATTTTGTCAAACCACTCGTTCTAAGATCATGCAAGGTGCCCATTCCCTCTCTTGCTCCTTTTGTCAAGAGAAGGGAGTTCCTAGATCAGTTTTAAGTGTTGCACTTTATGCTATTAAAATTAATTTTATTACTAAATACCTTCCTCCAACTGTGAACAGTGCCCTCTTGGTTTATGATGAGTATTTTAATGCAGCCATGTAACTTGAGACAAGGCTGGATTTTTGGTGTTCGTAGGCCCTAGGCACTTTTGTTCCGAAATGTGCTAAAAGAGGGTGGTGGTGTGGGTGTAAAATGTTTCTTCTATTTTAACACTTTGACTGCGAATCACGTCAATTAACGTGACTCAAGTTTCAACTGTAATAAATGATAAAACAACTCAATTGACAGAGTGCCATCACTTTGATTCTTCTAGTTTCGAGAACAGTTGCTAGACAGGGTATACCTATTGCGCTTGCCCACATGTTTTCTCAGCTCATTTTTCGTTAGTCACAGTGAAAAGAGTGAAGCAGTGTTTTTTTTTTTTTTCCTTCCTTTGTAGGCCCTAGGCACTGTGCCTATGGTGCCTAATGGGAAATCCAGCCCTGACTTGAGAGTCATTGGGTGACAATTGCATCAAGCTGCTGACAGCCTTAACTCATGGACATTGGCTAACAATTTCTGGTTTACATCTCAGAAGACTGTTTGCATATATATTTGTTGCAGATGGAACCTTTGCCCTGAACCAGAACTAAAAATTCAGAAATTAGCATTAAGAGACAACTGGTTAATTGTTGGAATAAGTTTCACCTAGTGTTGTTGAGGTGGAGAGTTTGAGTAAATTTAAGGAAAGTTTAGACTAATTCTTGAAAAGGAGGAAAATGAAGAATTTTTTTATTTTTTTTGACTGGTGCTGCATAAGCTTTGTTTTTGTGCATCATATTGCCAATACTAATACTATACAGCAAAGTCAAAAAAAAAACTTTCCCACATCACCTGTCCTTTCCCTCTGATAATTTGCCTGATTCTTCCTTGATTTATTCAAATTACCCACTTCCACAATGTCAGATGGAAATTTAGAATTATCAATAGCAATGACAATGATGCAAGAAACATGACACCTTCCATTGTACCTATTCATTCCCTCCAATAGTTTGTCTGGTTCTTCCTTGAATTTATTTAATTAAACTAACAACTTCCACAACAACAACAGATGGAAGTCTGTTCCAACAATCAACCACCCAATGGTTAAAGACAAACTTCCATATATCTATGTTGTAACTGTCCTTCCTCAAGTTGAATTTGTGCCTCCTCAATGTGTGATCTGAGCAAGAGGAAGAATGTCATCAGCATTAAGTTTGCTCAATCGATTCAAAGCCTTACACATCTCAGTCGGATTACCTCACAAGTGCGTAGTCCCCCAGATGCTGCAATTTGCCAAACTGAAGCCTTTCCTTGGTAAGAGCACCCCGTTGTTCTGCTCACCATTCTGATTGCCCTTCTTTTTTTTTTTTTTTTTTTTTTTTTATTGTTAGTTGTTGGCGCATCGGCTTCTGTGGCCATAATGCACCTCCCAAACTTTTTGCATTTTACTCTGATCCAAACCCGAGGCAGGATTTGAACCTGGTAACCCAAAGGTGCCTTTGGGTTGCCAGGTAGGCACTTTACCCACCTGGCTAGCCTGATCGGCATTGCTATTCTCTGTACTCGTTCCAGCATTCCTTATCCTGCCTAAAATGAGGCTTCCAGACCTATATGCAGTACTCAAGATCTGGCTTGACCATTGCTTTATACCAGCGTTTCCCAAACTATGTTCCACGGAACACTAGTGTTCTGTGAGATGTGAACAAGTGTTCCATGAAAAATCATAATTATAATTAAAAAAATAATAATAAATAAATTTTGCAAATTTCTAGCGTACACCGCTTTGTATCATTATAATTTTTGGCATTATTTTTTTTAGGTTATTAATATACTGGCATAGACTGATAATCAAATAGACCGCAGAACACTTTATTTTGCAGTGCTTTGCATAGAAGTAATGACATCTACGAAAAAGAGCATTGTAGTGATCTAGTATGCCATTCATATGCCATTTAGCCTGGAGTACATGGATTGAACTCCAGGAGAGAGTGGGGAGCGAACCGATATCATAACTAAACACACTTCCTTGTATAAATTTTTTTTGATAATTATCAGTATTTCGAAACATTATTATTAAAATAAATGACCATGGATTTTGAGGTTGAAAAATGCAACCTTAAAACGAGAAGCAAGTACTTCTGGTATTGCAACTGTGGTCAATGAAAATGAACACAATATTGTCACACTTCAGAGTGAGCATGAACAATCACAGCCTTTTGTTCCCCACAAATCTGAAATGAAAAAACAGGAACCAACTAATAAAAGACCAAAACGAAAGTATAATGACAGTTATTTGAATTTCGGCTTTACATGTGTTGGAAATAAAGATGCTCCTGATGCACAGTGCATTCTTTGTAATAAAATATTAGCAAACAGGTCTTTGGATCCCGCTGACCTTTTGTTTCATAAGTGTTCCGTAAAAATTACCCAAGGGGCTCACATCTGGTGAGTATGGGCTTGGTACACCCAGTGTCCTGAGCTGGATATCATCATTATTCTTTCTCCTCCTTCTTGATGATTCCCTTCTACTTCTTTCTCTCTCACAGGGTAACTTGGAAATTTTTTTTAGTTGGTGCAGCATAAGCCTCAGGCTTCCTTGCACTATATGGCTAGTAATAATAATAATAATATAAGTTTTCCGTAAATTGGCACACCCAGGGTCCTGAGCTGGATATCATCATTCTTCTCTTTCTTGGTGATTCCCTTCCCTTTTGCTTCTGACTCTCTCTCTCTCTTTCTCTCTCTCTCTCTCTCTCTCTCAGGGTAATTCAGAAATTTTTTTTTTTTTTTTTTGGCGGGTACAGCATAAGCCTCAGGCTTCCTTGCACTATATGGCTATTAATAATAATAATATGTTGCCAGATGAAAAGTGTTCTGTGACCGAAAAGGTTTGAGGAACACTGCCTTATACAATGGTATAGTCACCTCCTTATCCATGCTGCCAAAATTCCTGTATATTATTGACAAAACCCTATGAGCTTTTAGGGCATTGCTCCTATCTGCATTGCTCATAGAAATTCATATCTTACTGCACAATTACCCCAATCTTTTTCATTCTCCATTAACCTGAGTGTAGTACCAAACAGTTGGTACATTACTCTGGCATTACTGTTACCCATATGCAGCAACTCCTGCCAACCTTTGTATCATCTGAAAACTTGGACATTAAGTCTGATATACCTTCACCAATATCATTGTTAAAAAAAAGAAAACAACAATTGACCCAACAAGGAATGCTGCTGTAACCAATGGATATTGCTGTTGATGGACTAATGTTATTAGTGGAGACTCCAGTGCTCATTGTTAGGCCAGTTGCCACTTCTCAGCCTATCTCCCCAACTTTTCTAGATCCTATTGCAGGCAGCCTATCTCCCCAGCTTTTCTATATCCTATTGCGTAGCATACTGTCATTAACAACCCTGCTAACCTTTGTATCATCTAAAACTTGGACATTAACCCTGCTATACCTTCATCAATATCATTGATAAATATAGACAACAATTGGCCCAACAACGAACGCTGGGAGACTCCAAAAATAACATTAGTCCATGAAGAGCAGCGTCCATTGATTGCCACTCTCTGTCTTCTCCCACTCAACCATCCCTTTATCCATAGCAGTAACTTGCCCTTAATGCCACACTGCTCCAATTTGTACATCAGTCTTTTATGTGCAACGGTATCAAAGACTTTCCTGAAATTGAAGTATATGATATCAAAATTATTTTTTGCATCCAGTTCCTTTGTGAGCACATCATAGTAACTGAACAAATTGGTCAAACAAGACTTCCTCTAAACAAACCCATGTTGTGTATGAATTATTACCGCAGTCTTGTCTAGATGATTTTGCAATGCTTCTTTAACCAGTGACTCCATTATTTTCTCTGAACAGAAGTTAAACTAACAGGCCCTCTGAATTTAGGATACATTCGCCTGTCTCTAGTTCATGGGGAATTCCTCTGAATCCAGGGATGCTCTTATAATTATGGCAGTGAAGGAAGGCTGCTTACTCCTTCACTGCCTCCCTTAATATAACTGGATAGATCCCATCCACCACAGGTGCCTTTCATATGTTTAACTTCAACAATTTCTCCTTCGCATTGCTCTCAGTTATTACGAAATCATTAAGCTCCCCGTTAGAGTTTGATAAGTCTTCTGGCCTCCACTTCCCTACAGAAATCCTCATGTGTGAATGTAGATGCAAAATACTCAGGCAGTTTGTCAGCTGCCAGAGCAGGATCATCAACAGTCGAACCATCAATATCTGATTCACTAATCTGATCCATCCCCTTCCTTCTAGAGTTTATATAAGTAAAGAAGTCTTTGCTGTTTTTTCTTTGCATCCTCTGCCAAAGATTTCTCGTAATATGACTTTGCTTGCCTGATCTCCTTTATGACTTGATTACAAAATAATTTATATCTACCCTAGACTTCTGTGTTACCGGATAATTTATATGCATCCCATGCACTTTTTTTCTCTGCCACGAGTTTCATCAGTTCATCTGACGTCCATTTAGGCCTAAAGCTTAAACAGTATTTCTTAGTTGGTATAAAAAGCTTAGTAGCTTCTATGAATAATTTCTTGAGTGCTTCCCTTTTAGAATTTGCTGATGATATTTTCATCAGTTTTATAAAACATTGATGATGTTTTATAAAATTTAAAAATGTCTGAGACCACTGTAGTCACGGCCCCAAGTGATCTTTCTACTATTGTGATTTTCTAGTGTTTTTCCTATGGCAAGTACTAGTGCTTTAATAAACCCTCCACCGATCTCAACGTTACTGCTATCACTAGCAACATACTGCTCTCCTCTTCTGCTGATCGCTTGGTCACTGGTTGGCACCACTCCTGTGTCCATGTCTTGGGGCCAGTAACCTGGGAGAAGGAATTCCCTCTTCCATGGCTAAAAGGAGCAATGGTAGATTGCATTGAATATCCATCACTAGAGCCCACAGGCAGCAAAGTTGTTAACTCTGTCTCAGAACCTGAGTCAATTCATCTGAAGAGACTATGGATGGATAAACAGAATTCAGATATGTTAGCATTTTTTATAATGCATCAGTATCCACACAACCTGTCTGGAAGCTATTGCCTTTTCTAATACAAAAATGTTTAGAATCAGTTGTCAGATCCCCTAAAATGGTGAAGAGTCTCCAATCTGGAGACCTAATTGAAACCTCAAAAACATCACTTTCAGAAAAATTGATAAAATTAACAACATTTAACAATATTCCAGTGTCAGTTACACTCCATAACACTCTGAACACATCTAAAGGCATTATCAGCGAATGGGACTCTGTCTCTGAAGTAGAAATAGTACAAGAGCTTAGCAAACAAAAGGTGACACATGCTCAGAGAATAATGACCAAGAAAGATGGCAACCTACTACCAACCAGGTTCATTATTTTGACGTTCAGTACTCTGAATCTTCCATCTTCTGTTAAATCAGGTTACCTAAACTGCAAGATTTGGCTTTACATCCCAAATCCCATCGCTGCTTTAAGTGCCAGAAGTATGGCTACACAGACAACATGCCATGGCAATGCTGTATGTCCTATTTGTGGCCCCAAGGAGATTGTACAGCTTCAACTCTTTCTTGTCCAAACTGTAAAGGAAGCCATCCTGCATTTTCCAAAGCATGTGACCTTTGGAAAACAGGCAAAAAAAATCTAGAAATATAAAGTGGAGCACAAAGCCACATACCCTGAAGCAAGAAAGCAAATACTGCTTTCCGATCATATGCATCGGTCACCATAAACAGCAGGTCAGCTGCAACTCAAACAGATGTCTCCATAGATGGCCCATAGATGCAATAAGAAACCTACAGTCAATGAAACCAGCAATACACCAATCGGTATCCCAATTTATGCTATCTCAACCTTGCTAGAAACAAAAATATCAACTATTGTAGAAAATCAGAAGAAAGTGAAAACATGCAATAGCAACATGGAAATGGATGTTCAATCAGAGGATGACGACACACTACTAGAGTTACATGCTAATGATACCATGGATACGGGACGCCCAACCTTTCCCAAAATTGAAAAATCAAAACTAAGCAGACAGAAACCTTCAAAAAAAAAAAACAGTCAGATCAATCTTCCTTAAATAAATCCAACCAATGAATAAATTCTTACAATATAGATGGCCTGAGTGATTTACTAATTAAAACTAACCCAGTAGGTGTTAGTTTTAATTAGTAAATACTTTCAGTATAATAAAATGAGGGGAAGACATGGTGTATGATTTGAAAAACGTTTTGGATCAGGCATAGACAGCAAGAATATATCCAGCTCCTTGACATAATGCAGCCTTGTCAATGCTCCCCACATAAACACTACTCAGACTCTTTCTGGTCACTATCTGGCAGGTTGAGTCAGCAAGCTTATACACTAGCTGATATGGAATCCTACTGGTGTTACCAGTGGGGGTGGTCTGGTGGACTATCTAGCAGCCGGTCTGCAAAACCGTCTTAGAGCTATACCCTTGAAATAAGAAAGATTGGATCTTGCCATGATGCCAATCGTAGTCTTAAAAGACATCAGTCTTACTACATGATGGAAGAGATGGGGAAATAAGGTTATTATTTGATGTCTGTGGAACTAACCTAACCAACCTTAGGTGCTTTAAAGTCAGTGGTGCCAATTTCTTTAGCAATTTCTAAAGCTTTGGTTTGAATCATAGCTCAGAGATGGGAATATTTTCCCATCTCTGAGAGCTCCAAGTGATTAGTGGAGTTGGGAGAACAGTAGAGACAACAGATGAATTTGACACAATGAGGTAGAGAGATTTTAAGCCAGAGAAGATCGAAAAGAGGAGATTCCAAATTACCAAGTCTCTGACAAGGAATATTGGAATGAAAATATGCACCAGTACCACCTTTGAGGCGAAAGGAATCATACAGCGAATAATTTGGGCAACTGAGATGAGCAGTAGTTGAATCAACTGATAACTGAGATTCTGTCAGAAAAAGTACATGGGGTTTGGCAGACTGCAAGTGGAAATGGACATCTTTGAGATTAGAATTGAGACCACATATATTTGTGAAATGAACTAGGAAGTGTTTGGGAGGTTTATCTCTTTTCGCAGATAAGCTTACCCTATTTATCTACTAATTTATCCACTAAAGCATCTTTGCCATGAGAAAATGTATGGTGTTGCTTTCCATTTCCCTGCCACTGTTTTAACAGCGTTTCTTGATTTTTAATAATTTCTGCTGTTGAAGTCTTTCCAATTTTGAATGATCAGCTAATTTATGAACTCCACACTTTCTTTTCTAGAATATTAGCACTTCTACTTTTTCTTTCAAAGTTAACTGCTTTCAAGACATGCTGTAGTACAGTATAAGTATGTAATTGTAAATTCTTACCAGGGCCTAGAACTCTGCACAAAATTTATTTCACAATCATCCAGAATCTGGCCACTTGAAATTTACTACAGTACTGTAACAATCACATACTCTGAGCAAACAAAATTGAGCCTTACAGAAGATAGATGGTAGTTCCACATATGTGAGTCAGTTTTTTTGCACTTTGAAAATCTAGACATACCATATGTTTAGTGGTGATAGACTACAGAGCAGTTTTCAATCAAAGTGTCTGATTAAATTTGAATAACAGTTTATTAATGTAGCCTGCATTTTTAGAGGACTCTAAAGCATTTGCATTAGAGTCTGTTTGTAGAGTGTTAATTTTTTTAAAAGAAATTTATTGTGCAGTACTATATTACAACTGTATTCTCACATTCACACTAAAACTTTCCCCTTTCTCTCTCAGCAACAGCATTCTCTCAGGTTTACAATTTTATTGCCTTGCTAAGTAATGCACATACCAGTGGAACTGCTTTAGACAGTCAAAACAAAGTTTGTAAATTTTATAACAGCAATGGTGAGCATATTATCAACATAGTCTGCAGTCTACTCTGTAAGTAATCTGTTGCTGTCATAAGTCTAATTAATGTCACTGTTACTGTAATGATCTTGATGTTCACTTGCCTTCGTGGCTAAATGAAGGCCTATGAAAACGTGTATATGTGTGTGTGTGTGTGTCGCCGGCAATGAACATGTTTGTGTGAAATGTTACCCTTTAAAAAAGCTAAGTAGCTGCTGCTGCTGGGATATTTAGGTATCAAAAAGGACAGCTATCAAAATGTCTGCATCCATACTAGAGAGTGCCAGCTTTGGAGAGGTTACTTAACCTGTAATTTCAAATACTTATGGCTGGGACTAAACCCTATGTGTCCACAACAAGAGGTGTCCATTAAAGGAGGTTTCACTATTTAACTAGCCTGAGTATCCATTAAGATGAGGACTTTGTTGTGATAGATAAAAAAAATAGGATAACTCATTCTATGCATATATACTGGCATTTGCTTATGAATTTTAATGAAGGTGGTGAATTAAAACTTATTCACAAGGCTGTGCTACTTCTAGAGGTTCTCGTTTCATGTTTTTATGTTATCCTAATGTTATGATATTTAAGGATCTTTTTTTGCAACCCAAATTTTTTTTACTTATTAAGTATATTTGTACTTGATCATATATTTATTCTAACACTAACAAATTCCTACTGTAATTAAAATAAAAAGTGGATAAATGCATAGAAAAGTAATAACTTGGAACTGTGGCAGATTTTGGAGATTTAATTCAGTCAATCTGAGCAGAAATTTTGCAAGTCAGTTAATTTTAGATAATGGGGTTGGGTGGTACATGTGCTGTGATCTTAGTTTATAAATTGTTTACAGACATTATTTTTAATGATATTCTTTCCCTAATTTGGTCTTTTTTTCCGAACATTGTTTAAATTATTCTGTTTAATTGATTTAGGATGGTCAATCCAGAACAATTAGGCAGTTTCATTATACTGACTGGCCAGAGCAGGGGGTACCTAAATCAGGGGAAGGTTTCATCGACTTCATTGGTCAAGTCCATAAAACTAAAGAACAATTTGGCCAAGAAGGACCCATTACTGTACACTGCAGGTAAGGTAAAAATACAGTCATACCTCTCTTTAACGAACTTCCATATAGCAAATTTTTCTATGTAGCGAATGCTTTTGATTTCCCCTCGTCATTACATTGATAATAGTTTCTGTATAAAGAAGAAAATTTCCATATAGGGAACTGATTTCGAGAGACACAGGCAGTGGTGGGATTCAGCCAGTTCGCACCGGTTCGGCAGAACCGATACCTAATTTTTTGTTGAGTTCGGCGAACCGGTTATTAAAATGGCACTTGTGATCAGGGTTCTCTCTAAGGTGGGCGTCTGGTATTCTATGCCATTTATTAATTCAGCAAGAAATTTTCGTTTAATATCGATAAAATGAAGAAAATGTATGTTCTGACTGATGTTTATCAATGGTATAAGCATAGTGCTTTGTTTATAAAAGTTTATGATATGACCACACGTGTACAGAACCAGTAAAAATATTCAAATATATTGGCACATATCCGCTCCTGCTCTATAATATATTAAAATAAAACATTTTTAAAATTTTTTTGCAGTAGCCCTTAAAAGGATGAAAAGGCAACAGAGTTTGACAGATTTTTTTCAATAAGAAACCAAAATCAGAATTTGTTGTATAAGAATTGGCCTTGGATTCAGTTACATCACCAACAATTTTCGTTGAACTAGTTGAATTAGAAAAACAAGATGCAGAGACAATACGTTCTTCAGTTATGGAAAGTTTAAATAATGTTGGGCTTACTAAGAACTACCTAGAAAAAAATTTAATAGGATTTTGGTCCGATGGTGCTAGCGTTATGCTTGGAAGAAAATCTTGAGTGAGCACTAGGATTGCAAAAGAGTTTCCAAACATAATAATATGGCACTGTTTAAATCATCGCCTCCATCTTGTTTTAGATGATTCAATAAAGGAAACAAAGCAAGTAAATCATTTTAAAATATTTATTGATAAGATATATTATACTATTTTTCATCAATCCAATAAGAACCGAATTGAACTTTCCAAAATATCCAAACAACTTGGAATTGAAATTATAAAGATTGGTAGAGTTTTGGGACCAAGATGGGCTGCCTGTGGTTTAAGGTCAACCCTAGCTGTGTGGCCCGCTTATCCAGCGCTACATCACTATTTTTATTCAAATAAAAAGTACTTAGGTATGGCTGCCCGTCTTGAAAATATATATTTTATAACTGATTTGGCACTGATGATTGATATTTTAAACGAAATTTCTCTTCTTTCAAATGCACTGCAAGCAAGAAATATAGACATAATAAAGGCTGAAAAACTCGTGATAAGATCTACTAAAGCATTTCAAATGCTTGGAAAGGAAAAGGGGTCGATATGAAAAAAAAGTTGATGAATTAATTACTTCAGAAACCTTCAAAAATATAAAATTTGTAGAAAATCATTGATTTGCCTCGGGCTTCCTTCGGAAAGACTTTTAGAAAACATCGTAACGAGTTTGAAAAAAAAAAAGACTAATGGATTGTAAACATTTAAAAGCAAGTTGTAGCTAATTTCAAGATAGGAATAAATTACAATTTCTCAATTTTTTGGAGCCAGATTACTGGAATATTGAAGAAGTACTAGTTCCGTGGAAAGCAGCTGAAGAACAATTGCTCGTTTTTAATTACCAAATTGATATTAATGATTATCGAGATTTCTTGGAAAACGTTTTAAAAAATTCCCAGAATTATGCAATTTCAGAATTATCCTGAAAGTGTTCAAAGAGCTAAAAATATTGTCAGAACAATTGCTGTAAGTTCAGCAGAAGCGGAAAGGGGTTTTTCAAAGATGAACATAATATGTTCAGAGAAGAGAAGTCGCCTAACTGTTTCTAATATATCAAACACAATGACTATTAGTCTAATCGATCTACCTCTAAAGGAATGGGATCCTACTCCTACAGTGGTTAAGGATAAATCACTCAGCCGATGATGCTCGGATAAAAGCGAAGAAAATTGCAAGCGAGGACGCCAATCAAGAAACAATATGGAAATATCTTAAATAACAGTTTTATTGTTTTTTTGTCAGGTATTATTTAATATTTTTTCATTAATATTTTAAAACTCTTTCTTATAACATAATCTAGTTTTGTGGACCTCTTTTATTGTTCTTATTTAAGTATCAACTGCATGAAATAATAAACTACCTTTTGGTATATAGTTTTTTTATACTTAGAACGGTCATTAGGGCAGCGAACCGGTTGTTAAATTATTTGAATCCCACCACTGGACACAGGTATGCATTGTTCACACCTCTGGCCTTCAGGCAATACAGATGCTGTAGAAATCACAAATTACAAACTAAAAGGATTAAGAATTAATCCCTTTAGCTTTTAAGAGCTAAAGGGATTAATTCCACGAATTAAGAGCTAAAACATTTTACAATTTAGTGGTACCCGTAAAACCCTGCAGGAGAAAAATGGCCAACCACAACGCAGATAGAAAAAGTTGGAAGGTTTTGGGAGGGGCCTTTGCCCAGCAGTGGGTGAGAAATGGCTAAAAAGAAGTAAAAACTATACACTACTGTACCAAAAAGTCACAACTGTTATCTATGTGTCCACAGCCATTACTGTGGACATATAAATAACAGTGTACACATCGATAACAAAGATTAAGGCATATTCCCGATGCAGACATTGGGTCTGATCAACCTGATTTCTGCTGTCAGGGACAGGCCATTCCGAGGGTAAAAGGGGTGCACTGAACCTGGGTGCCAGTGTTCAAGGGGCACCTGAAAACCTGAAACTTATATACACACATGAAGAAAATTTTAAAGGGGATGCCAAATTTCAATTGGCACCCGGACACCACATACCCTAGGAATGCCCCTGTCTACTGTAAACACCCTATTAGAGAATTAGGAGAGAGTGATTTTTTCTTTATCCCGGAAATTCATCTGTTTCAAAGAAATGAGTCATCCACACTTTCACCTGTCTCTTTACGTGGTTCCTGTTTTGTTTTAGCTACTGTGAAAGTAACCTTACAATGTCCAAGAGGAAATCCTTGAGTGTAGTGTGAAAAAGTGGAAGTGCTTAATGAATAGATCAGGGCATAAAAAGAAAGAAAAAAGAAATTGCTTAACAATTTGGTATTCATGCCAGTAGTGTGTTAACCATTCTGAAAAACCATGATTTTCAAACTGTTTGAGGAAACGGGACCCATTCAGAAGCATGCAAAATTATGCCTGGTAAAGATGTAGATGAAGCAGTTTTTAAGTGGATGAAGTGATTCGAGACCAAAATATGCTGATATCAGAGCCATTAATAAAAGAAAAGGCTATGGAGTACGCATCTTTTCTGGGACATAAAACATTCCAACCCAGTTCTGGTTGGCTGGACAAATTTAAAGATGGCTTACTTGAAAAAGTTATTTCTGGTGAAGGTGGAGTTGTAATCAAAGAAGACTGTACCCATTGGAAAGAAACAGTTTTGAAAAAACAATACGGACAGTGGATTTTAAATTTCAATAGAAAGATAATGAAGGACCACAGAAAAATTGCATTGATTGTCAACAACCTCCCTGCCCACCTTCACTCAGTAATTTTGAAACTTACAAGTATGAAGTTTGTTACCTTCCTTCGGAATACCTCGTCTAAACTGCAGCCAATGGGCCGAGACATTATTAAGAATTATAAAATGCACTACTGAACAGTGGATTTTAAATTTAGATAGAAAGATAATGAAAGACCACAGAACAAATGCGTTGCTTGTTGACAACCTCTCTGCCCACCTTCACTTGGTAATTTCAAAACTTACAAGTGTGAAGCTTTTGTCCTTCCCTCCGAATACCTCGTCTAAACTGCAGAAAATGGGCCAAGACATTATTAAGAATTATAAAATGCACTACTGAAGGCACATACTGAACAGAATTATACTGAGAATACAAACCAACCAACCTATAGATACTGTTATAGATTTGTGGATGTGCATATCGGAGTTGGCGAAAGTGTGGAGTCAAGATGTGACAGAAACAGTGATTAAGAATTGTTTTGCAAAAGCAGGTTTTGCTAAAATGCCAATTAACAGCCATGAGAGGGATGAACTACTACAAGACATTGAGCAATTTTGGGAATAACTCCAAGTGAGAGATTTGATCAATGGAAAAATTGTTCTTGACGAATTTTTAGTAGTTGATAATGATATCATAGTAGCTGAATATCCAAGTGACTCCAACATTTTGGAGCATATTTAAAAAACTAGTGACAATATCAATGATGAGTTGGATGAAAATGAGGGCAATAGCAATATTAAACTTTCCAAACAAGAAATGTTGGCAGCATTTGAAACTTTGCGTTGAGGCCTTCAATGGGAAGAAAATGCAACAGAAAATATATTTTCTGTTGCATTTTAAACAAATGGGATTAACATTTTTATGAACAGTGTACAGTAGAATCCAGTGCACAACAAAAAATAACCACCTATTTTACGACATAATTCTTAAAAGTATACTAATATACAAATTTGTATTGTGCACATCATGTACGTAGTAATTTCTTAATATGTATGTATTAATAAATTAATTGTTTTAAAATGTTAGGAAATTTATTCATTCCTGCTTATTTCTGATTTATTTCCTATCTTTTACTATATTTCTGAATTTACAGTATTTTTCACTGTTGAAAAGGTCATATTTCTTTATAATGAGATTTCTGTTTAATGAATATTTTCAAGGGAACAATTGATTTCATTATATGTAAGTCCGACTCTATTTGCTTGTGTACTTAATTGATTATTTTTTATTTCTGACACACACACAAATAGTTATTGTAATTAAAACTTGAGAGTGCCTACTTGGAACTCTGAAGAAATTTAAAATCTGCTTTCATCTTCTATATTTATTAAATTAGTTTCTTTATTTAAATTTTATTCTTGTTAAAAAATCTAAAATTGGGGTTCTTCACAGATGCATGCACAAATTTTTAAAGGTTGTGCTCACAATAGAGTTATTAATACGTGCCTTTTCATAACCCATAATCACATTTCAAACTTCTTAAGTTTGTTTACAATGATATTTGCTCTAATTTTTTTGTCTTGTCTTTAAAATTTTCTGATTTTGCATCTCTTTTAATAGGTTCTGAGTTGTCTGTGATACTGTGCATTTATCAAATGCATGAAATGGGAATATTATGTCTTTAATGTAGTTTTGGTAGAGTAATGCATAGGATAAAGACTATTGTCATGAATTTCTGTAAAAAACAGCGCATATTTTCTGCAAATTTAAAGTTAGTAAAAAAATTTGAACAGTTTGGTTCTGTTATAGAAAGAAGTATGTGAAACAGTATATAGGTCATACATAGCTTATTTAGCACCCAAGGCGAACAGTTCATACTGCATTCTTCCCCCTCCCCACAACCTAATTTATTTAATTTTTATGCCCCGGCCACACTAGTTCCTTATGAAATTCAGAACGAACAGTGGCGACAAAGAAAGCTAATTTGCCTTTTGTGATTAATTTCATCAATATTTGGACAACAATTCAACACTTATTCACCACTTATGATTCACTGATGAAGCACATTTTTTACTTTAGAATCTACATCAATAAATAGAATATGCATTTGTGGAGTAGTGAGAACCCCATGTAGTTATGGGGACATGAAAGTAAAGTGTTGTGTGCCATTTCTTCAGCTGGACCAGTCTTCCTGGACAACTTAGTTAATGTGCAACATTAACTGAAACTACTTCAAGATCACTTTGTTCTACCTCTATACTGACAAGATTGGTAGGGGGTATTCTATTAGACACCTTTCTCAACCTGTTTTCCAGATTAAGTGCCAGATTTTTAAGAGCAATTGTACAGCTTATCCCCAAGTTTTCATTCAAGGATACCTATGCCTGAGTAATATATGCACAGACAGCACCACTGCAAAATGGAAGATTCAGCTATATTGGTTTATCAATGTATTTCCAGATTTGGTCAGCAAATTCCTTAATACCAGTTTCTACAAATGTCTTTAAAAAAACTTTATAACTTTCAGTGGTGATATTATTCTTGTTTACTTTAATCACACACACACGGGCTACTCTGGCAATATGTTGTGCCTGTCAGATTATATTTGATGCAACTGTGCTTATTTCAGAGGTTAAATATATTGTCTCTAGAAATAAGAGGAGTGCATATAAATTTGTATTGTTTCCAGTGAGCAACACAATAATCCTAACAATGGCAACTTCCTTGGGTGTATTGTCTTCTATCTCAGTTTGATCCTTTTCTAAAAGACAATATAAGAAAATACGGAAATCCAGGAAGAAGAAATGTTTCATATCTGTCTTCAACCACATATGAAGAATTTACAATTTATTAGGGTCAAAAGTGTTGGTATCACATCTGAAATTAAAGAAGCTAAATATTAGGCATCTGCATAGATTCAACTCCTGATATTTACACAGATCAGTTATCGGTCATTATTTGTTATGTATCAAAGGATGATGAAGTACATGAGTGTTTCTTGATGTTTGTTCCCACTGAAAAGCATGATGCAAAATATCTTTTTGACATGGTAGCATCTGTTCTTGATAAACATGGAATAGATGTAGCAAATTGCAGATCTCAGTCATATGACAACGCTGCCAATATGAGTGGGATGTATTCTGGAATCCAAGCCAGATTCAAGGAAGTCAACAAAATAGCAGTATGGGTCCCGTGTGCTTCATACAGTCTTACTTTAGTAAGGACCATATCTCCAGAAAGCTCTTTGACTGCCATTAATTTTTTCGGCAAAATCTACATATGACAGATATGCTGACTAAAATGACAGAATATATAGAATCAATAGCCATTGAATAAGCTAATGTAAATTAAAAAAAAGCATTCCAGCTTCTACTGAAGTAGACATGAAAGATTTATATTAGCTAGAGTATAATACAGGGCACTCATGCCTTATATGCTACATCTTACAGTCAAAAATACCACACTGCACTACATGCAATACTAATTTGACAGTGAAACATAGTCTACTGGAATGTACACTTTATCATAAGGAATGATAGAATACTTTCCACCCTGTTACACAAATACAAGAACCTATTACACTTACTCATTGGAGACAATACAAATTTAAGCACACTGTGGCTGACCACCCAGGTGTGAACCAACGTTAGCAGGGGTCGAGGTGTGGCTCCCACACCACATGGAGGAATACCCCCCCTCTGTGTTACCAGGCAATACTAGGTGGTTGTTGTTGTTATTTGGTTTTTAGGAGCATTAGCAACTAAGGCCATATTGCTCCGGGGATATGCGGTGGTCATTCCCTGACCTTTCCATATCCTCCGTATTTGGTGGGCATTGGCTCGAACCCCGGTCTAATCAAGAAGCGTGTACTACACACTGCTGCTCCTGCCCACCTGGCTACGGAGGCGCCAATACTACGTGGTAGATGACTCTCATCAATCAGTGCAATACCACCAATTTGCTTATTGGAGGCTACACTTGCTTATTGGAGGCTTGAAGTGAGGAACCCATGTTTAGTCTCCAGAGCTAAGTTCCGTTCAACCCTTCCCCATCTTTTCCATCATGCACTATGATTGATGACTTTTGAGGTTGTGATGGACATCATGGCGAGATCCAATCTTCCTTACATTTCGAGGGTACAGCTCTAAAACAGTGTTTGCAGGCCGGCTGCTAGTTAGTACATGAGGTATGTTGAGGGTCTAACGGTGCCTGGAATTTCTCCCATATCTCCAAATGTTCTGTGTATCGGTGACAGTACCCTGTCAAAGCCAGAGATTTTGAAGTGTGTGGGTCGTGTGCAGCGTTATATGTTGGGCCCATTGTTTATCTGGCTTATTGGCCACCAGCCCCCTAATGGGACCCATCGTTGCCCACACCTCGCCATATGGAGGCTAGCCGGGTGTTACCAGTGAGTCAATTGTACTCTGGCAGGTCCTGCCACTTACTTTCCTGGGATTTTAGTGGCTAGGACCCAAAACAAATTTGGAATGAGTGCAGTTGATCTTAGTTCAGTTACATTAAAGTGCTAATACGGAGTTTGACGCAGAAAGCCTGTTTCTGAAGTGCCTAAAAGGTCGGACAAAATTTTTTTTTTTTTTTTTAAATTTGGATGTGTAGGGTTATGCGCTGTGCAAAAGAGAAAGTGCTGGAAGGGGAGAGTGAAGGCTGGCAGGTGAAATAGGAAGAAGAGGGTCGATAGGGTAGGTGACCCCCTATTATTCAGTGAGGCAAGCCCATGCCCCACCAGAGGGAAGGAATGGTGTGGCAGGGGAGAGAGGAGACAGTGAGCCATCATCTCCTCCCCTCCCGTGTGTGGGAGAAAAAGGGTTGCACTGCACAAGAGAGTGCAGAGCCTTGAGCCAATATGGCTTCATGAAGTCGGCAACTTGGAGTTTCTATGCAGTATGAGATCTTTGTCGGTCTTGTCAGTCATCAGTAGTCTTTAGCATCCAGATTTGTCCTCCTCAGCTGTGAACATTGGTCAGGTCCATTGTCAGTCCATTATCGATGGCTGTGTTTCTCTTCATCTTGGGAAGATCCGCATCTGTCTCCATTGGGTTATTCTTGCATTCACTAGGTATTAAGATATTATTAGTAGTGAGCCGGTTCCTAAGGGAGGTTCTCCCTGAGTCCTCTCCACACGTGTTCTGTCTCTCATTTTTTTTTTTTTTATCTGTTTCTTCTGTTGATGGCTGTCAGTGTTTTATGCCTAACAAATAATTTTTGTGCATATTCCTTTAGCGCCCTATATTCCTCTAGTGAGTCCAGTAGATGTGATTCCAGGTTCTTGGGAGGTAGTGTATTGTAGTAATCAGTCTGCACCTGAGGTCCTCATAATGTGTGCAGTCGTACATAATGTGCTCCCAGCACTCAAGCTCCCCACAGGCGCAGATTGGATCTTCCTCAATTTCCAGTGCTGTCGGCTTGGCTTTAATGGCCCCGTATCCAGTCAGGGTCGAAACCAAGTTGGGAGACTGGGGTACATCATGTCGATGTTCAGAAGGAATTTCCTGGTGATATTTCCCTTGTTTGAGTTGGCCCAGCACTCCTTTTGCAGTCTTATCTTTTCATTTTTGCATGGTGCATTTTGCAGGGTATTCCTTTCTCTGTGTTGTAGTTTATTCCCCTGCACGTGATCTCTAAGTCAAGGGGGAGAGCCCTGGCCAAGACCTGCAGTGCGTGGGTACTGGTTGTTCTACAAGCACATGTAACTGTCAGTAGGATGGGTCTTTGCGTTGCATCAAGGATGCATCGGTTTACTACAGTTGCTGTTTTGGGAAACCATATTGCTGAGGTGTAAGTGATGATCCATAGAAAGGTTGTTTTATAAAACAATTGACAGGGTGCATTGGTTTAACCCCCAGTCCTGCCTGGTGATCCTAGCCACCAATCCAGAGTATCTTTTAATTTTGGCTCTGATATAAATTAGATGGTGTTTAAAGAAAAGATTACCATCCAGTGTAACCCCCTAAATATTTTAACTAAGTCACTAGATTTATTGTGGTAGGTCCCACCTTTATTTGTGATGACCTACGTATATCAAGCTTGCCTTTTAGCATGATGGAGGATGTCTTTGTTGGTGATATCGTCAGGAGTGACGTTAAACATTCTAGTTAAACATTCCTCATTAAACATTCTAGGTAGAGGTTTTTCCTCTACGAAGGGTGGTGTCCATATAATTCTTAATTGCTTGAGATTTCAGCTTGTTGAATGTTGCACGGGCTCTAGAGTAGGCTATCCTGTCTTGAACACTTTGTGACTGCTTCCACATTTTGTGCAGTTGCTGTTTTAATCTGAAGCTCATATTAAGATGAGGAGTCCACCATGCTCTGGACTGAGGCATAATAGAAATTCTCTTTGATGCTGCAAATGTCGCAATCATCTTAAGCCAATTAGTAAGCAGATTCACTGCAATTTCAAGATCACAGTTTTCTAGGACTGACCACGGGATGGCAGAGGCAGCCTCAACACATTTAGCAATGCTCAAAAATCTGGTACTAACTATTACTCTGGTGTTAGTTGAATTCACAACATTGAAGTTTGAAGCAGGCATCTGTAAAAGAACAATAATTGGCTTGTGGTCCAAATAAAAATAAGTCTCTGGCATGTAATCAGGTGTGCAAGGAAAGGAGGCAAGGATGAGATCTAGATTGTTACCTCTGGTCGGGAAGTCGTTGATCATTTGTAACCCTGTACAAGATAGGTTTGACAGGAGCATTTTCTGAAGGTTAGCTAGCTGGGGAGGAAGATTAAAGTCTCCACAGACAAAGTGCAAGGCTGAAGGATGAAGTTGGTTAATGATCCAGTTTGATATTTCACAGTCATATGAAAGTGCTGGGGGTATATATATGGCAATTACATCTATAAGGACACTATGGTAGCTGAGAGTAACAGCGAGAGTTTCATATGCTGGTGTTTGGCTGGAAACTTGATGAACAAGTGAAGCCTGTGAGCTCTTAAAGAAAATGGCAACACCGCCTCCTCTTTGGCCAACTCTCGAAGTAAACGCTGATTTATACCCAGCTGGAGTACAAGATGTAAAATTGCTTGGTCTTTATCAAGCTAGGTTTCTGTGACACAGAGAATACTGATATCACTAGCAAACAGAATTTGATCAGTGGTATCCAGTTTGTTGCGGAGGCTTCTAACATTTTTGTACAAGACTGATTATGCAAGTTTTGTGGATCTTTTTAAGGCAGGTGTCTCTAGTATTTTTATTCAAGGCAGGCTTTCGAGTTTGTCGATTCGTAACCCACATTGGGATGAGCATTCCCGAACTGTTATTCTTTGGTGGTTGAAGGCTGATGGTACCAATTTGATGATGCCGATGTTTGTCACCACTGGTATAATTTTGAATTATGCTGTGCACATTTTGAGAAATTGTCCGGAATGTGGGGCATTCATTCTTGTTCCCCTGCAGTGTTGATTACTGTCGAGGAGGGTGAATTAGTTGAGGTTGTTGATGGGGGCTCTTTTTCTCAGAAAATGGTCTGATATATATACCTTAGGGCCAGGAGGCTGGATCTATAACCTTTTGATAGACAGCGGGAGAACACATTATAAGGAAAGAGGCATAGTGTGTTTGCCGGCTTTTAAGCCGTTTAACCTAAACTGAGAGGTTATGTTCCTCGTTAAACATTCTCATTATAGATTCGGGAGATGTTGTAGGTCCAAATCTGGACGCAAAAATCTTGGCTTTGGTGGAAACTGTGGAGATGTTATATTTCTCCGCCAGTGTCAGACGAGATTTGGAGGCTGTTACTAGCGGGGCAAGGATATTAGTGTGATGGGGAAGGCAATCAATATTGATATCAGGAAGGCATCCAGAGGAATTTGAGGCAGGGTTGGCTGTGGTAATGAGGGAATTTTGTGTATCTCCAGATGGGACATAAGTATCGCTAGAAGGGCTGTTGGTAAGCATACCAGCATATGATGTGGGCAGTTTGATGGGTGTTAATTGAATTACTGTTTAGTTCTGGGGCTTGTAGGGAGTGTTTATTATTTTCTGGTGGGTTCTTTGGTTGGGATACTTCTTCACAAGATTGCAGCTGTGGTTGGTCACCAGCCTTCTGCTGAGTGCATGACTAGGCCCTGATAATGTGCTCAGTTGGAGTGTCTGGAGATCTATCTACTAATTGTCTCAAGTGAATTTGAGCTTGGGCGCCAGGCTTTATAAGGCTATGAGGTTTGACAGTTTGAGTAGTTTTTGTCCTTTTAGGTATTATTGGTGGCTGAGATGTCAGCTTGCCATTTTCGCTCACCAAAGGGCAGAGGTCGGAGAGCATATGTGTGATATGTTTATTTTGGTTCCTCAGCGAGTAAACTTCATCCTTCAGATCCTCAATTTGGGACCTCAACTGGTGAATTAGGAGGTCTACGCTGTCTGGCTGTAGAGGAGGGGTCGACACTGTAGCTTCGGCCTTAATTCTTGGAGATTCATCTTCACGTTGAAAAGCACCTGTTGTGACTAGTGTCTGGTTTGAGGTGGAGGACATGTTAACTACCGAGGCACAGTTTTGATCATTAGTTTCCGATGGAGAATTGGACTGATTAGCGCTGCATATATCGTGGTTGGCAATCCCGTCAGGTGGTGTTCCATTGACCACTGTTTCGTCGTATGTGATGTTCATAAGTTCAGGCAAACCAGTATTTGAATGTTGAATGAGATCAGTTAACATCTGGTCGGTAGGGCTAGTTTCAGTCTGGGACAGAGGAAGTTCAGATATTTCAGCGTCTTCTCCAAGGCATTTGTCATATGCGAACCTTCTCCGACGTAGTTTAGAAAGATGTTTGTTTGTTTGTTATTTGGTTTTTAGGAGCATTAGCAACTAAGGCCATATTGCTCCGGGGATATGCGGTGGTCATTCCCTGACCTTTCCGCATCCTCCGTATTTGGTGGGCACGGGCTCGAACCCCGGTCTAATCAAGAGGCGTGTGCTACGCACTGCTGCTCCTGCCCACCTGGCTACGGAGGCACCTAGAAAGATGTGCAATGTCTGTTTTAACTGAGTGGGGACAAGTTTAATTTGCATACATGACATTGAATGGTTGGTTCCTTCCCATCACGGTAGGCTAGATAGACGGATTGTTGCAAGTTATTCTGTTTCTGTGACATGCCTGATTCTTTAAATCACTTGGAAGTAGTGAACAATGTTCAGTTTTATTAGGTAGTCTTTAATTCCAAGTAGTTTGTTTGCTCTGGCACTATTAAGCTTGCACCTTTTATATTCGCATTTCCAAAGATATTACTGAGAAAACACAAGAAAGCATAAATGTTTGTGACAGGTGTACTAAGCATAAAAGACAGAAGAGAGGGAGGATTTCCCTAGGGAACTCGGTAGTGGTGATGCTTTGTGACTCGGTCAAGGTTGACTCATTATCCCTTTAAGCCTTTAGGGTAGTGGGGCATTTGCTAGATTCTTGAGGGCTAAAGTGCTGTGCATACATCGTAATGAAATACTTCAAACGTGAGCGGGAATAATTAAAAAATCAGAAATACCTGTTTATCATATCACGAAGATGATACCACATCAAGCTTCAGCAGAGGAAGAGGAATTCATTGGTAGGCGAATCATTTCATAACGTTAAGTATAACTAATCTAAAACTCAATTAATATCAGGAGGGTAAACGAACACTATGCTACAACTCTCACATGTGCATCACTCTCTACAAAACTTAACTCTCTTACAAAACTTAATTCTCTTAACTCTCTACAAAATCACTCTCTGCAAAACTTAACTCTCTTAACTGTGTACAAAACAAGTCAGTTTAACAAGATAAGCATGAGACAACAGTCATACAGGATTATATACGTGCATGCGCTGCTGTGCTGATCAACTGCTCATACTTGCATTACATCAAAAGATCTAATTCACAGTCAGTGTAGGCGCCTCCGTAGCCAGGTGGGAAGGAGCAGCAGCGCATAGCACACGCTTCTTGATTAGACCGGGGTTCACCACCAAATACGGAGGATGCAGAAAGGTCAGGGAATGACCACTGCATATCCCGGAGCAATATGGCCTTGGTTGCTAATGCTAAAAACCAAATAAACAAACAAACAAACAAACAAACAGTCAGTGTGTTAATACAGTAAAATTTACTATAAGAAATATTTTACTCCTCTTTTCCCACTTTTCAGAATAAAAGTACCTAGGGCCTACAAACATCAAAATCCGGCCCTGCCTGGTATCCTAGAGTGTGTGTGTGTGAGATTCCAGCAGAACACAATGGTGTTGTGATTTTGCTGAGACATAGTGAATTTGATTTTAATTTCTCTTAACCTGACATTGGTTGTGTCCCTACTTGTAGCAAAATGTGTGGAGGCAAAATTTATCTGCACAAAGGTATAAAGTATTTCAGTTGCATGGAGCTGTATCTTTTATTTGAACTTTTCAATTTACTCTACCCTAAAAATTGTATTTTCACTATTGTTATTGCCTATAACAGTGCCAAAGCTTTCTGCTTCATTCATCAAAATGACCACTGCCATTACCCCCAGGAGCTCACATCTGGTGAGTATGGGGCTTGGCACACCCAGGGTCCTGAGCTGGATATCATCATTCTTCTCTTCCTTAGTGATTCCTTTCTACTCTCTCTCTCTCTCAGGGTAATAGGGAATTTTTTTTTTTTTTTTTTTTGCCTGGTGCAGCATAAGCCTCAGGCTTCCTTGCACCATATGGCTAATAATAATAATAATAATAATAATAATAATGAGTTTTCAGAACCTTACATATCCCATGACCTTGGGCTATTCATTCCCATGAGCACTGTTGCGTGTGCTTTTACTGACAGAGGATTGGCAGCTGTAACTCAAAACACATATTAAATGATCAGTTCACATTTATTGACAACAAAACTGTGATTTGTGAACCTTGTGGTAAATATTTTAATTATCATCACAGTATGTCAATGCTTGAATATCATTTGTGAAATAGACTTGCAGTTGGAACTTCACCATCTGAACAAACCAGTGTTAGTAGTGCTAAAATGCACCAGATATTTTGGATGACATGCATTGAAAAGGGAAATCAGTGAATCAAGCTCAATACGATAGGTTAACCAACTCCATTGCCAAATGGGTTGCACAAAACTGTCATCCAATTAATATTGTTAAGGACAACTTGCAAGAATTATTCATGTTGCTTCATGTAATAAAGCATATATTTTACCATCACATTCAACAATTAGAGCAAGGCTCAATATGCTCTATGAATCCGAAAAATCAAATAGCTGCTCCAAAGTGCCGTGAATGTTTTATTGACAACTGACTATTATTATTATTATTATTATTATTATTATTATTAGCCATATGGTGCAAGGAAGCCTGAGGCTTATGCTGCACCAGCCAAAATTTCCGAGTTACCCTGAGAGGGAGAGAGAGAGAAAGGAATCACCAAGAAAGAGAAGAATGATGATATCCAGCTCAGGACCCTGGGTGTCCCAATCCCATACTCACAGATGTGAGCCCTTGGGGCTATTTTTGGATAAGATAAAATAATTTGCAAATGCAAGTTATTTTGGTATAACATCTCATTTTATCGATAGTCAGTGGCATTTTCAAGCTTTTATTCTTGGTGTTTACACCGTGGAAGAACATCATTTCGCAGAAACCATAGCTCGACATATAAATAGCATGATCAATGATTGGCAACTAAGAACAAAATTAAGAATATAATAGATAATGTTCTATTCTATGCTATACAGATGTTAGTAAAGAAAGGTTTGGCCATAGCTGGTTTAGAAACTGTTGTCAAATGTCTTAAAATTGTGGTTCATTTTAAACACAGTCCTGCCAACTTTAACAAGTTGAAACAAGAACTGATTAAATGCCACCTGCCTCCAGAAATACCTATCCAGGATATTGCTACTAGATGGAACTCAACATTTAATATGCTAGAGCACCCCTTGAAGCAGAAAGATGCATCAATGACTGTACTATGTAGTCAAAAACACAACTTGTCATTTCCTAATGAAGATGAATGGGAAAAGTTTCATGCTAGAACCATGCAAAATAGCTACAGAGATACAGGATGGAGATAATTATGTATCATGTTCAGTTCCATGCTTTATGTATTTTTAAAAGAGAATGAAAATATCAGAAAATGATCCTGCTTATGTCTTAAGATTTAAAACTTTCTGTGATGATATCATCTGGAAGGTTGCAATCAAGAATTGCTGAAGATTGCTTTAGCTTTAGATCTCAGATTTAAAAAGTTGAAGTGCTTGCAGAAACAAGAGAGAAACAATGATGGTCAATTATTGAAAGTAAACTTAAGGGTCATAAAGTTGTTCATGACAGCTTTATGACCCTTTGCTGGAATGATAGTCATGCCAGGGATATGCACTACGAGAAGGGAGTCAGCCTCAACGAAAATCATCAAGTTCCAGTAAGTGATGTACATGCCAAAATTCCAGCAAAGAAAGTCAACTTGCTGTTTGATTTTTCATCCAATACAGATGATGATGAGACTGAAACGGCACGATCTGATGTGCACATTGCAATCGAATGTTATAAATCTGAGTCTGACATTAAGCAGAATGCTTCTCCACTACAGTGGTGGATTACACACTGTGCATTGCATCCACTTGTTGCTTGGCTTGTACTGAAATATCTGGCATCACCCACAGCTATTGTGCCACTTTTTTTGCTTGCTGGATATGTACTTGATAAAAAGTGAGCTTCGTTCAATGCTACCAACTTAAATTATTTGTCTCTTAGTAACTGGCTAAATGGAGAAAATGAATAATATTTTTAATTATCTCAGGACTAAAGTTCCTAATAAACATTTAATTTCAAGTTTTATTTTACTATATTATTTTAAATAAAGGCTGTTTTATTTTGGTAATAATTCATAGTTTGCTAGTAATTTTAATGCTTAATTTTCATTGTACATCAGGATTATCTGTGACTTAAAATTTAAGATTAAAAATAAGATTAACTGAAGATTAATTATTTTAATCAAAAGATTAATCATTCAGTTGACCTGTAATTAATAAGAGGTAGCTTAACAAAAATATGTTACAGTTATCTGTTGCATTACTACCACCTTAATCGTCTTTTTTACAATAATCATGAAATAATATGATATTTATATTAAACTGAAATGAAAATAAAAATTTTTGAAGGTATGGTACCCTCAGTACTTTTTTTTTGCTTACTTCCTGATTCATCTAGCTGTGGCTCAAAGTATTGTATCAGGTTGGTTGTGATGGAGTTTTCCAAAATCTCTTTGATGCTTTTGTTTCTCCTTTTTTACTATTGTGAATTCAGGTGTCATCAGTGAAAATTTCTAAGTTTTCAAAGTTGTTAATATTTGAGGTATTGATGATGTTGCATCTGATTTGTGATATACTCTCTTGCTTCATCAATAGCATGTGGCAACATTCTGCCACATGCTGTTGATGAAGCAAGAGAGCATATCACAAACCAGTTACAATATCATCAATACTTCAAATATTAACAACATTGAAAACATAGAAATCACTGATGCACATTTGTATTTATCTCTTATCAAAAAAAAATTCATCGATTGTCCCTCATTTGGTATCAACTGGGTTTAGATTTCATCAGAAGCTGGAGGAATTGTTAAAGGCCTCTTCAATCAGGACTACAGTCAGCCAGTCTTTGATGAATAGTGTATAATCTTTTCCCCTTTGGAGCTATACTGGGATAGAATTTTTCTCAGTAGTGTGAACTGTGCTTATTAACAGCAGAGACTGCTTCTCTGCTATTAACAATTTCAGAGATATGGTGTTATTCAGATATAAGGAATACAGAATTTGAATATATGGGGAGTATACAGAAAGGAGTATACAGGATAGGTATGCCCTTAGTTAAAAAGGACATAAATTCTAAGGCAGTGCATCCAGTTGACATGGGTGGTCAGTGCAATGTTGAGTCAATTTGGTGGGACAAGAACACTGGGAAAGCAAAAATGAGAGTAGGACAGCGTTTTAGGCCTAAAGACTCTGAGGAGCACAGTGAACAGCTGTATAGAAAAATAGACCAGGCCAGTAAATCAAAATGTCTTATAATTGGGGGTTTTAACTTTCCAGATATTGATTGGAATTTGGGTTGGTTTGCAAGACTTTTGTGGATTTATTGGATGATTGTTTTCTCAGCAGCACATTAGAGAGAGAGAGAGAGAGTAATACTCTTGATCTGATTACACTGATCAACACATAAAATGTTACAAAAATGAAAATACCCAATCTTGCCTAATTTTATGCTGCTAAACATGAAAATCACATTACAATTCGTTGATTGGCTCTTGTTTTCGAATTACGCGAGTTATTCTACACTATCAACTACAGTTCTGAGCAAAACGCATGGCAACATTGCTGTTTCAGTACTGCCATGCTCTTATCACGTGATCGGTGACAGATGCCGATCACGTGATAAGAACACGTTCTGCATCACATCACATGATAAGCTTTTGTCGCCTCAAATGTGTCTTCAACTCTGTTGCAGTAATCCTCGAATATGACTAGGCACTAGGTGATTTGTACTTATTTAATGATTATTCTCTGTGAGATTCCTACTTTTTGCGCAGTATTTGTGTCATGTAAGATTTATGTGCCCCGTAATTGTGTGAATAATCCGGAAGACTTCGGTTATGCATGTGGAGAAGTCACATTAGCTTTGAAAAAGCATCTCTTAACTCGAGCCATAAAAAAGCTTACTTCTTGTACTTTGGGTGTAAAGTAGGCAACCAGGACAAAAACTGGGCTTCACACATATGCTGCACTACCTGTTCATCAAAACTCAATGCGTGTCTTTCTGAACCACATAAGATCACAGAAAGTGAGCTTAATGATCTCATCAGGGATCTTGAACTGCCAAAGAATAAGGCAGAGCTTTTGGCCTGGAGGCTACAGCAGTATAATCTTCTAGAATCTAGATCATTCTATGAAATTGGCAACATTTCATACTCAAAATAAAGACTATGGTAAACAGAAGGTGAATTCGTTATTTGTAAGGATGTTGATGGTCTAATGGGAGCAATGAACATGAGGCACATTCCCGAAGAATGGCAAATATTTATAGACGCTTCTAAGGCTGTGTTATTACACAATGGAAATATGGTGCCTTCAGTACCTCTTGCATATGCCGTCCACAAAAAAGAAAATACACAAACATGGAGAATATCCCCTTAGGTGTACACTATCAGAAGTATGATTGGATGATACGTGGTGATTTAAAGGTAAGCATTTTATTAGGATTACAAAAGGGTTACACTAAGTATTGTTGCTTTCCCTGCGAGTGGGATAGTCATGCCAGGGATATGCACTACGAGAAGGGAGTTAGCCTCAACGAAAATCATTAACACCTGAAATGAAGAATGTAGCATTTAAACCTCTGGTAGATACAAATAAAGTTTTGCTTTCACCACTCCACATCAAACTGGGACTCGTGAAAATTTCATGAAGTCTTTGGAAGTGAACAGTTCTGCATTTCACATACCTGCAAGAGAAATTCCCCAGAGTTAGTGGAGATTCAGATGTCTGTATCATTATTGAGGGCTCCAGGGTTACCTCCATTCTCCACTGAGTCCTCTGTACTGGGCATAGCCCAAGCCATTACTTCCAGCCAACAACAGAACATGTTCTGCCAGACCCAACAGGCATATAGCAGCCATGATACACCAGGTCTAGTGCTCCCTGACCCCCCATCCCTAACCACGTGGAGGCTGCTATAGACGACTCTTTACTGGGATCCAGAGTAGCTTGGGGGCCCCCGAGTAGTAGTGAAAGGAGTTGGTGATAGTGGGGAGAAGTTTCAGATGTTTGGTTGTGGGGGATAAGAGGATAGTAAGTTGGGAATGGGAGAAGGAGGCATTCCCTAAAAACTAAGTGATGAGAGATTGCAGTGCTAGACAGTGAATCGATCCCTCCCCAGAAAAGGGTCAGAAAGTCCACCTAGTGATGAGTCCCCAGAGGGGTTGGTATCCTACTAAGGGTTAGCAAGTGGTTCTCTGGTAGGGAGCCTACTAGGCTTAGGCCTGTTTCTTACTCAGCATGACTGAGTCAGATAATGTAATCCCACCCTAATATGAGGTTAGCTGTCATGGTCTGGAGTATCTTCCGAGTTTGCTAGTCATTGTCGCTGGGTTCCAAGAAGATTAAGGCAGGTCCACAAATAAGGCAACTTTCCAAACACGAACAGTTCGAATGTGTCCTTAGTAATAGCAAGAAATCAGTGTGGAAAGCCTTTCAAAATGTTTCAACTGGTTTTCTAGGAAATGTTAAAACCGGCAACTGCAGGCAGCTTATGGAAGCTCTCATTACTTCTTATGAAAAACTGGGTTGCAACATGTTATTGAAGATATATTTCTTCATGCACTCGCACCTGGATTTCTTCCTGCCAAACTGCAGTGCTGTCAGCAACAAACATGATGAGTGCTTCCATCAAGACATCACAGCGATGGAACAAAGGTACAAAAGAAAATGGAACGCCACCATGTTAGCCGATTGTTGGATGGTGAAAAGGGATGCTCCTGAATACCTACAGCTGAATACCAGCAAAAAGGTCCTGTGTTTGATACAGGTATGTTCTAGCTACATCTTACTGCGATATAAATAAAAAATACCTTGTATAAATTCTTTGTAAAATACCTTATAAAAATTACTTTTTTTTGAAAACAAGAGCCTGCCATTTTAAGCACTATTTCCATGTTAGCATCCCAATATCTATAAAGTAAACTTACCGTCATGCCTGCAACAAGATATGACCCAAAATTTGTTATTCAGTGTTATCAGCACATGATTATTTATGCATTAAGAATCTGCAGATAAAAGAACCAGTAGGTGGCAGTGATCTAGTAGCATAGCTTGGTGGGGCCTGGGTGGCACTTTTTTGGGGGTGGTACTTTCACGTGAGACACAATTTTATTTTTCAATGATTCTTTTATTTATGTTAACTTAGTAATTTTTATTACTTAACTTTTTTTTAATTTAAAAAAATATTTTATTATTTAGTTGTTGAGAGGAGTTTTTCTAAATTAAAATTGATTAAGAATTACCTAAGATCTACAATGCATTAAAGAAATCTTGCCGTACTGTCTATAGAACAGCAACTGAGTGATGAAATAGACTTCGACAATGTCATCGACGATTTTGCTAACAGAAAAGCAAGAAAAATAACATTTTAGAATGTTGGAATTAAAGTTTTACTTCAAAAATACACATAGTGTTTTAATTTATTTCCCTATACGTCATTTTGACTTTGTGTAGTATTTTTGGTGTGTATTGAGAGGGGTGGCAAAAGCTCTAGCTACGGTACAGCAGTGATCACAGTATATTCAATATAAATATAAATTGAATCATCAATATAAATAAAATTTTCTATTTATACTCCGGGACGACCAAACGGTCAGAGGAGTTTACAAGATACACAGAATACTAGGAATGGCACCGTATTCAGCAGTCACGGGCTTGAACCCCAGTCACTCAAAGCACGTGTACTTATGCACCTGCGCGCCTAGTGGTCAGGCGTGCGGGTGCATAAGTACACGTGCTTTGAGTGACCGGGGTTCAAGCCCGTGACTGCTGAATAAGGTGCCGTTCCTAGTATTCTGTGTATCTTGTAAACTCCTCTAACCGTTTGGTCGTCCCGGAGTATAAATAGAAAATTTTATTTATATTGATGTTGGAATAACTTAAAGATGTAACTACCATCAAGTGTAAAGGGAAGGATTTTTGCTTTTGTAAAGATGACTACAGAGGTTTCACATAGTTTTTAATTTCTATACAGTAGGACCATCTGATAATATTACCATAAGCCAGGGGATTGGCAACCTTTTTCGAGTGAAGAGCCATTTTTGATCTAATTAAAAAAAAAAAAAAAAGAATCTGAAGAGCTGCACCTCAGCTCAAGCTGGGTGGAGGTGGAGCTTTTTAAAAAATGGAATAGAGTGGGAAGATGTTTTATTAAAAAATATATATTTTTGAAATATTATTTATTAATACTCAAAAAACATAATAAACATCCAATTAGGTACAAATTAATATGACTTTTGCTGCTGAACTTCTTGAGCAAGTCTCAACATCAGGCGAGTATGCTGTAATTTTCACCTTTAAACATGCTGTGAGACTTGTATTGTTCAGATGGTTTCTTTATTTATTTTTAATAGAGTTCATATAAAAAATATTTGCTCACAGAAATACATCAAACCAAAATTTGAGAGAAGTCCAAACACAAATATTTTCAAATTTATATACGTGTCCACGGTAAGCTACTCCATGTATCAAACACAATTTGTCTTGCTTTTTCAACTCATCTATCGTAATCCATTTGTGTAGAATTGCGAGGGCAGCTTTTTGCCTCTCCAAAGCCGTGTAGAATTTGCCAAAAATGCATACAGCTTGGTCCATTCCTTCTTAAATTCATGGTTTTCTTGCTCAGTTTTTCTCTCTGGAGATGACATTTTAAAAATGATAGCAATTTTAATTTCCTCTTATTTCACTTGTTTAATAATAAATACCACGTCACTTATTTAAAAAGTCATATTTAGACAGTTATACTTCAGTCACAGCATTTGTTTGTTAAGGGGAAATCTTGTCTGACCAATTTGACTGGATACTAAGGTGCATTCCCAAAGAAACTGGATGTAAAAAAAAAATTTTGATATCATATACTTGGATTTCACGAAAACTTTTGATACTCTTGTACATAAAGGGCTGCTCTACTAATTGGAGTATTATTATTATTGTTGTTGTTGCTTTTATATTATTTCTCCCAGACTGGGGGATTCCACTCCGTGACAGGTACCGTTACCAAGCACACAGGGTGGTTGTAATGTCTGGTGTTACTGTCGGTCTAGGAAATCTCTGACTATCCTACAGGTGTTCAGGATTGTGACTTTCTGGAGTTCCTTGTAGGTGTTCTCTGGGAGACCTATTGCTGCTAGGCTGCTATGTAGAGTCTTTGGTACCATACCGGTGGTTGACACAATGATTGGGATGGTTGATATTTCTTGCATATGCCACATCTCCTTGATCTCATGTCTCAGGTTCATGTACTTCCTAATTTTTTCCTCATGGGTTTTCTGGATATTGCTAGTATTCGGAACCGCTATGTCAATCAGGTAGGTAGCCTTTTCCATCTTGTCCACAAGGGTTATGTCCGGTCTGTTGTGCGGGATGGTCTTATCCGTTATTATGGTGCAGTCCCAGTACAGCTTGTGGTTTCGTGTCTCTAGTACTGCCTGGGGTTCATACTTGTAGTATGGTACACTTTCTTTGGTCAACTGGTATTTCCTCGCTAGCTTCTGATGTATTATCCTGGCTACCTGGTCGTGTCTATGAGTGTACTCAGTCTGGGTGATCACCTTGCACCCCCACTGAGGTGTTGGATCATTTCTGAGGCCAGGTGGCATCGTCGACATGTGTCATCTGAAATTCCGGACTCCTTTGCAATGTATTTTCTATAGTATCTGGTGTTGATTACCTGGCCTTAGATGGCCAGCATGAATCCTTCAGTCTCGGGGAAGAGCGTCCCACTTGTGAGCCATGCATTGGAAGCAGTGTTATCGATGTGATCTTGATGGAGGTCATTGTAGTGTCTGCCATGGAGACACTACTTTGCCCGTCTTTCTAACTTTATTTCTTGTACCGTCTGGGCGGGATGGGTTTCCTCGCTTAGGTTGAGTGGGGTATAATCCTTCGGGTTAGCTATCGCTGTTTTCTGTTGTTCTATCAGGCCCCTTTCCGAGGTATTGTTATTCTCTCTACTACTGACTTCAGGTGGTGTTGGCGACTCTTGGTCAACATTATCCTGGTCTTTCGCATGATATCTTCTAGCTCAGTGTTAGTCCAATCTATGACCCCGAATGTGTATGTTAGTACTTGAGCTGCATTGGTGTTTATGGCTTTAACTGTGTTCCCTCCATTCAATTTTGCTTTCAGCAGGCTTCTGAGTCTCTGATGAAATTTTTTAGTCAGGCACTTCTTGATTTCCTTGTGTTCTAACTGCTCAGCCTGCATCATACCTAGGTATTTGTAGGTCTCTCCTTCTGTCATAGCTTCGATCTCTTTACCAGTCAACAGCTGGTAGTTTCAGCCAACTAATTTTCCCTGGTGCAGTGTTGTGGGTCTTGCATTTTTCTAGACCAAATTCCATCCTGATGTCCTTGCTGAATTCTTCGGTGATCCGGAGTAGTTGCTGGAGTTGCTTCTCGGTTGCTGCATAGAGCTTGATGTCATCCATGTACATCAGGTGGGTGTACAGGTTCTTTCTTCCTTCTTTGAGGTTATATCCATACTTGCTGCCATTGAGCATGGTGGATAGCGGGTTGAGTGCTAGACAGAACCATAGTGGGCTCAGAGCATCTCCCTGAAAAAATTCTCTCCTAATGGGGATTGGCCTGGTTGTGATGTTCTCGACCTTAATGGTGGTTTGACTATCGGATTGACCTTGTAGATCTTCAGGGTCTCTATTAGCCAGCTATGAGGTACAGAGCCGAAGGCCTTGCAGTAATCGATGTAGGCCGTGTATAGGGTGCGGTGCTTCTTGAAGGCTTGCTCCATAACTGCAGCATCTATGGTCAATTGCTCCTTGCATCCTTTCTGCCATTCGGCCATTACGTTCTGACTCTCTAAGTGGTCTGATATCTTCTTGATTATGCAGCTGGTCAGGATCTTGTACATCATTGGGAGGCATGTGATTAGCCTGTATTTCACCGGGTTTCTTGTATCTTCATCTTTAGGCTTCAGATATGTGACTCCCTCATGAGAAACTTCGGGATTGTCTCCAGGTGCCTTATCATTCGAGCGAACTGCTCTGCTAGATGCTTGTGTGTGTGTGCAGGTGAGCTTCTTGTACCAGTAGTTGTGGATGTTATCAATTCCCGGGGTTCACCAGTTCTGGGTGTTCCTGATGGACCGTTTTACTTCTTCTTCTCGAATCTCCCACTATCTCATCTCTTGTATGTCCTCCTTCATTTTCTTCCATTCTACTTCTATCCAGGGTGCTCTGCTGTTATGTCTTACTTCACTGCTCCAGATATTTCCCCAGAACTCTTCGATTGTCTTCTTCTCGGGTGGTCTGTTTCCTGCTTTCTCGTGTTCACCTAGTTTCCTGTAGAAGGCTCTTTGGTCCTCATCAAAGATTCGGTTGTTTTATTTTCCTCTGGGAGCTCTCTTTGTATCGGTGTAGTCTCTTGCTGAGTGCGAGGATTATTATTATTATTATTTGCCATTGCAAGAAAAATTAAGGCATTTGCTGCACCAGCCAAAAAAAAAAAAAAAAAAAATTGAGTTACCCTGAGAGAGAGAGAGAGAGAACTAGAAGAGAATCACTAAAAAAGAGAAGAAAGGTGATATCCGGCTCAGGACCCTGGGTGTGCCAAACCCATACTCACCAGATGTGAGCCCCTGAGGCTGATTATAAGTGGGCGTTGCTCTTTGTGAATTAATGTTATTAATGTACTCCTCAGAGTTCAGTGTTGGACCCATTATTGTTTACAGTACAGGTAGATCATCAATAATCCGGCAGCGTTGGGACCTGTGGGGGTGCTGGATTAGTGAGTTTGCCGGATCACCGGTGGTTATTTTAGCACATACATTTTACCGAACAGCTAACCACCTTCTACCTTTAACACATTGACTGGGCCCCGAGTGGCAAGTGATAGTGACCTAGCAATTTTTTGTGCCATATATATAGAGTTCTCTTACTCAGAAAATAAGTTATATTTATTTTAGTGTCTTTTCTTCCTGCTTTACTCAAGTGATTCTTTACTTAAAAGCTTTCAAGTAAGAATCCAGAAAGGAAATTCGCCTTTCTTTTCTTATACATATATATTTATTTAACCCGTACTAACCCAACTAACTTCCTCAACTGCTTGGTCACTGGTGGCACCGCTCCTGGGAGAAGAAAGTTACTCTCCCTGGGCTAAAAGGAGCAAAGATGGACTTAAATAATTTTCCTCCTTTTGAGCCTTCAAGCTGAAAGTCAGAAATGTCCAATGAAAACTCAAACCAACCTAAAAGACTTCAAATAGAAGTAGAGTGTCATAACCTCCCTAACTTTCTGGTGATACACGCTCTGTCTACTCAGCCTGTGGGCAAGCTATCACCATTTATGATCCAAAAATATTTAGAATCAATTGCAGGATCACCAAAAATGGTGAAGAGACTACAATCAGGAGACCTCCTGGTTGAAACAGCCACCGCCAAACATTGAGTGGCTATTAAAGACAAAAACATTTTGTGGGTTGCCAGTATCTGTTACTCCCCACAATACTTTAAATTCATCGAAAGGCATCATCACAGAGTGGGACCTGCTTTCAGTGTCTGAGGAGTTAGTCCACGAACTTAGTAAGCAGAAGGTAATCAGTGTGAAGCGCATAATGATTAAAAAAGATGGAAATCTCATGCCAACTCGATCCATCGTTTTAACCTTCAGCACTCCTGATTTGCCATCCACTGTAAAAGCTGGCTATTTAAACTGCCGGATTCGGCTGTACATCCCGAATCCTCTTCGCTGTTTTAAATGCCAGAAATATGGCCATTCTCAGCAGGCATGCAGAGGTGATGTCATCTGTCCTATATGTGGCTCTAAAGACCATACACAAGCAGATTTCTCAGCCTCAATCCCCGTGTGTGCCAACTGCAAAGGAAGTCATCCTGCGTTTTCTAAATCATGCGATATGTGGAAAACTGGAAAGAAAATTCAGCAATACAAAATAGAACATAAAAGTAACATATCCTGAAGCACGAAGACAAATTATGTCGACCATGCCCAGTCAATCTTATGCATCTCGCACCCGAAGCTATATTTCAACTGCAGCGCAAACAGATGTGTCAATACCACCGAACACCTCTTTGGCAAATTGGGTTAAAGAAACCTTATCAGCCTCCAGAAAAGATACTCCTAAACCTAAAACCAGTGAAGCCACAACCATCCTAATTAGTATCCCAACTGATACTCCAACAGTCTCGCAGGACACTGAAAGAATGAAAACTACTAAAGATTGTAAGAAAGTCGAACTTCAAACAAACAGTATGGAAGTGGATGTACACTCAGATTATGAGGAACCCATCCTAGAATTGCATGCCAATGACACTATGGATATTGGTCGCCCCACATTCCCAAAAAAAGACCAGGAAAAATGTCCAGCATCCAAAAAAACAGCCAGATGAATCATCTTCAAATAAACCTAAATAATGTGTAACATCATACATGGAATTGCAGAGGACTAAGCAGCCATTCTGATGACTTAAAAGATTTAATAGCTCAATTCAACCCCATAGGTGTATGCCTGCAGGAAACATTCTTGTCACCCCAAGTTTTGCCAAAATTCTCCAATTATATGATGTATAGGTGAGATAGAAACTCAGAGTCTGCTGCACGTGGAGGAGTAGCCATTCTGGTTAATTCTAACGTGCCATCCAAGCCGATCCAGTTAATAACAAATCTTGAAACTGTGGCTACTCGTATTGCAGTTGGTACATCAGTTACTCTTGTTACCGTTTATATTCCACCATCTCTACCTCTTCACCATTCAGAATTTGACAATCTCATTACACAACTCCCAATTCCAATTTGTCTTTTCGGTGACTTTAGTGGACACCATCCATTGTGGGGGTCCGCTACAATGGACAGAAGAGGCAAATTAATTAAAAAATTTATGAATAATAGCGATCTTAATTTACTAAACACTGGATCTCCTACTTACATCCACCTACCTACAGGATCTACTTCTGCAGTTGGCTTATCAATTTGCTCTCCGTCCATCTTTCGAATCCTGACATGGTCGGTATTATCCGATCCCTTTAACATGACCACTTTCCAATTATTTGCTCAATACAAACAGCGGTAACTCAAAATCCTAACCAACGATCCAATTGAAAGTTTAGTAAGGCAAACTGGGATGGCTATTCTGCCCAAATGCTCTTAGACAGAATTTATGTCCAACAGAAACATATTGATGATGTAACTACTTACATCACCAATCAGATTCTGACTGCGGCAAATGCTTTCGTTCCAAAATCCAAGACATTTCGTGCTCACCGAAATCACTGGTGAAATGCAGAGTGCTCTATTGCCCAACAAGATAAAAACCGTGCATGGAATGATTTTCGGAAGTGTCCTGCTACCACTAACTTAATTGCTTATAAAAGGCTTAAAGCAAAGCAAGGCAAATTTGAAGGAAAGCAAAACGCGAGTCGTGGATTTCTTTTGCATCAACCATCACAAAAGACACTGACACACAAATCATCTGGAGAAGGATACAGGCACTAAATGGCAAATTTGTTCGGCCGCCCTCTCCTATACTTCACTGGAAAGGAAAAAACATGTCTACGCTGAAGAAGTTGCCAATGCGTTAGCAGAATCTTTTGCCACCATCTCTGCTACTGTTTCCTATGCATCCTCCTTCCAGAGCATTAAATATCGTGCAGAACGGTATAAAATTAACTTCTCAATGTGCCACTCCTTTCCGTACAATCAACCCTTTACATTAATAGAACTGAAAGAATCATTAAATAGATCTCACAACAGTGATTCAGGGCCAGATGGTGTTCATTACATTATGCTGAAGCATTTACATGAAGAGGACTTGTGTACCCTGTTGATTTTCTACAATCGGATCTTCTCTGAAAATGTCTATCCTTCTTCCTGGCGCCATTCGTTCATTATCGCCTTACCAAAACCAGGCAAAGATCCTACCCTGGTTCAAAATTATAGGCCAATATCTCTTACGAGCTGCGTAGAGAAAATTTTTGAAAGGATGATTCATACAAGACTCATTTACATCCTGGAGTCACAGAGTCTCCTTCCAGACCATCAGTATGGATTTCGGAAGAACAGATCAACGCTAGACATGCTTATCAAAGCTGAATCTCATATTCGCAATGCCTTTGTCATGAGACAACATCTAGTCATGGCCAACTTAGATCTTGAAAAGGCATTCAACATGACTTGGCGTCATGGTATTATAATGGATCTTTACCATCTAGGTCTAAGGGGACAATTGCCTGAATTAATTCAAAATTTCTTGCGACTTCGGTATTTTCAGGTCCGATATAAAAATGCACTCTCTACATCTCGCATTCAAGAGGAAGGCGTACCACAGGGTTCGATACTTAGTCCAACACTATTCGCAATTCGAGTTTGCAATATGACACGGAACATCCCAAAAACCGTTGAAACTTACATGTATGCAGATGATCTTACCATTTCCTGTCAGTCCAAAAGTATGAACACCATTGAACAGCAGCTCCAACTAGCCATAAACAAAATAGAATCTTGGGCTTCACGGAATGGTTATCGACTCTCAGAAAATAAATGTACTGCCACTCACTTCTGCAAGTTACAGGCTCTCCATCCTGACCCTGAACTAGAAATAAACAAAACTCCAATCCCACTTGTTAATACCATTAGATTTCTTGGACTGATATTGGACAGCAAGCTAAACTTCCAAGCTCACGTCACTCATTTAAGAACTACTTGTCTAAAGCATATGAATATACTTCGATCAGTCTCATCCATGTCATGGGGAGCTGATCAGTATACCTTACTACACTTGTACAAATCGCTAATCCATTCATGCCTGGATTACAGTTCTTCAGTATATGACTCTGCTAGAGTAAGCACATTAGAATGGCTGAACGTCATACAGCACAGTGCTCTGAAGACAGCCCTAGGAGCTTTCAGGACTTCTCTGATCCAAAGTCTTTATATTGAAGCACATGATCCCCCATTACACCTACGTAGAAAAATACTACTGCTCCAATATGCTTTTAAGATCCAGAGTCTACCATCGCACCCCAGTTGGGAGTATCTTTATAATACTCAGTGGGAATCATTCTATGAGAGCAAGCCAAATGAAAATAGACCTGCTTCACTCAGGATTAAAGAGCTTGTTCAGAGTTGGAATGTCAATTTAAATGAAATTTTTCAGGACACAACTGCACCTGTTCCACCTTAGACATGTGTCTGTCTCTCATGATGTGCACTTTCTCCAGTGGGGGAAAAATATTATACCCCTGCAATATCAGACAATTACACTCAGTTCATGCTACTATGAACAACCATGCCTATAAAATAGGTGCTGCTGCAGTTTTTCCTTCATGTACGATTTCAGCCACACTACCGCTAGCTTGCAGCATCTTCACAGCTGAATTATATGCCATTAAGTTAGCGCTTAGTAAGATTATTGAGCTTTCCATCTGACCTGCCATAATTTACACCACTCCCATTATGGCAGAGACAGTGCTGTCTCTGCCATAAAGAAGAAGTTCTCATATTCTCATCCTATCTTGAAACAGATTCATTCCCAGCTATTCTGCTGCAGTGTGTCCAATCAGTCGATCAGTTTCTGCTGGATCCCTGACCATTCTGGCATTTCTGGAAATAAAAGTGCTGACTTTGCCGCTAAACATCCTCAAAGCGCTCTCTCACAATATCCTCATGTTCCTTACACTGACTATAAGTCTGTCATTCGTAAATCGTGCTATGATAAATGGTCACAGATCTGGAAAGGTAACATCAACAATAAACTTTACCAGATAAAAGAAGATCCAAACCTGCGGCTCTCTAGCTTCCAATGAAACAGATGAGAAGAAGTGGTATTGGCAAGGCTCAGAATTGGACACACTCACTATACCCATCTCTTCTTGCTACTGGGAGAAAACCCACCTCAGTGCTCATCCTGTCAGAAGCAACTTACAGTTCGTCAACCAGAAAATGACGAACTGTAAGTTGCGTCTGACGAACTGTCAGACGCAACTTACAGTTCGTCATTTTCTGGTTGATTGTATTCAACCATTCAATCAAACACTTTCCGGTCACTCTTAATGTTGAACATCTCATCTAATTTATCTCATATATTAGGAAATGAAGCCGATATACAAGAACTATTCATGTATTTAAAACATATTGGCCTGTACTGGAACATATAATTTAACATCTCTAACGATATGTTGCCTGTAAATAAACTGTGAACAGACAAAATTTGGCTTAAGTAGCTCTTGTGTCGTTAATCCCAATAAAAACAACAACACGTTGACTGCCAAGCTAGTTTAAGAAAAAAATTCCTCAGGGGCCAAAAAATATTTAGGAAATAATTTGATTAGTAATTGTAAAATAAATATTGTAATGTCAGTGTTGTCATTTTTTCGCTTAAAAAAAAAAAAAAAAGTATTTTTTTTATGTTGCATATATGTGGCCAACGTGGCCACATATGTTGGTTACTTTATTTCTTGTCGGCCACATACGTGTGACGCTATTATGGCATACATATGAAGGTTGTTTGTCATTAGTTGATTGCACATGCGGCGAGCACTGCAATAAAACTAATTTTGATAAAATAAGCTCTCAAACATCGCAATAAGTTTGTCAGAAATTTGTGAAAACAAGTTCGTTAGCATGCTGTGTTATCCATCATATTGTGTTGTGTTTTTCCGCAAGTTTGTATAAGTGTTTTGTAAAAAAAAAAAAAAAAAAAAAACCTAAAACGGAATGGCTAAAAGAAAATTATTATTATTATTATTATTAATAACAATAATAATAATTTTCTTACTAAGATAAGAGGAACTGAGAGAAATTGCTAGAATTTACAATTAAGCAGAGTTAAACTTCTCACAAATACACCGCTGTCGAGTTTTTTTTTCAGAAGTTCAACTTTATCTGTTATGGACAATGTACGGTGTTCGTGCTTTACACCACGAGAGGCACTTCCTTTATGCATTGGAACCATAGCTGGAGCTAAATGTGAGCAGGTTATAATAATAAATGCAGAAAAACAAGTGGGAATGGCTTGCCAGTGTTTACGAGTTCGTGCCAACAGTTGATGCTGCAACCAATGCCACCAAAACAGTAGCGGCAGGTCGGTGCGCCGACCTAGGAAATTTTAAATTACGATCACGGAAATTATGTCCGAATTAGCGGTGGCCAGATTAGTGATGGTCGACCTGTATTTATTAATAATATTGATGAAGGCATAGCAAGCTTATTGTTTAAGTTTTCAGATGATACAAAGGTTTACAGAGTGGTTAATCGTAGTATTGATTTCTCTGCATCTTACTCTACAGTAAGATGCAGAGAAATTAGGCAGATGTGCTGAGAAATGGCAATTGAAGTTTAACATTGAGAAATGCACAGTACTGCATATGGGTAGCAGTAATCCCAGTGTAACATACCAACTGTGTGGTATTACATTCAAGGTAGTGGAAAATGAAAAAGGCCTAGTGGTAATTGTGCAGTTAGATATGAAGTTCTATAAGCAGTGCAGACAGGTTCCTAGGACAGTTCATGGGGTTTTGTCAATGATATTAAGCAGGGTTTCCCGAAGTATGGCCTGCAACCCAGTACCATTTTGCGAAAAGAAAATACCGGTCCACGAACAACTTATTTGAAATATACCTACATAAAACTATAAGAAAATTTCCTGAAAAAATGAAAATGTGATAAAATACCAAATACCCAGTTATACTAAAAGTACTCATTAAATAAATATTTATTTGCCCAAAAGCAGACTCAAAAATATATCAGCTTTATGTAAACTTTTGATGTTAAACAAAGAAATGAATTACCTATCTTTTATTTATATTTACTGATGTTAATGAATACCTAATTGAATTATTACTGGTATGTTAAATGTCCTAATGGTAGTGTCATTATATCCTGAACCTATGAGTATAATTATTGAAAATACATTAATTTATAGCTGTAGGCGGGCCAAAAAAAAAAAACTACATACACCAGTCCAAGCTTGAAAAAGTTTGGGAAACCCTGATATAAATAGATAAGGAGGTGATTATCCCATTGTAAAAAGTAGTGATCAAGATACATTCTTAGTACTGCATACAGGTTTGGAGGCCTCATTTTAGGACGGATGTAGAGCTGCTGGAGCAGGTACAGAGAAGGGTGATGGGATTGGCAAGGGGAACAAATGGGTGCTCTTACCAGAAAAGTCTTCAGTTGTTCAAATTGCAACATTTGGACACTAGGCACCTTTGAGTTGATTGAGGGTGGTTTGTGGATTTAAATGAATTGAGCAAGCTCAGTGGTATTGGCATTCTTTCTCTTGCTCAGACTAGACACATAAGGGGGACATAAATTCAAATTGTGGAAGGATGGTTTTAGAAGAGATGTTCAGAAATTTACCTTTAGCCAGTCGATGTTTGTTTGCTGGAACAAACTTCCTTCTGTTTTGAAAGTGGATAGCTTCCACAACAACAACAACAACAGATGGAAGCTATTCGTCTCACAGATGAATAGCTTCTATTTAGCTAGTTGTTCTTTTAATAAATTGTTGGAAGAACTAATCAAACTATTGGAGGGGATTACTAGGTGAAATGTGAAGGTTTTTGTGGGGGGGGGGTGATGCTCTATAAGCTTGCTTCATTTGCCACTGCTAATACTAATTCCAAGTTTATTCAGTCAAACATGCAAATTGGCCCACACACACACACACACACACAGCAATATATTATATCGCTGTGAATGTGTTTGTTCCCATGTGAATTAGCACACTGTTAATGAGATAGTCAATGCACTGTTGGAACCAATTTGTAGTTGAAAAATTTATCAGTTTTTCACTGTTAATTAATTTAATTAAATAATTGGAATAAATTAATTGTTTATTTTATTTCACAAAATAATAAATTCTAATCATGTGGGTTGTTTTTCTGTCATGTTATTTAACATTAATAATATAGTTAAGCATCTTCAACTATTTAGAGCATAAAATGATGAATAACTGCATAAATTGTATTTTAAAATTTATTCCAAGTGCTGGTGTTGGAAGAAGTGGAGTATTTATCACACTGAGTATAGTATTAGAACGAATGCAATATGAAGGTGTGGTGGATATGTTTCAGACTGTCAGAACGTTACGTACTCAGAGGCCAGGCATAGTACAAACTGAGGTAAGTTTTAGTCATTCAGCAAATCAAATAGCAAACCTCTCTATTAACATTATGTGAATAACTTAATGTTTATTGTGTACAGAGCAGTTCTTTAAATGATTGTAATGTTAACCAGAACATTGTTATATTCCTTACCTGTATTGTGTTCTCAGATTAGATTAAATAGACATAACTGTGAGAATTTTATGGAATGATTATTGTTTAATTTATTTTTTTTTTTTTTGCCTGAAATGCTCTGTAATTAGCTAGAAGTGAAATCCTTTTATAATGCTTTTTGAATAGTGTCTCATATTACCTAATATAAACCAGTTTGGTAGTAATTCTAGGTGGTAGATAAATCTCATCAACCAGTGAAATTCAATCTCATCAATACCACTGCTTTGCTTATTGGAGGCTTGAAGTGGTGAAACCCATGTTTAGTTTATAGGAGGGTTGACCTCCCCTAAACTAAACATGGGTTCCGGTCAACCATCCCCCATCTCTTCCATCTTGCAGTATGAATGATGTCTTTTTAGGTTATGATGAACAGGGTGGCAAGATCCAAATTTCCTTGCATTTTGAGGGTATAGCTCTAAAACGGTGTTTGCAAACCGGTCACTAGTTAGTACACGGGACCGAACCTGTTGGTAACTTTATAGGAGGTTTCCAGATCAGCTAGTGTTGCTGATCTGGCTTGCTAATCTTGCTGCCCCTACTCTGACAGATAGTGACTAGAGGGAGTCAGAGTACTGTGTATGTAGGAGGCATTGTCGAGGCCACATTATGTCAAGGATCTGGGTATATTCTTACCATGTGTATGCCGTATCTAAAAATTTCAATGAAGAAATCCAGATGATATTTCTCCACTTGTTCTCTTTTTCTTACCATTGAATACACCATGAATTGTCACACTAACTGTCAAACACTTTTTCTTACCATTGTACTTCCTCCTACCATTGACTACACCATGAATTGTCAAACTAATAAAGCAAACTTATATGTAAAAAGATCTAAACCTCCAAAACACTTCCTAGTTCATTTCACAAATATGGATTACAAGAATGCAAAATGGGATGACCTGTGAGATTTCCTTTCTTCTTTTCCTTGGTTGGATTACTGTTTCAAAACTTCTGATGTCAACATTTGCTCAGATCATGTCAGTGAAATTATTCTTGTAGGAATGAAATCCTTTATCCCAAACTCCACTTTAAATCTTGTCCTTTATCTAAACCTTGGTTTTCCAATAAATGTGCTAAGGCTGTTCAAGAGAAGAATGTTGCATATCGTAATTGGCTTGTTTCCAATTCTTCAGTTTCATTTTCTGCCTACACCAGAGCTCGCAACAATTGTTAAGCAGTTATTAATCAATCCAAACTAGATTTTGAACAGGCTAAGAGTAGAAAACTTGCTTCTTGCCCTAATGGTATCTGAGCATTCTTGTCCCCAGCCAAAGCTATTGGCTGCAACCTTTGCCCATCTCTGCTCCCATCTCTGTCCAAACCAGATGGGTCTATTGCCACTTCAGCCAAGGATAAAGCTGACCTGCTAGCATCCCATTTTTCTTCCAACTCATGTATTAATGATCTTGGTAAAACACCTCCCACCATTTCCAGCACACTCCATTCAATGCCTCCTGTGGTCTTCCGTCAAAAGGATGTCAGAAGGATTTTGACGAATCTTGATGCTAAGATAGCTCCAGATCCTGATGGTATTTTTCCACTTGTTCTCAAAACCTGTGCCCCTGAACTTACTCCTGTTCTTTGCTGCCTTTATTCACTTTCTTATTCCAAAGGTGTTTTTCCTTCTGCTTGGAAATTTGCTCATATCCAGTCAGTTCCTAAAAAGGATGACAAATCCCTCCATCCAGTTATTATCCCATTGCAATTACTTCTTCTCTTTCTAAAGTAATGGAGAAACCAATTAACCGTCAACTCTTAAACTATCTAGAAACCTTCCATCTGATCAACAATCGCCAGTATAGATTCCATGAGTGTCGATCGACTGGTGATATTCTGCCTTATATTGCCCATTTAAGGGCAAATTCAATGGAAAAGTTTTCTAGAGCTTTCTTAGCATCAAGATTCGTCAAAATCCTTCTGACTTCCTTTTGCGATACAAGCAGTTGCTCTTGACATCTCGCGCCTCCGTAGCCAGGTGGGAAGGAGCAGCAGTGCGTAACACACGCTTCTTGATTAGACCGGGGTTCGAGCCCGTCACCACCAAATACGGAGGATGCGGAAAGGTCAGGGAATGACCACCGCATATCCCGGTGCAATATGGCCATAGTTGCTAATATGCTCCTAAAAAAAAAAAAAACCAAAAAACCAATCTTGACATCTCAAAGGCTTTTGATTGTGTTTGGCATAAAGGTCTTCTAAACAAGCTTCCCATCTTATGGTTTGCCAACTGATTTTTGTAATTTGTTATCCAGTTTTCTCTCTGATTGCTCAATTAGGGTGATGGTAGATATCTTCTAACTTCTCCACTAATGCTGGTATTCCCCAAGGTTCAGTTCTTTTCTCCCACTCTTTTCCTCTTGTATATTAATGACCTTCCATTGACTGGAAATCCCATCCATAGTTTTACCGATGATAGCACATTGCATTCCACTTTCCATTTTGAGAAACCTTGCCCTGCTCAATCAGCTTCAACTTCTTGAATATCCGCTACCAATTCCTGAAATGCCAATCTCCAGGTAATTCTCCAGTGGGGGCAAAGACAAGTTAGTTGATCTCAGTCCTTCTAAAACTCAGCCTTGTCTCATATCTTGCAAAAAGGATTCTTCTGCTCCTATGCTTATCTTTGGTGACACTCCGATTTCTAGGCAAAATTATATATCTATTTTGGGGATTACTCTGACTTCTAATCTCTCTTGGCACAAACACATTACAAATATTGCTTCCTCTGCATCAAAAAAACTTGGTTTTCTCTTTCGCTCTCAGCGTTACTTTTTTTCCAATCAGCTGTTCACTCTTTATAAATCGCAAATCCGCCCTACCATAGAATATTGTTCCCACATCTGGGGTGGTGCCCCCTGAAACCTCTCTCACGCTTCTTGATTCCGTTCAGAAGAGGTCAGTTAGGTTAATTAATGATTCATCTCTAACAGAGTCTCTCCACTCACTGTCTCATAGACGTACTGTTTCTGCTATGTGCATTTTCTACAGATACTTCCATGGGCACTGTTCTTCTGAATTGGCTTCTGTAATTCCTGCTGTCTCTTTCAAAACAGTCCGAACACATGCCACCACCAGCCAACATCCATTTACTGTTCAACTTCAAACTCACAGAACCACCTTTTCATCTTCCTCGTTTATTCATTGAACTGCCATTTTCTGGAACAACCTTCCTTCATACATATTTCCTGAAAATTACAGTCTACAGAAGTTCAAGTCTAATGTCAACAAGTATCTTCTTTCGTCTTCTCAACCTCCAATCCAAGCACGGTACTAAGTACTATAGGTTCTAATACCTCTTGTGTTTGGAGTTTTCCTTAAAAAAAAAAAAGAGTATGAACTTGGCACACCCATGGTCCTGAGCTGGATATCATCATTCTTCTCTTTTTTGGTGATTTCTCTCTCTCTCTCTCTCAGAAATATATATTTTTTGGCTGGTGCAGCATAAGCTTCAGGCTTCCTTGCATCATACGTCTAATAATGGTAATGAGCCTAGACCAGGGAATCTCAACGGGGACAATATTGCTTCCAAGGGGACAAAAAAATCATGGATATTACAATGGTTTGTGGTCCTCCAAGTTCAGTCTTACTCAAAAACATCTTATTCCTTACTATTTAATTTCTTTCATTGGGTTTTCTTTTCCTCTGAGACAACTGATTTTTAACATATAGTTGTATCATATTCAGAGTGAGTTAGAACTTTTGATAAAAGGAAGATAGCGGGCGTGATTTAATTCAACCACCTCTGATTTTCATAGGCATTAAATGCCTAAGTGCTTTTGGAGGTAATGTCTCCACAATCCTTGCATTTTGCACCTTTCTGACAGCTGTAACATTGGCAGCAGCATGGTAGACGTAGTTTATTTATTCTTTTGTTTCATTGATCAATATATGAGGCATGGATGGGATGAGGAAATGTTTCAGTGTACTGTATTGGGCACCTCCATAGCCAGGTGGGAAGGAGCAGCAGTGCGTAGCACACGTTTCTTGATTAGACTGGGGTTCGAGCCTGTCACCACCAAATACGGAGGATGCAGAAAGGTCAGGGAATGACCACCGCATATCCCGGAGCAATATGGCCTTAGTTGCTAATGCTCCTAAAAAACCAAATAGCAGTACTGTATTGTTTCTACTTTCTAAGCGACAATTCGTATTGATTTATTGTTTCCTTGTGGAAGTTGTTTATTTTTGATCCACAGTGCTTTTATGAGTGATATGGGCTATGAGAGTTAAATAAAAATAATTTATATTTTATTATTTAATTCTTTGTAGTTATTCAACCCACCACAATCATGTCAAGTGCTGGAAAGAAAAAGTGTTAACAGTATCTGGATGGATATCCAGCTTATGGTTTTATTGAAAGCCAATTCGACCCAAGACAGTCTTATGTGTAATAGTTCTTTTTCAAATGAGGCTATGAAACCATCAAGACTTTTAGATCACTTAAAAAGGAAACATCCCGATAAAGTTGGTAAATATATTGAATATTTTAAAAATTTAAAACCGAATTTTGAGCAATGTAACACTATTACTTCCTTATTTAAGAAGAACATACAAACAAATGAAGATGGAATGATTGCATCTTATAAATTTGCAGAATCATTGCAAAAACTGGTAGTGCTCATATAGTTTCTGAAACTGTTATACTACCTGCATTAGAGACTGTAATTTCAACAGTGATGCATCAAAACCCTTCCAGTATTTTAAAAGCATTGCCATTGAGCAAAAATTCAATTCGAAGACGAATCGATATGATGTCAGTTAACATCGAAGAGCAGCTAACTGACAAACTGAAAACGAGAAAATTTCCTATTCAGATTGATGAATCTACAGGTACTGACAATAAGGCCCTTCTAATGGCATATGTTCGTTATTTCAATGATGATTGTAAATTGCAAGAAATGTTGTTTGTAAAATCTATAGAAACCAACTCTACTAGAGCATTCATTTTTGCTGCTGTAAAAACATGATTTGATGACAAGTACCATTGGAAAATTTGGCATCGTATGCCACTGATTGTGCTCTCTCCATGGTTGAAAGACAAAAGTTTTATAGCCCACCTAAAGGAAGCGTGTCCCAAAATTCTTGCAATGCACTGACTTCATCTGGTTGCAAAAAATATTAGTCCACTTCTTTATCAATCTCTCAGTATAGTTATTAAAACTATCAATAAAATAAAGTCACACAGCAAATATGATCGTCTTTTCAGAAATTTTTGTGTTGATAATGAAGAACAGTATGGGAGGCTTCTTTTACATACAAAAGTCAGAGACAGCTTTCTAAAAAAAACTGTCTAACAAGATTTCTAAAACCTTTTTGATACGATAATTAGTTTTTTGAAAGTGAAGTTTAATACCTTTGAGGGCTTTGAGACCAGAAACACAAAACCAACTATATGGCTTGGATTTTTCGAAAACTGAATGAGGTATCACTTCAACTTCAAGGGAAATTATGGTGATAGACTGCAAATGCATATTAAAAGCCTTCACTGAAAAAACTGGAAATATTTGAAAGAAATTTAATGAGAAGTCAATTTCATGGCGTGCAAGAGTTAGTTGAAATCAATGAATCTCTCACCAAGAATGATCTTAAGAAGTATTCAGATCATTTATTTTTTTTTTAAGTGAAGCCATGGACATTAGATCCAATTGGATGTGATTTTGGGTGTGCTAGTAAAGAAATTCAAGAAGAACTCATGGCTGAGTTGTGGGGATCAAAAGAAACTAAACTTCTTTATCGAACAATGTGGTCTGAAATGGCCAAAGTACTTCTTTGTTTTCCAGTGTCTTATATGGTTGAAAGTGGTTTTAGTTCAGTAAATAAAATATTAATAAAGGAAACAGAACTGATATATGTTCAAGAGGAGACATTAGAATTAAACTTACTAACATCATACTAAACATTGAACTTTTAGCTAAGAAGCATCAGGCTCAGGGATCCCATTGAATAAAAAGAGTAAGTATAAAGTATTTTCTTGTTTAAAATTTCATGGGGCACAATTAGGAAAAAAACTGTCTGAAAATGCTCTTAAGGGGGCAATAATTAAAAAAGATTGAGAAACACTGGCCTAGACAATCTCTCCAGGGCCGATTTGATTGACAAGGCTGTCATCGTATACTCCCTCCTATTGTGAATTGCAGACACTTTCAAATCTAATCCTAACTCGTGACTTTTTTTCAACATTTACATGTACTTATTAAGTAAATCTGCAGATCTCCTACTCATAATGTCATTGGTGCCAACGTGTACAACATCACCCTTTGTGCCCTTAAAAGATGATATATGCTTTACGTCATCGACCTTTGCCCCTGGCAGACGTACCCTGATCCTATTCCACCTATCCTTTTTGCACAATATATTCCCCGTTTCCCTGACAATAGAGACACTGACAACTAGTTCCTGTGGGACCAGTACATTCTGCCCTGAAGATTGCTGCTGTGTTACCTGATGCACAAGAGTGAGCTGTGGCATTGAGTTGGGTAGCTGAGAGCTTGATGGGTCCCCCACTTTAATACCTTTGAGGGCATCTTCCATTAGTGAGAGAAACAAAAGCTCTGAAGACTAGGCACCTGCAAGGAGATCTGATTGTGGTGTTTAAGGTTTTGAATGGATTGTGAAAGCTGAGTTGTACAGAATCATTCCTCTTGCTCAGACTACACAACAGGACATAAATTAAAACTCAATGATGGTTTACAGGATAGATATGTGGAAATTTGCCTTCAGCCAGCAGGTAGTTGACCGTTGGAACAAGCCTACCTAGTGTTATGGTAGTGGGTGGTTTGAATAAATTCATGCAAGAACTAAAGAAACTATTAGAGGGGATGTATGGGAAGTTTTTTTGTTTTTTTTTTGTGGCTAATGCTGCATAATTTTCCACTACTAGTACTAAATATATTAATGTAATTAATTTATTTTCTTTTTATCATGGTATAAACATACTCCCAAATTTTTTGAACGTTTCATTAACTTCTTATATGTTATGTCTTCCAATTCAAAGTTATAGAATTCAACAAACTAAACTAGTATAGAAAATTATATAAATCCTTTATCTTATTTTCATTACAATTTGCAAGGAAGATTTTTTGTCTGCCACTTTTGTGTGCACCCAAAATTTTCTTCACCAAAACCACTTAAAGATAGATGGAAGGGAAATATATGCCCAGCTGCCCTCTTTATTTCCTTAGAACCAGCTTTTTAGCAAACTTACATGCATAAAAAATGTGAATGCCTTTAATAAAGTCATATTTGGCAGATCTAGTTTGAAAGTGAAAATGAATTCCTTCAAATGGCAATAAAAATTGCTGGGTAAACTTTAAAATTTTGAAAAACTGGAACATTTATACATCCCAAAAAAGAGACTTTTGTAACACCTGGACAAAAACATTGAAATCCAAGGCAAATTAGAAAACCTGGGAAATTAGAATGTGTGATCATCCTAATAAAAGAAGTGTATTGATATGACAATGAACTTGTTAAATCATGTGTTCATTATCACCATTATGGCTAAAACATTTTTTATTTTGCACCTTTTTCAGGCTGCTGTGAATTAGCATGTATTAATTATAAGTATTATAATATTATAATTTCTGTGTTTCTGTGATCAGAAGGATAATTAATTTTAATTTAAACTTGTTTTTCAGTATATCTTACATATCATATACAATTATTTTGTATTATTTTTGATAGTATGATTTCTAAAAGCACTCCTTATTTATTTTGTAGGATCAGTACCAGTTCTGTTATCGAGCAGCTTTAGAATATCTGGGCTCCTTTGATCACTATGCAAACTGAGGCCTCACAACTAGTAGTTCAGGAGCATCACTCTTTGCCAAAGCATTCCTCCTAATCTTGCTGCCATCTGGCTCCATTGCTGTTTGGTGTGGGTTGTCACAGAGTGATCTGACTTCATCAACAGAAGACAGATAGGTTGAGTGATGTGAAAGTGCATGTACAGGTTGTTATTGCCAAGGCAGCTGCATCAAGATATATACAATGAGGAATAGACATACATGTTCATACAGATAAAATACATTCACAATGCCAGTCATGTGCTCACAGCAAGGCTTTAGATGCCAAATATCATTGTTACATTCAGCACTGAAACTGTGTCAATCAGAACACCTCTTAAGGATGTGCTGTTCCTTCCACAGTACCAGCCTTGTTGAGTTCCTCATCCCTTAGCACAAAAGTTTGGACAAAAAAACAGTGGGAAAGAAAGAAAAAAAGAGAGAGAATGTACATGGAAATGCCATTCTTATAACAACCCCAGCAACTTTGAAGTTATGCAGACTGGTGCTTATGGTGCTGTCATCAAGAAGCCACTTACCACTGCCACATCATCTTGGCAAACGAAGCTCAAGAGAATTCTCATTGACCTAGGTGACCAGTCAACAGCCACCAAGTGGTTGTAATTGGAAGGAAAAATGTCAAAGTTAATGTCCCTTGGTAAATGGGTAGGTGTATATTGTTGAAAAAGGAACTGCATAGTTGCAGCTGAGCTGTGGAGGCAGACTCTTGGTATAAGGTTTCTGACAGTTACTATTAATGTGATAAAAATGTTTCTCAGGGCTAAAACATCCCTTTTTTTAAATATTTTTTAATCGTACTTTGAAGGACCTTTTCTTTCTTTGGTGTGCATATGTGTGAGTGTATGAGCATGAATGCATGAATTTGTGTTTCTCAGGGGCCAACGTATTAATAAATGCAAGTAAATTGCTATAATTAAAATATAGACTTCCTCATTCCAAAGTGTAATTCATATCTTTCACCAAGCAGTTGAGCATTATCAGATGTCTGTATATTTTATATGGGAAATTGTGTAATGAAAGGGAATGAAAACTGTTTCTTATATTATATTGAAAGAACAGAGGAAGTGATATCTTACTATGTGGTTAATGAAATTTCTAGTTATTGTAATAAACTATGATTGATTGTGAATATATTAGAAAAAAGCTGCACTTGCTTATGCATGTCTATATAAAATGAGGAGAGAAAATATTGCAAGGAGGAACTAACCTTGAAATTTTTCAATTTTTCGTATGTTTTAGATTTATATAATTACATTTCTTTAGATTTTTTTTCCCCATATTGAAAAGAAAAAAATATAACCTTTTTTCCTCAAAAGGGTGGGGCAAAAAAGAAAGAGCTCTTTGCTTCCTGTGAATGAACTCTAAAGTAGGGATATATATGTAAGCCTTCTTTTGTAAGGTATACTTTTAAAAAATAAGTAGTATATTGTAAGTAGTTTCATCATAATCTACTGAACAGAACCAAAAGCTGTATTTCAGCAGAATATCAGTTATTTTACATTGTGTTAGCATTTCTTGCTGCCACTATCGATATTTTATATGTTTATGCACAAAAAAGCAGTTGAAAAGTCAGGGCTGTAGCTAGATACACATTTCAGGGGAGATGGCTTTTTAAAGTCAACTTTTACTTGAACATTATATATTGAATCAATGAGTATTGGAAAAATATAATCATGATTACTGCAAGTGTAATAATAAAATTTTAGTTATTAAACAAACAGAATTCTAGCATAATAATAAATATATATACAAGTTACAGAACTACAGTAATTAGGTATGGTGATACAAAATATATATATATATATATAATTAAGAGAGCGTCCATATTGATTGTTGTTGTATGTTGCTTTTCAAATGCAAAGAGAATTAAATTGGTCCATTCATTGATTACACATTGACATTCTCTGTAACAATTTATTCTAGTTAAAACTGAGAATGTGGATTCACATGTACCAAAACTGCAACAACTAGATGTTCTTTAAGTTGCCAGTAAATATGCTGTACAGACCCATAGAAAAACCTAGAAATATTTATAAACAGAATTAAGAACAGTGGGATGGATACTAGACTAATTTAGAACAAAGTTTAAAGAATTCCAGTTGTCAGAAATCGGTCCATTATGAGCTAAACAATAAGTGGCTATATTCATGAAATAAAGTCTGACAAATACTTCTCTTGATCACATACACTTGCTGCACAGTCCAGGTGATAATACAATGGCTAGTCTACACTCCAATAAATTTTGACATTAAACTTAGGGGGGGGTACAATGGCCCTGACTGACTTCCTTTCATTTTATATAATTTCTAGAATGATGCCAAGTTATTTAATTTTTATTTGTTAATTAACCTTATATCTGATCACTGCTAGTTCATTTTTAAAAGTATCTGAACATTTGATAAAATAAGACACCATAGTATATCATACCATGTGATACCATACTCACCACTCCAATTCATAGGATATCGGGTGAATTTGTATGAATGGGATTTGGATAATAGATTTAGTTGTTTAAGAAAAAATAGCAGTTTTAAAAAGAATTTTACTACTCATCAGGAGTACAAATAGGAACTTAAATATGTCTGTTATGTACAATGGCCTCTCCATTGTAGGTTCTAATTTCAGGTTTTTGGGGTGTAATTTTCAGGGGTGCCACTGTAAAAAATACTGCTACTTGCAAAAAGCAGTCACTGAGTGGCCTATAAAAAACATATATGCCACCATCATTTTTTACATAGAAGTGGTAATCCTAGCCTAGGCATCTTCAAGTTATTTTCTTGGTAACAACACAGTATTTTTAATTCACATTAAACAAAAATAAAATGACACTTTTTTCAGGTTTAGTTCTTTGCCATCATGTCATTATTTCATAATTTATGGAAATCATAAGCTGACAGAAGAAATTGAAGCCTTGGGTCTAAAACATATTCCATCATTTTTCTCTATTCTGTTTATAGGCATTAGATTGATAGTTTCATTTCATTTTCTCATAACGTGTGACATTTATGCATTGAATATTTACTGAAACTTGAATCCTCTGCTCTTGATTTTCTAAGGAAATTCCATGGGAGTGTGATAAATAAATTTTTATAAACAGTAAAAATTGGATAATTTTGCAAAAATTAATAACAGTTACAGCTATGAATATGAAATTTCTTAGTTGTAGGACTAACAATTCTGGGCAGTTTTTCTGAAATAAATAAATAAATAAAAACATTAATAACACATTATAAACATTTGAAAAATTGTTTTTATAAAAATTCATAAGATGAATTCTATATTTATGAAGAAGATATTTCAGTTCCACAGGGCTTATAATATTACTGATCAATAAAAAAAAATAAGAAATAGCTAATTTCTGGCCATGATATATTCAAAAACAGCCATAAGTGCCTAATTTCTACTATGTATCCCTATGTGACTACCTAAGTTATTCACTACTTTATTTAGAGTTAATTTTATTCTTGTGCCTTAACTTAAATTTGTATTTCTAGATTAGGTTCTTATTTATTGTCTGTTTTACATTGTCTCTTGGGTTTGGAAGGTAACTTTACATATGGACTGGCTTGGGATATAATTTTTTAGTATGTACAAGGTGAAGTATTAGCACACTACCAAGTTTTAAAAATATTGTGTTGGCTTCTTATTGCACTAGGTGTCTTATACTTAGATTACTTGTTTGCATTTTTATTCCTGCAGCTTTTATACCCTTATTCGTAAAAAAAAAAAAAAAAAATTTAGTAATGTTTGTATCTGACCATATTATATAAAAAATAAACAAATATTTGAGAAGAGTGCAAATTAATAATGAGCTTGCATGACCATTTAGGTTACAGTATTTAAAAAATAATAAATTAATTGCATTTACAAAAATTAAGATTCAATCGTATGCCCATATTGAATACAGGGGAAAAAAATAAGACATTCATGGGTCTCTTTTTTTTTTTTTTTTTTTTTTTTTCCCCATTTGTTAAACTACTAAATCTTACAAAAGAAATCCTCATACAACCATGTATGTTATATCATTTAAATTTTCTTTAAGCATAACTATTACCACTGTGTATTTTATTTTTTTTTTAAAAAATTCAATGAGAAAGATTTGCAATTATGTAAACTAGCAGAAAACTTTGTCTTACTCCCAAAGCAGCATGTTTCTCTCGGTGTCATTCAAGGTCATATGATATGATTGGCTGATCTTTGATAATCAAACCCTATGATGTATATTTTTCAGTGGTCACCTCTTAATTATGACTTACTACTGTCATTCAAACTGTAATGGAGAAGTTTTTTATTTAACTTGAACTTAGAACATGATTCCAATAGTTGCTTAGTCAACTTTATCATTTGTGCACTTCTTGATTGTAGGATTCTCATTTCCAGAGTACTACCCAGCAAACTTTTGAACAAAAACCCAAGGGGATACCACACATATAGGAACAGAAGTTAAATCACTTAAAGAAATTTAAAAGCCTTTATTTTTGGTTCTAAATCTTTTGTTTCTAACTTTTGACAGTAGTGCTTCACCTTCAGCCATTGATCAAATTTTGCCTTATCTGCTTATGTGTCTCTCATTTCTGCCACACTACATGTCAAATTTGGACTAGTTGTCCAGTGGAATGTTATAGTTTTAAACAAATATCTTTCTTCAATTAACTGTTATTTCTGTATTTCAGGTATCCTTGTACCATTGGTCAAAAATTTGCCTTATAGCGTTGGAAACAAGAATCTGGCAGTTGAGAAATGCATGCTCATGAAGCTCACGATTCTATCTCTCCCAGTATCACATTCTAAGAAAAAACTATTACAAGTATATATTACATAAACTTGAAGTAGTTTTCTTTTTTTTCCTTTTATCACAATCAACGGTAGTCAGCTAAAATAAAATAAAATAAAATAAATTCTGTTTATACTCCAGAATGATCACACAGTCAGGAGTTCACAAGATATAGAGAATACAAGAAACAGCACTGTATTTTGCAATTATGGGCTTGAACCCCAGTGACTCAAAGCATGTGTACTTATGCACCCTCTTGCTTGACTATGCCGGCCATGATAATGAGTAGCCAATGAAAGATATGCATTGAGGGTTTTTTTTTTTTTTTTTATCATATGATAGCATGAATTTTATTAACATCAGGAAATATGCTTATTTGGAGACCTTCAGCAAAGTTACTCACCGGGACCTTACATGATTGTGTTATAAGCTTCTAACAGTTATTTATCGGTTATTTATTTATTTTATTTTATTTTTTTTATTATGAAAACTTCAGACCCAAAAGGTATCAAACCTATAGTACTTAATACCATGCATAGGTTGAAGGAGATGGGGGGGGTGGAAACTTTGCTCTGGAGGAGTAGTGAAAACATCTTAATGATGACTGCCATTATGAATATGATACTTTATTGTACAAGGAAAATTATTCATATATGCCATACTATATAGCAGGGGTGGCCAATAAGTCGATCACGATCTACCAGTCAATTGCGGCTTTAATTTTGTTCAATCACAACGAATTTTAAATATATCAAAAATAGATTAGTCAAAATCTAAATGTCATTATTATACGCTCCACTGCATACATTTAATACAAATCCGTTGAACCATGTGACTACTCTTGTTGCCACGCAGCCGCTAGGCTTCTCTCGTGAAAATTCACAGTTACGTTGTGCAGAGCCTAGTGTATGTGTCGAATTCTTATTTAGCTACTTAATATTAATAACTGGGAAGTACTTTTTATACGTAATTTAATACCCTTTGATTTAAAATGAATACTACGAAAAACAGTAAAATGTATCATTTTCATTTCGAGTGGGAACTAGAATACTTTTTTGTAATGATAAAAGAAAAATGTTATTGCTTCATTTGCAATGCTTCCGTGGCTATACCCAAAGTAGGAAATTTAGAAAGGCACTTTAACACTCCATGGTAAATACCGATCAGATTTTCCGCCTAATAGTGACCGTAGAAAAAATAAATTAAAAGAACTTAAACCAGATTATTCACACAACAAAATTTCTTCATGACACCTAGTTTACAATCTAAAGCAGTAACTGTAGCATCATTTAAAGTGGGTCATCTTCTTGGGAAAAAAATGCAAACCATTTTCTGATGGTCATCAACGATGCATTTTTAGGAATAACAGATTCTCTTTTTGAAAATGTTAAGAACAAAAATGAAATTAAAAGTGCTCTTCAAGATCTGCAGTTCTCTCGAAATACTGTGATGCGACGCATCGAAAAAATGAGTAAAAATGTGAGCGAACAATTTTGTGCTCATATTGCTAATTGTGTGTCCTTTTCTTTACAACTGGATGAATCTACAGATGTCAGTGATACAGTTCAATTTCCCGTTTTTCTTCGTATGGTTTTCGATGATTCTGCCACTAGAAAAGAACTGCTGGGTATGGTTTCGTTAAAAGAAAGGACTACAGGTCTTGATATATTTAACACATTTAAAAATTTTATTGAAAAAATTAAATTACCACTATTTAAGCTCGTATCAGTAACAACAGATGGAGCTAAAGCAATGACAGGGCATCTTAATGCATTCATCGCATTGTGCCAAAAGGATGATGAATTTCCAAAATGCAACTCAATATAAATGAACCAGATCTGATATTACACACAGATGTGAGGTGGCTGAGTCGAAGTTTCTACAGAGATTTCGAAATTTGCTGAATGGAAAAAAAAAAATTGTTGATCAAAGGGGAGATGATTATTAGCAGCTACAAGATACTGAGTGGTTATGTGATCTGGCTTTCTTGGCAGATTTTAACAGTAAATTAAGTGATCTGAATTTGGAATTACAAGGAAAAAATAAAAATGTGGGTGACATGATTAGTTGTATTTCTGCAAATAAATATCAATTTTGGCTATGGCTAAGTATCTCAAAGAAAAAAAATTCGATCATTTTGCAAATATGCAAGATCATTATCAGCAGCTACATTGTTCAATATATTTCTTATCCATTTAATGTAGACTTAGATACGAAACAAATTGCAGAAAAAATCACTGAGATTTTTTACATGGAGAAAATATTACTTGAAAATGAAATTATTACATTGCAAAATGACATCTTCCTCAAAGCCAGATCATCAGAAAAAGAGTTTTGGCAATATATTTGCAGAGAGAAGTACCCAAATGTAAAAAAAAATGCAGTGAACATTTATCCTGTTTTGGTCCACATATCTATGGGAATTGGCCTTTTCGTATTTGAAACAAACAAAGACGAAGAATCACTCTACTCTTATGGACTTGCATGCAGAAGATTCTTTATGGTTGGCCTTATCGCAGTATATCTCCAATTTAGAAAGCTTGGAAGATGACATGAAGACACATACTTCACATAAATTAAAAATTTAAATATGTATGAATTTAAAATAAGAATTCTGAATTGTATTTAATTTTAAAATTTATAAACAATGTTTTTCAATATGTGTTGATTAACTTTTTAACCGTGTGCAATGAAATTCTTGAGATGGTAGATCGCGGCACATTTTGAAGAAAAAAAGTAGATCGCATCACAAATTCAGTTGGTCATCCCTGCTATATAGTTTTATAAGGCCGTAGCTTCTAAAAATGGGATGCCACCAGCACCTTACATTATAATGCTTGTTAACGGAATAGAATATGACCAGTGTTTAGTAATATTAAATTATATGTATTACAATGTATTAATTCATTTGCTGCAGTACAAGCAGAAGGGTTTGGCTGCTAATGTTGCCAGTGATTTGAAATATTGCAATATTTATAATGTAGTTGAACTGAACGTCGAACATGATCTATTCTGCTAATCAAAATTATAGAGTAGGGTGCTGGCAATCCCATTTTAAACCTTGCCAAGTTGCAACAAAAGATTTCCTTTGTTAATGAGAAAAATTTCTTGTTTCAGGTAGCTGGCAATTTGTCAGCTACCTGAAACAAGAAATAAAACTTTGGAAAGGTTTGGGTTCAAATTCTGTCCATGACCAGAGAAATTTCTTAAATGTGCAGGAAGAGGTGTCGACCACCCCCTCCCTTGTGAGTTATTCCAGATTTTTCATCGTGCAAATCAAACTATAAATACATGCTATGGCTTCTTTCAACGTGCATTGGACATTTCACTGCATAATAATAAATAAAAACTCTGCTTATCACATGAATCAACAACTCACTTATCTCACATAGAAATACTCAGAAATTCTATGAAGAACTCTGCTATTTACACTGAATAAGGATATCAGCTTTTTGGATAAAAGCTGCAAAATTACTTTATTTGCCTGTCTCAAAGGTTTTTTTTCTCCCCGATTAACTACTCTGCAAAGGCTGTTCCTTTCTGTGTTTCATAAGGAACATCTATAGAATATCTTTCTTGATCGCCGGTAATGAAAATTATATCACAAAGAAACTTGCACATACAGAAAATAAAATATAGCAATATATGTACAACGTTGACAAAGCTCATTTCTTAACTGTCCAGAGAAGGTTCATGGGGTAAAAATTTGCCAAAGTTTTTTTCTTTTTACATGGCAAAAACAAGTGTCCAGTTCTTAACCAAACTGTGTTTAACTATAAGGGACAATATAAAGTTTAAGCTTTTTCATGTGGTGCTGGTGCACACGGCTGCAATCAACAGTTATAATGATGCCTTTATAGCTGATTTCACCTTTCAGAGAAAGTCATTCATTTTTAAGTCCCTGCTAGGAGATTAACTTAATTATTATCAGAGAAGGAGTAACATAGTACAAATGTAAAGTACTACATATGGGAAGCAGTAATCCCAGAGTAATGTATCAACTCCGTGGTACCACACTGACAATGGTAGAGAATGAAAAGGACCTGGGGGTAATTGTGCAGGCAGATATGAGGTTTTCTGAGCAGTGCAGATGGTCTGAAAGAGTAGCTCATGGTGTCTTGTCAATGATATACAGGAATTTTTCTAGCAGGGATAAGGAGGTGATTATTCCCTTGTATAAGGCCACACCTTGAGTACTGTATACAGGTCTGGAGGCCTCATTTCAAGAAGGATGTAGAGCTGCTGGAACGAGTAAAGACAAGGGCAACAAAGGGTTGCTCTTACGAAGAAAGGCTTAAATTTTGCAAATTACAGTGTCTAGAGACTAGGCACCTGCAAGGTGATTTGATTGAGGTGTATAAAGCCTTAAATGGTTTGAGCAGGCTCAATGCTGATGGGATTCTTCCTCTTGCTCAGAATAATCACCTGAGAGGGCATAAATTCAAATTGAGGAAAGACAGTTGTAGAATAGATATGCGCAAGTTTGCCTTTAGCCAGCGGGTGGTTGATTGCTGGAACAAACTTCCATTTGTCATTGTAGAAGTTGATACCTTAAATAGATTGAAGGCAGAACTTGACAAACATTTGGAGCGAGAAGATGGGTGAAATTAGGGGTTTTTCCTTTTTTTTTTTTTTTTTTTTGGCTGATGCTATATAAGCTTGCTTTTGCATCATGTGCCCTTGCTAATGCTAATATAATTATGATATCAGATTATTCCCTCAGCCCACTGATAAGACAAAATGCATTTGCTCCTTGTGTTTTCATTCTTTTATAATGGAAAAACCTATTTATTGTTAGTCGTGTAGTATTTACTAAAGAATGTTACAACCTTTGATAATGATTAGCAGTTGTATTTTTCAAGATATTATTAGAAAGCGACCGTAGTTTTGAATTTGACACAGGAAATGCATTGCTTTTACATCGTAACCAATGACAAAAAGAACAGTCATTTAGGTAAAAATTGTTTTAATAAAATAATTGTCATTATGAAAGTGATTTTTAGCTGTAAAGCACTTAAATTTATAAGAAATATTCATAAGCAAGTGTTCGTAGCATTTCAAATTAAATCTAAGCATTATGAAAATTAATGCACCTACCTACATGTTAATGAAGAGGTAAATACACACAAGCACATCACTTAAATACATACTGTATATTCATATTGTGCAGCAATAAAAAAATAAATAAGTTATATCGGTATAAAACTTCTTATAATTGTGTTTACTTTAAGAGAAGAAAGCCATGCATGAATTTTGTAGTTAACAACCTTTTATAACTAACTTTACATAAAAGATGCCATGCTTTCTAAACGAGAATTTCAGCTATATCAAAAAAAAAGTAAAATTGCAATTAATGTACATATGGAGAAAAAAGTTTATAATTGAAAAACATTGCTTTTTTTTTTAACCTGCCCCATGCAAAAAATCTTCGAAATATCTAGTTCTTCCCAGATTTGAGGGGCAGTATAAACTTTCAGGCTGGAAACAAAATCTTTTTAAGTACACACAGCTAGGATCAATAAGATAGATTCATAAGAATTAAAAATTCATGCAAATATGAAAATCATAGATGCTGGTATCATCTCTGATATGTATCTAAGTGTATATTCAGACATACACAGTAAAATTGTGTTGCAACAAATAGCATTTCATATAATGAAAATATCTGTAGATCCTATATAACTTCTCATGTTATTAATGCTTTGTCAGTCAGGTGAAGAAAATAGTTTTGAATAAAAATGGTACAACAAATCATTATCAAAGTCCACCTATGCCTAAAATGCATTGATTTACACCAAAAATTATGAATGACATTATATAGAATATTTTAAGTACAATTATTGGAGGATTCACTTGTTGTGGAGGAGATAAAATGAATATGGCAGTTTAAGAATATACAGCAATAGAATTCACCCTCTAAAATTTTCACATTTTCCATGCACTGGTACAGCATGCACCATTTCACAAAGGGGGAGGGATTGGATAATATGCAATGTCGTATTTGTTTTTTTTTTTTTTTTTTTTAATAGGGAAATTTTTAAAAATATTAAAATTGAAGAAAAAATTCCAAAAGCAAATTGAGTATAATGATGTAGGATTTGTGCTTTCATGATCTCATCTCTTTCACTCTAGAAACATTCCCATTAGCAGTTCACTCGGTTGCCAAAAATTATCAGAAAATTCATCTTAGTGCAGTCTGAATCACATCAATTGTACTAAAGCTGAATTTTTGCATTAATTCAATAAAAAAAGTTAAAAATAAAAACTGACATACAAGAGGGAGGGAGGGGTTTCAAAAAAGATTTGTATTCACCCAGAAGTAGTTGTGATAGAAGGTTGAAACAAACACCATGTATTACACTTTTTCAAAATAATCCCCAGATAAAATGAAACATTTTTTTCCCCCTCTCAATACACTTCCTTTGATACAGTGATCTTCTAGGATAGTCCTCTGACTGTCTTTCAGCCACAACTCAGCAGCAGAAATTACATCATCATTAGCTGCAAAGTGTTTTAGGAAAAAGGAAGAAATCCAAGTGTGCAAGGTCGGGGGGGGGGGGAGTCAGGATGCAGCAATATTTCAAACCCACATTTATGGGCACACCTTTTGACAGCTTTCCCCATCTGTTTTCTTTTATAGCAGAATGTAGCTTTATAAGAAGATTGGAATAATATTTTGCCATCACAGTACAGCTCTTTCAAAGGTAATCTATTAGTATTAGAGCATGCTAATCCCAAAAAATTGACAGGATCACCTTGCCAGCACTTGATTGCACCTTTGTCTTTTTAGAGAGTGGTGATTCTGCATGCTTCCATTATTTTGATACTTGTTTAGTTTCAAGATCATAGTGATGGATACAAGTTTCATCCATGGTGACTAGCCATGAAAAAACTCCTCTTGCTTTTCCTGGCACATCGACATTTCATGTGCCTTATGCTGCACCAGCAAAAAAAAAAAAAAAAAAAAGTTACCACGAGAGAGAGTCAGAAGTAGAAGGGAATCACCAAGAAAGAGAAGAAATCTGGTAAGGGGTCAGAAGTCTGGGAACCCATCTAGCAGACACTTTACTCATATGCAACTGTTAATGGACGGTGTTCTCCACAGACCCTCACTAATTTGGAGCTCTGCAGCTAGTCCTTTTATGCTAATACAGTGATCTTCTAAGATTAGTGCATCAATTTTTGCAGCACTCTCTTCTGTCACAGCATTTCTTCCTGGGATTTCTTCATCACGCACTGAGGTTCCTCCACATTTGAATTGTTTATAAAAATGTGCAACAATACTAACTGGGCAGTCTTCTCCATAAACAGCAACTATTTCATTTTACACCCCTTTCATGGATTGTTTTCTTGCAGAAAGAGGAACCAGATCACTGATCTGTATTCCACTTCACTTCATTCTGCAAAGAAAAAAATGAATTATCAGATTGAAACCAAAATTTGTGTGGTTGCTATCAAGATTTCAAGGTATCAAACAAAAAAAATTCATCTTTCTATCACGACAATTCTGGGCGAATAAAATCTTTTTTGAACTCCCCTTGTACCTACTATAGCATTTCTTAAAAACACTCTCTGAACAAAATATTTTTACTCTCATAGCACTGTATTTGGTTGTTTTTCTTATTTATTATCAATTTTCAAGTCAATATTTAATTAAAGCAAAGCAAAAATTACTTATTCTATATATCAGAAAAGTACAACAGAATTTATTTGAACAAAAGATTCTTGCACACCAAGAAGTTCATTGAATAGGATTTTACTGATGATAAATGATATTGAAAGTGAGAGAGAGAGAGAGACAAACATGAATAGAGAAGCATTAAATCACAAGAATGTCTCCTTCACACCCCAGTTTTAAAATCTGAGTGCACGTAGCTCTATGGTTTATTAAAAAAAAAAAAAAAAAAAAAAAAAAGTGCATAAATTCTTTTAAAGAATATGAAGTGAATATATATGTCTGTCTGTTAAGACTACGAAAACATCAAAACGAGTTCTGGCAATACTTCCTTTTTTGTTTTCTTTATGCATGTTCCCGTACTTTTTTGTAATGAACTTAAGTGTATGTACAAAAGCAGTTAAGCTGTTTCAATTAACCCAAAAACACCATGACATCAACAGCTTTAACATCAACATCATTTAGGTAATTATAACGTAAAATTAATTATAATTCAAAAGACAATTCAAATTTTAATACAATACCTATATATATATATTATAGCCATTTTTAACTTATGCTTTGGGATGTTGGCCTGGTGGATATTGGTGCAATATATACTGTACATGTTATTGCGAAGTTTTTACTTTTTGTGGTATTGATGAATAGAAAATAATAAATATTTAGGTGCAAATTTTTATTCAGAGCTTTTTTGCAGTCATATATATCTGAATAAGAAATTATTCATGCTTTATATATGCATGATTAGGTTCTGATTTTTGCAAATTCCATACATCACTAATTTATCTGGTCCAATGTGAAATAAATAACAGGGAAATTAAAAGTAAATTTATTATTAAAATAGTGGTAGCCACAAATTTAAAAATTATAGCACACTTGTGAAAAACAAAATAAATTAGGAAAAACATAATAAATTAAAAATAAATAAATAAATTAAGGGTTATGTTCCGTGGAATTCTGTGTAAGTCGAATTTTACATAAGCCGGAATTTCCCAAAATGCTTATACAGCACTCGCAAGGATGCGCCCTGAATTTGATTGAAGCAAAAAGAAATGTTCAACAAACATGTAAACAGAATTATTGATTCAATTTTTCTATCTCATGCACAGGAAAAATTACAAAAATTATAAAATTACAAAAAGAGAGGAGACAGGCATAACATCAGCAAGTTTTACCTTGCTGATGTTATGCCTGTCTCCTTGAGCATCGTTGCCAAAATTAACTCTCCAGCTGATAAGCACGCTGCTGCAGAAGTTGAGGGCTGTGGAGATTTAGAAGGGTTTTTTTTTCCAACACATCACAAAATTTCTCTGCAGTTGCAGAATCGGCACTGGCGACTTCACCGCATACTTTAATGTTTTGGAAACCAGTGCGCTGCTTGAACCTATTAAACCACCCGTTGCCTGCCATGAACTGGCTTGGAGTTCGTACCTATCCTTAATATCTTCATAAATACTTCTTGCTTTTGTTTGACTGCCATTGGACTCAGGGGCACTCACTTCTGAATCTGATTTTCCATCTTCGATATAGCACCTGAATGTTGTTTTTGTGATCACTGTTGATCTTAAATGCATTGATCTTTTATACGCACACTGTCCCTTAAAATAGTATTCACTGTTGAAGTAGCAAGACCTAATTCCATGCAATAGATGACAAATTTTGTCCTGCTTCGTACCTCTTAATTAATCATCTTCATTTCTAAATCAATTTTGTTTTGTTTCGTTTCCTAGCCAGCACTTGCATTTTCCGTTGGTCCCTTTCCCTTCACCATTGTAATAAGTAAATGGGAATGAAGAGAAGATTCTGAAAATTTCAGTGAAAGGGAACTCATTTCACCATAAAACTGTAACGTAAAAACCCACAGAATTCCAGTTATTGGTATTATTGCAAATGCAATAAGATCGAGTTTACTACCCGTTTATAATAGATTGTGCTAACAGAAAAGCCCAATAAACTGGAAAGTGTGAATTGTTTTTATTATTTTATGGTAGTGACCTCCAGAAATGTGTTTTAGAAAAATATCACAAAGTCGTTCAAAATTGATTCTTATAATGGAACACTTGATAACGATGAAAGTGTAGTGCAATTTCCGTTATAAAAATGGCCTTTTAGAGAGATACGTAGCTTAGTTATATAGTGAAAATTTCAACTTTCAAGGTCTTGGAACGAATTACCAAAAAAACAATATGTTATTGGGTTCACATTACGATATTTTCACTATACCTCCATTTATTCCTACTGGATGCAAAATACGTTTCTACAATTTTTTTAAGTTTACCCCAGCTGGCAAAATCTTACATAAAGTCGAATTTCCGTAAGTTGAATATTACATAAGCCGGGGAGTGCCTGTATACAGTGAAAAGTAATTAAAATGATTAAAAACTAAAAATGCAAGCAAAAAGGATTCTTCTGCTCCTATGCTTATCTTTAGTGACACTCCGATTTCTAGGCAAAATGATATATCTCTTTTGGGGATTACCCTGACTTCTAATCTCTCTTGGCACAAGCACATTACAAATATTGCTTCCTCTGCATCTAAAAAACTTGGTTTTCTCTTTCGCTCTCGGCGTTACTTTTCTCCCAAACAGCTGCTCACTCTGTATAAATCGCAAATCCGCCCTGCCATGGAATATTGTTCCCACATCTGGGGTGGTGCCCCCAAAACCTCTCTCAGGCTTCTTGATTCCATTCAGAAGAGGGCAGTTAGGTTAATTAATGATTCACCTCTAACAGAGTCTCTCCACTCGCTTTCTCATAGACGCACTGTTTCTGCTGCATGCCTCTTCTACAGATACTTCCATGGGCACTGTTCTTCTGAATTGGCTTCTATAATTCCCGCTCTCTCTTTCAAAACAGTCCGAACACGTGCCGCCACCAGCCAACATCCATTTACTGTCCAACTTCAAACCCACAGAACCAACTTTTCATCTTCCTCATTTATTCATTCAACTGCCGTTTTCTGGAACAACCTTCCTTCATACGTATTTCCTGAAAATTACAATCTACAGAAGTTCAAGTCCAATATCAACAAATATCTTCTTTCGTCTTCTCAACCTCCAACCCAAGCACGGTACTAAGTACTATAGGTTATAATACCTCTCGTGTTTGGGGTTCTCATAAAAAAAAAAAAAAAAAGAGCTTTAGGTTGTTAGATTTTGCCCTTTCCAGTTTAGCACTTTCACTGGTGACATGCCTTTTAAAAAGAAATAACTGCATCTTGCTGCAAAACACTTAAACACCAGTTGTGATCACCAGATTTTACAGATAAATTTAATTTTGATTTCAGTGTTGTCCATTTCATGAGTATGGTTACTGCCATTCAGGCTGGCAATGTATCTTACTCCTAACCTTAGACTTTTTTTCCCCCTAACATTATTATTATTATTATTAGCCATATGGTGCAAGGAAGCCTGAAGCTTATGCTGCACCAGCCAAAAAAAAATTTTTCTGAATTACCCCGAGAGACAGGAAGAAGTAGGAGAGAATCACCAAGAAAAAGAAGAATGACGATATCCAGCTCAGGACCCTGGGTGTGCCAAGCCATACCAGATGTGAGCCCCTGGGATTAAATTTCCCCCATTAATAATATAACCCGTTATTATATTAATAGATAGAATTGTCATCTGAGACTTCTTTTAAGAATTCACCTATCATTTAAGAATCAGATAATTTATGCTGTTATTAGATTCTTTATATAGGGCAAAAAAATTTCTCCTTGTGAAAATGCTAACTGCCCTATAAACTAAAAGGAGTATACCCTTAGTCTTATGGATTGAATTGTAATTTTAAAAAAAAAGCATTCTTTTGGTATAGTTCAAATCCACTGTTTCAACTTGCTTTGGGTATGGCAGTGCTTTGGTTTGTTTATAATAACATGCACATTCATATAAAGATACTAATGATGTAATGTATGGGTGCACTTTTGAGTTTCAAAATAAAATCTAATTTTTTCTCAATTTCAAATTCATAGATATCACTACTGCTCAGTGCATGTGCCAAGTATTGCATAACTTTACACTTTATCAAAGACAAATCAAAATTGACACTTATGGTTGAAATGTCAAACAAAAAAAAAATCAGTTTTCAAAATGCTTGAGATTTTGGAACGAGCTTTCGATTTAATGCTTTAGGTAGGTTGGCTTTAATTAAAGACAAAAGACTTAGTAATATACAAATAACTTATTTGTGTGTGAAGTTGTAAGAAATATACCAGCAAATTTCGTGTGATGGTATGTAATACTTTTAATTTTTACCGAAATAGTAAAACACATAATAAAGTTGAACACATGATATACACATTTATATATGAACATCCTCAACCTCTTCTGTCATCACTTTTTTAATATTTTATATGTAGATGAGACAAAAAAAAAAAAAAAGAGAGAGAGAGAGAGAGAGAGAGAAAGAACTTTGGATTAAGTTTTTGATGAAGCAAATTGAGAATTCTTTGTTAGGGTTTGAAACAGTCTTTTGTAAAATTTACGCTGTTAAATTTTTTTATTGGTAAAAAAAGTTTTTATTAATGAATAATATTTAAAAGTCATTCTGAGTTAGTTATTGATCTCTCTCTCTCCCTCAGCTGTAGGCAATAGTAATATATATTCTTAACTTTACTATTTACTTTTACTGTATTCAGTTAAAATCTGTAATTTGTATCTTCTCAAGTAAAAGTAAATGACACCATCTGAGAAGATGCTGTTCATTATATCAGATTACATCTGATTTATTTGTATTATTATCAATTATAAAAAATTATAACAGCTCATTATAAAAATATTTATAATGAACTAGGCATAATAACTGAATTTAGTAACCATACAAACACACACTCACACTGGATTTATGTATATTTCTATTACGTTTGTTCTTTAGCCTGTCTTTTCATTATATTTTGAAAAGCATTACTGAAAAGATACTATATGCTTGCTGAGATTTTTCTGTGTTGGTCAAATGTATTTGGAGAGTCCAAAAAAAATGTTTTTTTTTTTTTACATTTTTGGGAATTTACACTTGGCTCATATTTAGTTTTTATTTAAATTTGACATTTAATATTTTCTCCTAACCAGGTTATAGATATTCTAATAGCGTTTTTTTTTTTTTTTTTTTAATTTTATTTTGCAACTCTTTGCCTTTTCAAATTTACTTGATCAGACAGAAGACAGCCTTAACATGCATATTAATGTATCTTTTCGTCAGTGCTTTCCAAAATCTTTTCAAAATTTGACTATACTGCATTCAGAAATGCAGTACACTCAAAAAATATATATATGTATTACTACTATTTTATAATTGAAACAGATAACTCATTACTTAAATATGCAAAATGTACTTTTTATTTCTTTCATTTAATATTTTTACTACTAATATTAATTTTTAATATTAATATTACTACTAATATTAATTTTTACTACTAATATTTAATATTAATAAATACAGTAGAATTCTACTATGATATTAGCTTTTTAAATGAAGATTGATGAAATATTATACAGAATATTTACTCTTAAACATATGATGCTTTGTTGCATCAATCTTCATTTAAATATTATCATGTACACCTTCTGGCATCGCTCATATTGTGTGATTATCTTCACAACTGGATTGTCATGTCTGCAATACCAGGGTGCCTGCCCACCTACCGATGAAAGGCCAACAAGCCTTGAAACGGTGCCGTCTGGGTGGTGGTGCCACCAAGAATAAGTAACAATAGTCTTCTCTTTTAGTGAAGCATTACTTATTCGAGGTAGTGCAATATATGGCAACTCGTTGTGAAGGAGGAGCACAACATGAGATACAGATAAAATGATGCCCCTTCAAACTACAAATGTAGTTTTTTCGTACTATGATATTAGCATAAAATAAACTACTGCATAAAATTATTTAAGAATAATATAAAATAATTTTTGCTTTTCTTTATATATTATTTATTTATTTTCCTTTTTGAGCTGATCAAATTTGTACTTGAATACATATAAATCACAGTAAAATAGAATAATTTTAATATATCTACAATAAGCAGTAATTGTAAAACACTAATTATCTGATAGCATGCAAAATTTTTTTTTATGGAGATATGGTCTGAAATATATATAATTGTTATTATATATATAGCAATAAAGTGTTATTGCTAAGAAAACAAAAAATTCCAAATAGGAAACTACTCTGATATAATGTCTTCTGATAATGAACAATAAGGAATGGTGTTTTTAAAACTTGAAATATTTAATATAGCAGAAATTATTTAAAAAAAAAAAAACTTTCTTTCTGGTATAATCACATATTCTCATTTAGAGGAAATTAATAAATAAAAATAAAATCTGAATGGTGGTTACTTTATAAAATTATACACTTTTAGATTTTTTTTTGTTTTGATATTTTTTAAGCTTGAGTTAGAAGTCAGTGCTAAATAAGGGGAATAACATTTTAAAGCTTTCGGCTTTCCCTCATTCAGCTGCAGTTTGAGCTTAGGTGTTAGTAATGGAATAATTATCAAAAATATGATTAGTTTAGAAATAGTCTTTATTGCCCAATTTCTGCATAAATGGGATCTCTCTCTCTCTCTCTCTCTCTCTCTCCTCTCACATTTATGGCATAGTGACTACTACTCTGTTTTGTTTAAGAAAGTAGAACTTTATTCACCTTTGAACAAATGGTTGCCTTCATGAGTTAATTTTACACACTACATTCTATACATATCACACATAACCTATTGTTATGTTAGAAATACATGTGATCAAGGAACTGGCATAAGTTCTGTGATGTGATGCTAATGCAGTATTAGAATACATATGTATTATCATGGAGTGTGTGATTATTTATCTCTTGATAAAAATAAAACTGATAAGAATAGAGATGAATTGGCTGTACTTGATCCCAGCAACTCCCAACAATTTTTGGTCCCATCTTTTTTTTTTTTTTTCCCAGCAGTAACATTAATGCTATTAGCCCCAGCAGCAATCCCCACCTAGCCACCTGTGCTAGTCTACCTTTGTATAAGCTTGTAAGTGCACAAATGGAGATTCAGAGTATTCATCCAAATTTCAACTTCATTCTTTAACTCATAAAATATAATTATAGTATCTGTGATATTATTATTATTATTATTATATGGACTTCAGTGAAGTTCAATGATTAATCACAGGGAACTAATTTTAGTCCATCATATATCTGTCCAGCTGTGCCTTAAATGTATTAAGTATTTATGCATTCTACTACCTACTCTTTTAAATAAAAAAGAGAGCTATATTACAATAGTCTTTTATCTAACATATAAACAACACATACCATAGCATCTCTCTCTCTCTCTCTCTCTCTCTCTCTCTGTGTGCGACCTTGAAGGTGAACCTCAAATTTTAATATCCTCTTCAATTGTTACCCACAGTTTTCCAAGGTTATGCAGCCTGCCTTCTTTACTTCTCCAGTCATTCTCTGACACTTGGATGAGATATTTTTACAGTAATCCTAATATTATTTGAAATACATTTTAATTTCTATATGATTTCACTGCACTACATAAGCTTCTGATATCTGCAATATGCATTATGTTACTTCACAGAAAATTCTTCACTTTTATATGAACACACTTTGTCATATTATGGCATTCAAAACACAAAGTATCTTTAACAGTATTTTTACCTCCACACTAGTTCCTTAATCACATAGTTGTGTCATAAGATGCCTTATTTGATATTTAAAAGATTAGCTATGTCTTTGAAACACTTTTTTCTGTGAATGTTTACTAATTGCATTTATTTTAGTTTTGAAAATTTTCAATTTTCACACTCTTCAAATTCTCTTGGCCAGATATCAGAAAAAACCTCATTAGAATCAAAATCCAAACTTTTTTCATTATTATTTTAAAAATATATTAGGCATTCATTCTAAATAATATTAAGTTTTGTAAATTTTTTAAAACAGTTTTAAAAAAATTAAAAAAAAGTTTAAAAATTAAATACTAATATTAATAATAGCAATTATTCTCACTCAAGTTTGAACAGAGTAATTGATATCATAATTTAATTTTTTTTATGAACTGTACTGTAGCTAGCATTACATTTGTTCACTGAAACCATATAGTTTCCTATAAGGTACGGTATTTTTTTTTTTTTTTTCACTGCATATAATTTTTTATATTTAACTAAATATGAAATCTGTTGTTTTTGATGTAATAGCAATTTAAATTTTTAATTCAAAATAATACATGTTTTAAAAACTGAATTTGATGTTCTGTAAATTTCCAGTTCTCTTGACTTATTTTAAAATAAGTATTGTTATACATAATATTTTTCTCTCTTTTCATTTAAAAAAGTTTGTTTATAATCAAACTGACTTATCTGACACATGAGAGAGAGATAGAGATTAGAGTAAATAAGCACTTTCATCTGTTAGCACATTGTAATATTAGATCTAATTTACTTTTGTTATCGATTTTAGGATTATAACTTTATCTCATTAAGAAAATTATGTATATGACATTAAGATCTTTTGATAACCTACATATAGTCAGATAATAATATACTGTATAACAGAATTACTTAGCAGATATTAGGACACAAGACTGCAAATTATTAAACTTATTTTTAATACTTGTAGATAACATCATTCTAAACTTTGGTATCTTCAAGAGTATGTATTATTTCCTGATTTCATATTTTATTTTATAACTATCACTGAAACTTTTGCTCATAATGCATATTGGTAGTGTACTTGTTTTATCAGATTTATGGTATACATTATTACATTCAATTCAAAATTTATTACTTTTTCATGAACTAAGTATGAAACAGGAAAAAACATTCTTGTCAAAATCATGTAACTTTAATATATTGCACTCCATTTGCTCGATGCTGTATCCATTACTGCATCCACTGCCAGAGCCACAGGGTGGCTCTGGCAGTGGATGCAGTAATGCAGTAATATTATCACTGTTCATAGATGATAATGAATGAAAGCTCACAAGATGTGATTAAATACATCATTAAATGAAACTTCTTCCTCTGAATCTTTGGAAAGCTTGTTGTAAATTTAAAACAACTATATACATTATCAGTATATAAGAATTTAAATTATATACTATGGGTTCCATAGCTGATCATTGGACACATTTAAAACAGTCATTTGTTTTTTTAATGCAGTGAGATGATTATAACAAGATACACATTGCAGCTTATAGATGAAGGAAAATACAAAACAGAGGTGTTTTAAAATCATCAATTTTTATGAGTGGTAGTAGTCTAAGGTTAAAAAAATTTTATGTTTAAAAAGTTAAAAAATCAATTCTTTGGTAATTAGAAGCCATGCAGCTTCTGCCTCCACAATTCAGCTCTTTTAAAGTGGTGCAGTATGTGGAATTCCAAAATGTTGCTACTACCTTAGTTTAATATACATAATCTCATCACTGAGGACCATATGGCAGTCTGTGGCATTTGTACTTCAGGTCCATGTAAACTGTGTGTGTGTGTGCATGTGTGTGTGTGTGCGCGTGTGTGCATGCATATGCATGCATGCACATGTGTCCATCTGTGTGCATGCATGCGCATGCATATATGTATGATGTGGTTTATATACATTGAATATATATTATACACTGGCAACTGTGCCCAAGTCACACTGAGGCCTTCCCCTTCATATGTGATTATTCATAGTATTCTGTTGTATTGGTCCTACATAAATGAATTTTAATAATTCATTTGTAAATGTTCTTATTAACAATTAGAGAACATTGAAATGGTGTCCTTATGCATGCATGTTTATGGCAACTGGATATATCTGCTAGCTCTCCACAAATAAATCCACTTTTAACCAAAGAAATAATGGAAATGCACACATACGCATAAAAAGCCTTAGTATGATATACAGATCTCACTCAGTTTATAGAGGATAAAATATATTTATTTAATTTTTTTTATTTTTTATTTATTTATTTTTTTTATAACTTCATGAAAACATTTTACAAAGTGTTGGTGCCTGTATGCAGATAAATATTCTCTATTTACTAGGAAGACTGTATCAACAAAATTTTCTTAAATATGTATATTTTAATTAATTACCCTATGCTAACAAGTATTACACTATAACTGAATTTACAACCATGAAATGCTTTACTGAACAATAAAACATTAACCCTGCACTGCTCCCATGGCATCTGAGAGACTACTTCCCTTCCCTTCTTTGTTGTTCATCTGAATTTGGTAATGGGATCATATCCTCCTATATACCTTTCCCCACCAATTTCCTCTAAATGATGAGGCAGCATTTTTTTTAATAACTTTACTATTTAAACATTGTTTATATTCTGACTAGTAGACACCACAGGTGTTTCCATTTTTTTGTGATTGTTGCAGTGAGTGTAGATTCTAATAAGTGAATGTTCCCTTATGAGTGGGTGTGTAAGTGAATGAATAAATAGAGGACCCCCCCATGATATCCCTATAGAATTGGATCCATTGTTCCTATCATGTGCACTTATTTTTATTTGTTTAAACCCATAAATAGTATTCCATCCATTTTTGTAGGATGAGAAACCCACAAAATGACAGAAGAATGAAGTGAAAACTAAAGATCAAGGAATTCATTTAATTAAATTATGGAAAATGTTAGGCAATAATGGGTCAACAATTCAACCCATGCATAGTTTATAGAATTGTGTAGTATAGCTGAATAATGTAACTCTTTGAATTGTCTTCTTGCTAATTTATGCTGTAAATTATTTCCAGTCTTTTCTCATCTGGCTGATGGTCGGAATAAATTTTTTTTTTTTTTTTCTTTCCTACTACCACCTGCAAGAAAAAAATATCTCATCACTTTTATGTGGTGATTAATCACTATAAATGATGTTAGAGCTCATTTCCCAAAATGGTTCATGATTATTTGTTGATTGTAATCATGATTATTGTTTTGTAATATTTGGTAATGCAACCACAGAAAACCATACACCAAAAAGTGTATCAGTGATTTAAAAAAAAAAAGTCAGTTATACAGCAGTAAAGTGGTTTTTTTTTTTTTAAACACCTTTTATCTCTTCAGTCATTTCATTCTATATAAAACATGAGGAATGAACTAAATACTCAGGTGGACATTCATTACCATATAACCATTACTAACAGGCAGGTTAAAGAAGAATGTAATGAAATATCTTTCAAAAACTGTTGACAGTCTTTTTGAAGAGCTTAGTCTCATTGTAATCGGCAGCTGAATTTTCATATTTTGTTTACCAGTCCAGTGATACCACAAAACCCAATTAATGCTTGGGATATTTTCTTTCTTTCATTAATCCATTGGTATCGGCTAGTGTATAATCTCACTGCATGTACTCTGCCACTTAGTGATTGGAGGGAGTCTGAAGTATGTGGATATACAGTCTGTGTATGTGGGAGGCTTCATTAATTAATACATATTCTGTCTCACCACTAATTTACTTTATCTACTGAATTCATCAAGATTAGTCATACTAATAGAATAAACTTATCCATAAAAAGATTTAACCTTCCAAAACTATTCATTTAACAAATAATTATTTGTTAAATGAATATTAAATGAAGGTTATTCATTTAAACCTTCCAAAACTTATTCATTTAACAAAAGATTCTCAGTTCCAGTTTCAATAATGTACATTTCCACCTGCAATCTGCCAAACACCACTTACGTTTTCTGAAAAAAATCCTAGTTATTGGTTGCATCAACCAATACTCATCCCAGTTGTCCTAATTGTTCACTCTGATTTCTGTTACTTTAAAGGTAGTACTTTTGCATATGTCTGCTCTGATATCGCCTGTCAGAGACTTCCTAATTTGGAATATCCTCTAGCTTAAAATCTTTCTACCCCCATTCAAATTCATCTGTTCCCTCTAACATTTTCCTAACTCCACTAACCACTTGGAACCCTTTAACTTCCTTTCTTTGAAACTCAGTTTTATACAGTCTAACTTTCCTAACAGTGAGGTAATTTTCCTTGATTATTTTAATATTCAAAACTCTAGCTGGCTTTTTTTCCTTGCCAAACCTACCCGCCTACATCTGTTCCAAACTGATGGTTCTTGTTTATATTCCGGCACGATCACCAGGTCAGTGGAGTTTACAATAAATCAATCATGTTAATCATATTTAGCAGTCATGGGCTTGAACCCCGGTCCACTCAAAGAGCGTGTACTACTGCACTCGCGCTCCTGAACACTCGGCTACATCTCTGTTGTTTCCTCAGCTAAAGATAAAATAAAGCTGGCATTCTACTTTTCTTCTAACTCTTGTATTAACAACCTTGGTACATCATCTTCTACCATATCAACATCACTAAATGCCTCCCTGTGGTCTTCCAGCAGAAAGATGTTAGAAGAATTTTGGACAATCTTGATGCCATGAAAGCTCTAGGTCCTGATGGCATTTCTCCACTTTTTACCCAAACATGTGCTCCTGGCTTGATCCTGTCCTGTGTCAATATTTTAAGCTTTCCTATTCCACTGGTATTTTTCCTTCTGCGTGGAAATGTGCTCAGATCCAACCTGATCCTAAAAAGTATAACAAATCCCTACCTTTACCTATCACTCTTTCCAACTCCTAATCTATTTCATATCCATCCATCTGATCAATTATCACAAATGTGTATTCCATCGGAGTCAATTCACTTTGATATAATGATTTTAAGCTTTCTTATTCCACTGGTATTTTTCCTTTTGCTTGGAAATGTGCTCACATCCAACCTGATCCTAAAATGTATAACAAATCTCTCCCTTCTACCTATCATTCCAACTCAGACTATTTCAGAGCCATCCATCTGAACAATTATCACAAATGTGTATTCCATCAGAGTCACTTCACTAATGATATAATGACTTATGTTACTTATGTTTTGACAAATTTGATGTTAAAGTTTTGTAAAACTTAAGCAGTTGCTCTTTATATTTCTAAGGCTTTTGATTATATTTGCCACAGAGGTCTTCAGACAAGTTCTCATCTTATGGATTGCTGACTGTTTTATGTTTTGGCTATCCAAAATTCTTCTCTGACCATTTACTACAGGTGATAGTATATGGCTTTTCTTCTAACTTCTCAACTATTAGTAGTACTGCTGAGGGTTCAATTCTTTTTCCCACTCTTTTCCTCTTATATGTTTAACGCCTTTCCATTGATTGTAAATCTTACTCACAGTTTTGATGATGATGCAGTTTGAGAAACATTGCCCTGTAAACAGCTTAAACTTGAATATCAATTGAAAACCACCAATTCTTCAGTGGGGCAAAGAATTTAGGTCTTCACTTCTTCTGCAACTCAGCCTTGTCTTATTTCTCACAAAATAGTACTGCATCTATTCTCTTCAACAACACTTAGAGACAAGACCACATATCTCTTGCCATGAAAGCTCTTTTAGGGATTACCCTCACTTCTAATTTCTTGTTTGAAGTGCATTACAAATATTTCTACCCTTGCATCAAAAAAAAAAAACAAAAAAACTGGGACTTCTTTTCATGCTTATCTTTTTTTTTCTTCTAAACAACAACAACTAAACACTCTGTGCAAATCTGAAATATGCCCTACCATGGAATATTATTCCCACTTCTGGAGTGATGCCCACAAAACCTCTATCCAACTTCTAGACTATTCAAAAGAGGGCACGTAGGTAATTAATGACCCATCTCTTATGCCTCTCTACCTCACAGATAGTCAGTTTCTGCTATATGGACATTGTACTTCTGAATTTGCAACTGTAATTCAACTGTAATTCCAAATGAGTCCAAACATGTGCCAGCATCAATTCATTGCTCAACTTCAAACACAGAATCTGCTTTCCCTCTTGTTCATTTATCCATTGTTTTGTTGTCTGGAACAACATTCCTTCATATGCGTTTCATATAAATTACAATCTACAGAAGTTCAAGACTAATGTCAACAAGTAGCTTCACCCCATACACAACCCTAAGTACTATAGGAAATAAAAAGAAGCAGCACAGTTTGTTTAAACAAATGCAAGAAGTATACATGTATGTTATCAATTTTATTACAAATAGCAAGTTTAGTAGTAGAAGTAGCAAATGAAGCAAAATTACAGCATGCATTGGCCGAAAAAAAACCCACCTCCCACCTACCTGTCTATCTTCCTCTAATAATTTGTCTAATTCTTAAGTTTATTTAAATTACCCTCTTCCTTAGTACCAGTCTAATGCGCCATTAAACACCAAACCAACCAACCAACCATAATACCAGATGTTAGCTTGCTCCAACAGCGTGTTGTCTGAGCTAGAGAAAGGATACCCTCAACATTTAGCGTACTCAATCCATTCAAAGCCTTAAACAATTCAACCAGACCTCTTCACAGGTGCCTAGTATCCAGATACTGTAGTTTGTAGAACAGAAGTTTTTCTTGGTAAAATTACCCTTTCTTCTCTCTTACTAATCTCGTTGCTCTTTTCTGCACCATTACAACAGACCATATGTAATCATTGTCTTATACAATAGGATAATCACCTTATCCTTGCTGGCAGAGTTCAAAATCTCATGACAAAATCTCATGAGCTGTCTGACAGCATAAGTAGCCCTCAGGTCTTTTTAATTCTCCACTTCCTTGAGTGTCGTACCCATATGGTTTGTATGTTATCTGCTGCTACCCACTTGCATTTGCCAATGTTAAACTACAGTTGCCACTTCTAAGCACATACGCCTAATTTTCATAGATCTTGTTGTACTAGCATAGCCTAATTACTGTCATTAATCACCTGCTAATCATTATGTCATTCACAAAGCTAGACATTAACCTGATATACCTCTAGCATTATCATTAATAAATATTGACAATTAGCCTAGCAATGAATCCTGGGGGACTCTGCTAATAACATTAGCCCAAGAAGAGCAGTGTCCATTGATAACCACTCTGTCTTCCACTCAACCATCCCTTTATCCATAGCAATAACTTGCACCAATTTGTGCAGCAGTCTTCTGTGTAGAACAGTGTCAGAAGCTTTTTTGAAATCAAAATCAATTTCATCTATATGATGTAAAAAATAATTTTTTGCATTCATTTCCATTTTTACTATATCAAACAGTATCTCCCCATAACAAATGCATGCTGTGTAACTGCATACCTCTCTGGATAGTCCTGTATTGTTTCTTTAATCAGTGACTCCATTATTTTTTCTGGAACAGAAGCCGAGCTTACAGGTCTGAATTATTCACTTCACCCTTTGATCATATTGTATTCATAATTATGGCTAAAGTTTGCATATGTCTTTTGTTGTATTCATAATTATGGCTAAAGTTTGCATATGTCTTTTGTTGCCTCTCTTAATATAACTAGATAGATTCCATCTACCCTGGGTGCCTTATTCACCTTTATTTTCAGCAATTTATCTTCCACTTTCCACTCGGTTATCACAAAATCATATAGCTCCCTATTAGAATTTGATATTCTTCTGGCATTCCCATTCCTAAAAAATTTCTCAGGTCAATGTAGGTTGAAAATATCTATTGGGTTTATCAGCAAGTTGAGAAGTGTATCAATGCTTACACAATTCATATCCAGTGGATCAATGATTATTCCCTTTCCTTCCACTGTTTACATAAATAAAGAAGTCTTTGCTATTTTGCTTTGCATCCTTTAGTACTTCTCTTAATGTGCCTTAGCTTTCTTTTCTAACCTTCACTTCATGATGTGTTTTAGACTAGGTTAATTTTCTTAGGTTTCTTATTTATTTGGTTTTTTTTTTTTAGGAGCATTAGCAACCAAGGCCATATTGCTCTGGGGATATGCGGTGATCATTCCCCGACCTTTCCGCATACTCCATATTTGGTGGTCACAGGCTCGAACCCCGGTCTAATCAAGAAGCATGTGCCATGCACTGCTGCTCCTGGCTACGGAGGCGCCCTTAGGTTTCTGTATCTCTTAATGAGTTATATGCGTTTTTCTTCTCTGCCTATATCTCATCAATTCATTGTTCTGAGAATTGTGCCAAGGCAGTGTTTAAAAACACAACAGTTTTAAACATAAATAAATAATCAGAGGTCAATTTAAATTAATGTGTGTAGTATGGCATGATGTAAATTGTGGTATACATGAGTATTATTAAGAACTTGTCTCCAAATTCTATAGATAGACATTCCCATCCACCCACCACTTATCATCTTGGCCGCCAGGGCCAAGTGGATTTATCACTTTCCATCATCATGTCAGGAATGCAAGGAATTTACCGGTACTTTTTCAAGTGGAGTGAAAAAAATGTCTCCTTTTGCGGGTTCCCTTGACACTAACCTAACATCTAAAACTTGCATTTTTTTTCTAAATTATCTCCCCCACCCCCATTATTTTTTTTTAACATACCTGTACTAGTCCTTACTACCAATAATCAAGAATAGTTCTGTCATAGATCCTATCCAGTATAAACCATATTACTCTGCAAATTTAAATGATGTGAAAAACACATATTGACTGAAACCAACCTGTAGATAGATTCTGTATAACCTCCTTAACAATATATGCTTTGCTCAAATTTCAGAGCTCTGTTCTCTCTCTCTCTCTCTCACACACACACACACACACACACAGAGGAAGAGCACCTCCCAGCAGCACAGCTGTTCTCCAACAGGCACATTAAAATGTTCACAAAATGGCATGCTGTTGCACCACATTCAGTACACGATATTTTTGGAAAGAAAAGGTATTCAGTAGTTTAAATGGTGTGCTTTATAATTCTATTCATTATTTTGAACTTTCATGTTAAAGAATAAGAATAAATAACATTTTTAATAGCAGAAAAATGTTATTCAAAAAAACTATTTCTTACTATGGTACATGTAGTACACTATCTATCTTGCAAACCCCCTGATCATGTGGGTGTCCCAGAGTATAAGAAAAATATATTTTAGTATGTGGCAATCAACAAATTGGTTGTATCAATTCAGATTTCTAAAATTTTGGCACTGACTTGGAGAACTAGCAGATACCTCCATGCAAGAGTTTTGTTATATTTTATGAAGAATGTCTTCATTGTAGCTTTCCGATTCATTGCTAAATACATGAACAGTCTTGTACCTCATATTTCCTGGAAGACGTTTTTCAAGCTTATTGTGATTCATAATAATAATTTTTAGTGACAAATGATGGCTAATATTCTAATATTCACAAAATGAAAATTCCTTTCAAATTGTATGATGATTTTTTTAATCATATATGCTATGTTGGATGGGGGGGGGGAGGTGACTTGTGTATCATTAGAGGTTTCCTACCTTTATTTCTTGAAGAACAATATGGTAAAAACAATTGTCTGTTACTGTTTTCTTTAGGTCTTAACTGTATTATAACTGTTTTTATCTGATACATAGTATAAGTATTGAAAAACAGGCTCCTTAAATAAATGCTCTTTAAAAATATATATGAAAAAAGGTTTTGGTTATCCTGATTTAAATTAAAAGAAGAGGAAATGAATGAACTATTTTATTTTAAATGTTCAGTATTATGATTCCATTCTTCTATAAATATGACTAATAATGTTTTCAGTGAAAATCACAATTTTTGAATAGCTTGTTTACCTGTCCCTTCAACAGGCAATTAATTTTATATCTAATGATTATCACAGATACCTCTGTTGATATGGACTGGAAGGGTACAGTCATTTCCCATCCTGCGTCATTATTAGGCAAAAAATGCTTTAAAATGTCATATACTGAGTCCAGATTCTTAAAGCTTTCTTGCAAATAATTTAAGCATATGGAATGCTACAAGTGAATTGAAAAAAAAATAAATAATAAATAAAGTCAACTCTTGGTTGAATCACCCTCAAAATAAAGAGCACTTTAATGAACATAGTGGTAAAACTGCACCACACAGTAACACATAAGCAATGTCCAGCTGAATTTGTGGGAAGTTTTATTCAAATACCTTCCCACACAGCTCTTTTAGTAAGCCAATTTTTGGCTATACACACAAAAAAAGGAAGAAACCAGTTGAATTAGTATTAGCAAAATGAAACAAGGAAGCAAGCTTATACAGCATCAGCAAAAGAATAATAAATAAATAAAATAGAGAGACACTGCATTGAATAAAGGTAAAGAATTTTGATGGAATAAACAAAAGAACATGGATGCCTACTAAGACTTTACTCTCGCTTCACTGCTTATGAGCTAATGAAAAATGCTAAATATGAGAAAGATAGGAAAACAAACTAAATGTTTCAAAGAAACCTGTTGACATGCTATTTAATTTGCTGGTTCCATCAAAAACACAAATGTGTGTAAAAATTAAAAATCCTGTAGAAAGTGTATATGAAAATAAAACCAAATGGAACAAAATTTTGGCTGCTGATTCCTTGTAGTGCCTGAAATAGTTATTGGGAACACAGAGTTAATCATTAAAACAATGATAACTCTTGAACAGATGTTGAAATATTATATAGAGTCCTATGCAGGAAGTGCAAGAAGAGAAAGGCTGTAGTTAATATAGGAAGAGGCAATGGCCAGTAGCTGAAATAAGTAAATAAACAGAAGAACAATCCTAAAAGTTAACAGTGCCACTCAGCATAAACTCTAAATATCAAACTGAAATAATCACTCAAGGTTTCTCTAAACTTCCAACTCTCGTTTAATTACAAATATTAGAATTAAAATGAAAATTGTTTGTGTCAGGAGGATTACGAGAGATGGCCTCTTGGGAACAGAAGAAAAATGTGGCCTTCAAGAAATGTATCACTAAGCAGCCATAGCACTGAGCAAGCCATAGACATTGGTACTTCCTCCTGTAGGAAAACCACTATGTCCAAACAGCCTCTAACTGTAATAACATTCCGGGTAAGGAATTCATGGTATCATGCAGCAAGTGACAGTACATGTTATGGTGCCAAGTGGTTGAATCACCCTCAAAATAAAGAGCACTTTAATGAACATAGTGGTAAAACTGCACCACACAGTAACACATAAGCAATGCAATGGTAATATTCACCATGTCCAACAGTTTAATGGCACCTTTATTTTTAGACATTCATTTCTCTGTATGCAAAAAGCAGTTTCTGAACTCTATATCTTTTTATGCATGAGACCTGTGGCTGTCCAAAACATTTCCACAATGACATTTGTAAACCTGTAGGTGATGACAATTACATTCAGTTGGAAGTGTGCTATCTTGGTTCAGAGAATGTTCCAAAGCTAATTTACATAGTCAATAAAATGAAATTTTTTCCCCATCAAAGATGTAGACACTTTCTTAAAACAGGTTTGTATGCTGATTCCAAATGTGAGAAGTTTTTTTTAATATGTGTAATTTTCATATTAAACTGCTGATAATACCAGTACAAGTTAAGACAGTTTCATTACAAAACATGACACTGGTTACAATTCTATTTTTATGCTTTGTACAATTTAAGTTTAAGCAACATCACATTTCTTTATATGCATAAAACAGATTCTGAACTCCATCTTTGTATGTGTGAGATATGTGGTTACCCAAAATATTTCTACAGAGCTATTTAAAAGCCTGACATGCTTTTAGTTATAATACATTGAGGCATTTTTCAAAATTTTCATCCTGCAAAAGATCTCCCAACTGAACCTGACAAAGATTCTCTTGTTCACTTTCACAGCACTGATCTTCTGAATTAATAATGACATCCTCTAGACTTCATCTTGTCCATCACTTTCACAACCCTTTATTAGGCCAAGTTTAATGTAGAGAGGTGTTTTTTTTTTTTTTTTTTTGCATCGGCTTCTGTGGCCATAATGCACCTCCCAAGGTTTTTGCAGTACTTTGATCCAAGCCCAAGGTGGGATTCAAACCCGACCTTTGGGTTGCAAGGCAGGCACTTTACCCACCTGGCTAGCCCAGTCGGCTGTAGAGAGGTGTAAGAAGAATCTTCATTGGATCCACTAATGGACCAATACTACAAACTACTTGTTCCTGAATCATATGTGCTTCTTTGAAGCTGGTCACATCTGGTGTAATGGTCTGCTGTAAAACAGCTTTCCTAAGCTTCCTATAGCTTAGGAAACAACAATATTTGCTCTTGAGGTCACTGCAGTTATTGTACTGATGAGTGCTATATTGAATTGCTTTGAGTAGTGTCTTCATGTTATTGTCCATATCCTTTAGACAAACAGAGTGAGCAATAGCAATGGATGGCTTTAAGTTCCCATTATACAAGAGAACAGCTTTCAGACTTTTCTGTGAGGAGTCAGTAAAGAAGTGCCATTCAGATGGGACATGTATTAGTGACAGTTCCCTCCATTGATATCTTAGCAGTAGCAGAGTAGACCATTTACTGTAAAGAATATTAAAATTTGGTTTCTTTTTCTGTAGCGATACACTTTTGTATTCTTCTTAACCAGGTGTTTCTGCTTTAGTCTTGAGGCAACAAATTTGGATTTATCTTTAGAGATGGCTTAGATCTCTAATGAGATCATTCAACTCCTCTTGGGGGGGATGATGTTTCTTCATTGGGTGTATACTCAGGATAAGCTGAAGTTCTCAAGGCCTCTACCAATTTCACCTTCATTGCATTAAATTTTTTCTTCAAAAGAATGCAGTCCATACTGTCATTTGAGGGATTAGTCTCATTACTGAATCTAGCTTTGAGTAAAAAATCTTGTGCTTATACTTTGCTGAGAATCCAGTTACAATTCGCATTACAAAAGTAATGATTGTCATTATGATCTTTTGGATCCCTCCATATCATGGGGTATTACAAATGGCATCAACTTTTTTCCTTTTGTTTATCCAATCATGTAATCCATTCAAACAAGTATTACAAATAACATGTGGTTCCAAAGTATAACTGGTAAATTTTCCAAATATGCTGTTGTGATTTAGTTAGGAAAGAGCCACACACACATACATAGAATTTGTTGATGTGATTTTACACTTTCAACGAATGACAATGGATACGTTTCAGTAATTCACTGAACTTGAACTTCCTCAGATGCTCACTGACTTTGGCATGTAATTTGTTTGAGTGATTAGTCATTTGTTAACTAGAGGTAAACTTCCCAAGATCCAATCTATGGGTTGGATCTCAGGAAGAGCCCTTCAGTTTATATACATGCCCCCGGTTCTTGTTTCCCCTACCAATGAGAATATGCCCTCTCACTCATTTTATTCATCCCCTTTATGTAAGAAACTTCCAAAACATTTAAGGCAGAATTTAATTGTTGAATTCATAAAAAAAAATTTCATTAATTCACTGAATGTTAATATATCAATTATATTATATCCCTTTATTTTCTAGGGAAAAAAAGCTGTAGTAATTAACCTCACTAAGTGAAGTGCATTTGTTAGGATACCAACAGTGGTGGGGGACACCCCCGTAGCCAGGTGGACAGGAACAGCAGCAGCAGTGCGTAGCACATGCTTCCTGATTAGACCGGGGTTCAAGCCTGTGAGCCACCAAATATGAAGGATGCGGAAAGGTCAGGGAATGACCTTTCTGCATATACCCGGAGCAATATGGCCTTAGTTGCTAATGCTCCTAAAAACCAAATAACAACAGTGGTGGAGGGGGGGGGTCTATAGTAATCTGAGTATATTACTCCAGCAAGACCTGAATAAATTAAGCAGATAGGCAAAAAAAATGGCAAATTAATAAATGCAGGGTACTTCATCTGGGTAGTAATAAGCATAGAATAAATAAATAGCATAAAACTCAAGATAATTGATAAGGAAAAGATCCGGAGTTAATTATATAGTCTCATATGAAGTTCTTTGAGCAATGTAGACTAGCTATCAGGATAAGATGAGTTCTCTTGATGATATACAGGAATTTTTCCAGCAGGAACTGGCATCTTCAGTACTACATACAAGTCTGGAACCTTCATTTTAAGAAGAACATAGTTCTTCCTAAAATATGTTCACAGAAGTCTTACCAAGAATGGCTGGAATTCTCTAAATTAATGGAAACCAGGCACAGTGAGGGAACCTGATTTAAGTGTTTAAGGCCTTAAACAGTTTGAGTAAAATAAATGCTGATGGCATTCTTACTCTTTCTCAGAAAAAAAAACAAGGGGGGGGGTCATAAATTTTAACACTGGAAAAGAATGGTTGTAAGATAAGTGCAGTATTTTTTTTTTTTTTTTTTCCAGCCAGATAGTAACTGTTTGTTAGAATAAATAAGCTGATATTTTGGAAGTGTATAGTGAATAAATGCAGAGTATTGGACAAATTAATATTATAAGATTGGCAAATGAAGTGGGTAAATTTTTTTTTTTTTTTTATGGCTGATGCTATATAATCTTGCTTTCTTTTATCACTTTGCTAATATTAATACAGGATCACTTGGGTGCTTTTAATTATAACCCATAATGTTGTAATATTAATTAGTATTCCTATTTTTTAACAGATCATTTTGTTTAATTATGCAAAAAATGTTAAAAAGCATAGTTTCTTGGGATCAAAAAAAATTTCAGTCTTTTATTCAAAGTCAAAGAAAATTTGCAGTTCACCTTACAAAAGCAAGATGAACTGAAAAAACAAAACATATTTTTTTTTTTTTATAAATTGACAAGAACAACATGAATTATATATTTAATTGCTGACATTATCTCTATCACCCAAGCTCCCCCCCCCCCCCCCAAACTTGAAGTTAAAAGATCAAGATGCACAAAAAGGAAGGGAAAAAATCTAGTGTGGTCTAACAGATTATACCTCACTAATTATGGATTAATATAAACTTCTGGAATTATTTATTTTTATTATGCAAATAAAAGAAAAACTGGCAAGATATAATTACAAATTAACCATTAGGTACTCATATTTTATTATTATATAGCATGTTCTCTTGTTAATTATTTATCTTGTACTTTAAACTGCTATTCAAAATATAATTAAAAATGTTGGATGATTGGAATTTTGGCCATCATTCAATACTGTTGTTCACAATAACCTCCAATATAACATTGAATCATCTTCCAGAGAGTAAGAAAGTCAATAATGAGTGAGTGTGAGTGAGAGATCAACACACTGTATTATATATATACACAAGTTATGTAAAACATGCACCAAGCCATTTATTTTATATTTGAAATTTTTCTTTGCTAATTATACCAAAGATGTTAAATAATTTGACTTCTCTTATTGTCCAAGGTATATTCTTATGTTTTGTTAAGTCCAAAAGTAATTAATACCTTTTATATTTATATTAGTTGTTTATAAGTAAAAATAATTCCATATAATTGTGAAAGATTCATATTAAGTATCCTTCTGAGTAAGTTTTTCTGTATTTTAGTTTTGTAATTTGAACAGTGCCATTAATGATCTGTTTATTTTTGTAATAATTTTTAGCATTTTTAAAATGTTTTTGTGAGATGTATTTAATGTAAGAAGTTACTAAGAGGGCAGCTGATATTTTTTGATAAGAATAAAAAAAATAAACAAGTTGTATTCTGGAGAAGTTTTCAATGATAATTTAGTATCTGTTACTAAACCAGATGTATATAAGATATGAAAGAACCAACAATGCTTTAAATCTTGTAACTTTAGCATTGTTTTCATCTGAAATGCTGTGTACTCTTCTTAAATTGCTCATTTTATGGAGAATGATCTCAGCAGTTGTTTCACTACTAAGGAATTTTGTATTAGTCACATTGTAGAACTGGTTGCAAAAAATAAAAAGTGAGATTTCATATCATTTGTGATAGACATATAGTGTATTATTTTTAAACCACTGTGTATTTCTATGTATTGACCTTTCTTATGTATAGCTTTCAAATTACCACACATTTATTTTTTGGTTTAGGATGTGAATATTGATCCATATTTTACTAAAGAAATAATCAACTTTTTTTTTCCCTCATAATTACAAATTTTGAATACTTTTGCTGCACAAACATTTTAAACATTTTCTTATACCCATACAAAGATGATAAATACTTTCTCATTTAAATAAATTGAAAGAATCCACCAGATTTTTTTTTTTATATATATATTTTTTAAGAGAACCCCGCTTATAATACAGAAAAGATTAAACTGCAAGTCTTAAATTATCCATTGTAGTATAAAAAGTAAATGTGCACTTTCAAAGGCCATTTTTTTTTTTTTTTTTTATATACGATTTTTGCTGTGTTTAAACGTGTGATAAATTCTGACATGAGGTTAGCGAAAGCCAGACATGAATATTAAGCATATCATGATGAAAATCACATTCCTTCCCCTCACATGTGAGGGTCTCCAACTTTGGAGTAAAGTCATATCAAATGCTGATGATGACTGCCTTTTGAATTCTTCTAAAATTCACAAGTGACCTGAAAACTGAATGCAACTTTATTGAAAAAATAATGGATCATATTTAAACCTCAGTACGAAGTATATACAATTATATAAGCTTAATTTTTTGTCCATTTTATCTTGTATGTGTCCTGTTTTTAATAATCCTTTGAGAGAAACCCAGGAAACATTTGATATCTTGTATCTACTCACAAATTTAAGAATAACATTTTTTCCAAACAGTAATATGACAATGATGTATATTTACCATCATATTACATATCACAATAACATTCCAGTTAAATCTTGCTATATAAGACTTAAGGATTGCTGAGCTTTGCTAGAGAATTTTTTATGCATACATTAATTATATGTAGTGGAGTCAAAAAAAAATGTTTTATCAATTTTTGAAACAGCCACTGAAGATATTCACATAATGTGTACTTATCTTCGTTACTGCAATGAGGAATGATACATAGATATACTTCATTTACTGGTTCAGGTATGTATAATTAATCAGTTGCAGAGGTCAGAGAAGTAAATGTGTGTGAAATTGTTTTCTGTGCCGTATATGCCAGGACATTGCAGTTTGAACAAAAAGCAGACATCAAGTTATGTATGCATCTGAGAAAGTCTCATCAGATGGTCTTTCCTAGATGAACACAAAACTCTGTACTTGCTTGTTCAAATTGCAGCTAAATAACTTCTTTGGTAAAAAGAGTAAGTACACATCTGCTTTTCAACCTCCAGATTGCAGAATGTGCATACTGAAACTAATCACTAGCCATTATGGTTAATTCTAAGCAGTATGCATTCAGAAAATATTTTCTTTCTCTACTCACATCACTACACATTCCTGCATGGACAAACATTAACGTGCATATTAGCACTACATCCATCAACATTTGTTTCATAAGTTCCAAAACTTTTGACTCTACTACTATATATTGATGTAGGAACAATGTAAAGTTCATTTCTTTCTTTTTTTTTGTACTTTATTTTGTTATGATGTATTTCCATGAGTGCTATAAATGACTAGAAATATATTTTGGTAGTGTTCAGTATTATTATAAATAAGTTTTCTGTTTGCATTAAAATGAATGAAAGTTGCACAATGTAGCATTACTGTAATGCTATGGTCCTGCTAGTTAATTTATCATAAAAAGGTTGCAATTTGAAGAGCATATTTGTTTTAAATTACTAAACTGTTCCCAGAGAATGTTGGCCTTTAGGAAAGTTGAGCAATACACTGTATAAATCAACATGAAAAATCACCATTGTATTTCACCGTACTTCATCAAGCTTTATACTAATAATGGCTTTTAGACATTTTGGTCAAAACATTATTCTCAGAATCATTTTATCCCCCACCTTTTTCCCCCTGTTTTGTATGCTTTTGTAAAATTCATTATACTGTAGAATGCAAATGTAAATTTTGTTTAGTTCAGAAATGTTTGTACTCTTGTGAGACAATACTGAAATAAAGCTCAAATCATAAACTGTTGCTTTTCTGTGCATGTGTGTTTGAGAAAGAGATCTTTCAGCTTTTTTTGGTGCCAGAAATAAAAAATATATGTAAATTATAAAGATACCTTAAACAGAGATCTTAAAAAAAAAACAAAAAAAAAACTAACAGTTGCACAATAAATTCAAATGGAATTTGCAGTAGCTTTTAATCTACTTACATGGATATCTTATAATAGTGTCCACAGCCAGGAAAGGAACTACAGAATGATTACCTATTATGTATGTACTGTATAATGTATAAAAAAATGCAATAGCAATTATAAAATTTATAATAAAAACAATTTTTATTCATTGTACTATCTTGTCTTTCTATTAGACTAGTAATCTGAAATTCTACAGTTGCACCTACAATTCCTTTTCCTTTTTTTTTTTTTTTTGCATAGTACTAGCCAAATAGTATTTACATTCAACTGCTGGATCTCCAGTACTTTTTTTAACTAAAAAAAATGAATAAGTAATCCTTACAACATATTAAGAAAGTAACTTATGTAAATGATCATTTAATATACACTTGGTGCCTCAAGATAAAATAGTCTTTTCTGTTGCCATTTCTGAATGATGGAATTTTATCTTCTATTTTATCAATAGAAGAGGAATATTGATTTTGTCTGTGCAATATCATAATCAGTACTATATATATAAAAGTCTTGCTATTTCTTTGTAAGAAGGATGATGTAATGTGTAAATTTTTCATTCAATCAAAAAAGGGTGATGCCTTATGTGAAAGGGGCAGAGGGAAAAACTCAGGAAGTAAACCATGACCTCATAGTCACAGAAAGTTTATTTGGAACTGGGTAATTAAGAAATTTTAAGAAAATCAGCTGAAACGTAAGTAGAGTTTATCATTATTTATTTAGTATTACTAGATAAGTCAGTAGCAATAGTGTTAATTATTATTTTTTTATCACTGGGCTCAAATAACAAAAGTGAGCATGCAGATTTTTCTTTTTTTTAATTAAAAAAAATAAGGTGGTAAATTTTTGAATATTTATATGTGAACCTTGAGTTCAAGGGAATATTTATATATCTATTAGTCCCCATATTTTTGATGTGCTGGCAGGTAAAATATAATGACGCAACAGAGGAGAGTTGTGGGAGGGAAAGAAACAATTGCATAAATTGTTATATAATAATGGTGAGAGAACTATTCAAAAAGGTTTTTAATTGCATTATATTGCGTGTGTGAATCTCAGCTAGTTCCTTCATTTCACATTAATGATTACAATCATTATAACAGTGTTTGAATACAGGATGGCATCATTCCTTTTAAGCACCAGAATTTACCTGTCTTCCAAATTTATTGCTTGATTATATCTATTGTATCACAGAATGATACGGTTGCGCCATATCACTATACTATGCTAGCATGGGTGCCAGCAGCATGGTGGAAGTGCACCAGCTTTGGGATTTCAAAGTAATACACAATTTTTAATATTTTCATTAATTTATTGTAACAGTAAAACAATACAAATTCTTTCTTTCAAAATATAAGTACTTTTTCCCACTAATTACAAAACATTGGCTTGGCTGTACATGTAAATCAGTCAAACTTGACTTAAATAAGGTATTGCATGTATTCGAAAATTTGGTAAACAAAAAATTTATTCCCACATGCACCACCTTGCAAAATATCCTGCCTGCACCCATGTATGCTAGTATTACTTTTCAGTGTGGATGCTGAGAATATGCAGGCAAGCAGTTCTCAATCCTTGGGAAACAGTAAGGCCATTGCATAGTTGAATATCCCAAACAGAGTAATTCATCATCTGATGCAAACCAATTTTCCAGCCACAGTTAGGAAAATTTGCAAATACAGCAAACTGCCTGAGATCAGAAAATTTTATTTCTCATATACGCTATTCACCAAAATAGCATGTTGGAGCTGACTGTAAAGGGTGAAGATTTCACCTCAGAGAAATCTGTCAAGTCACTGAATTGTCTAATTATTAAGTGCTATTAGTGAACAAGTTAAGTGCTATTATTAGTGAACTCACTGATAATAAGTGAAGAGTAACTCAATTTCTGAATTTTATATACAAAAGCATTAGACTGAAATAGCAATTTGCTAAACACATTTACTTTTAATGAATGCTTTTAGAACTTTTATATTGTTGTTTGTAAACATAAACACAGAAACTTTCATCCACTTGTATTTCCTTATATGCCACTTAAAAGAAAAATTAAATTGTGGCAATTCAAAACCTAAGTACACATCCTTACCTTTTGTGGAAAGGTATTACAATTAAAGGTGCATTGACATAAGAACTTATAAAGTACTGTTTAGATTATATGGGGTGTTTCCATTGGCATTAGTAATAGAAAATAATGCAAGAAAGCAAGCTTATACAGGATCCGCAAAAAAAAAAAAAAAAATTCCATTTCACCTCTCCATTCCCTCCAATAGACTGTCTAGTTCTTCCTTGAATTTATTTAAACTATCAACATCCACAACAATAAATGTAAGATTATTCGAGTAATCAACCACCCGCTGCCTAAAGGCAAACTTCTGTACATCTATTCTTCAACCATCCTTCCTCAGTTTGAACTTGTGCCCCATAATGTGCATAGTCTCAGCAGGAGGAAGAATCCCAACAGCATTGAGCTTGCTCAATCCATTCAAAACCTTAAACACTGCAATTACATCACCTTGTCTTTAGAGTGCCTAATCTCCAGATGCTGCAATTTCAGAACTGAAACCTTTCCTGGTAAGAGCACCCCTTTGTTCCACTCACCAATCTCATTGCCCTTCTCTGTATCATTCCAGTAGCTCTACATTTGTCCAAAAATGAAGCCTTCTATTGTATAAGGAAATGGCCTGACCATCGCCTTATACAATGGGATAATCACCTCCTCATTGACAAAACCTTATGAGCTGTCCTAGCAGCCTGTCGCACTGCTCAGAGAACTTTATATCTGACTTAAAATCTTTTTCATTTTCCAATACCCTGAGTGTAGTACCAAACATTTGGTAAGTTACCCTGGAGTTTTAGTGCTATTGATATGCAGTACTTTTCATTTATGAAAGTTAAACTTCAGTTTTCATTTCTATATCCTGCTTCAGTAGCATACTGTCATTACTAACATTAGCTACAATGCCAACCTTTGTATCATCTGCAAACTTGGACATTAAGCCTGATATGCCTTCATCAATATCACTGATAAATATACAAAAGCAACAACGGGCCCAACACCAAACTTTGTGGGACTCCACTGATAGCAATTAGTCCGTGAAGAGCAGAGTTTGTTGGTTACTACTCTCTCTTGTCTTCTCTCACTCAACCATCCCTTAATGACAAACTGCTCCAATTTGTACATCTTTTATGTGCAACAGTCTCAAAAGCTTTCCTGAATTCCAAGTATGTGATACCAAAATTATTTTTTGCATTCAGTTCCTTTGTGACCACACTATAGTAGCCAATCAAATTGGTCAGACAAGATTTCCCCTTAATAAACCCATGCCATGTCTGAACTATAACTGCAGTCTTGTCTGGATGATCCTGCATTACCTTTTTAACCAGTGACTCCATCATTTGCCCTGGAACAGAAGTTAAACTAACAGGCCTGTAATTACTCATGTCAACCTCTGATCCCCTTTGTGGATTGGGGATACATTAGCAAATCTCCAGTCTGCAGGAATCTTCTCTGAATCAAAGGATGCTCTCATAATTATGGCTAAGGATTTGCTTGCTTTCTTCACTGCCTCCCTTAATACAGTTGGATTGATCCCATCCACCACATGCGTTTAACTTCAACAATTTTGCTTCCACTTTCCTCTCAGTTATTACAAAATCATATAGCTCCCTGTTAGAATTTAACAAACTGCTGGCATCCATTTCCCTAAAGAATTTTTCATTTGTGAATGTAGATACAAAATACTCATTCAGTTTGTCAACAACCTGAGCAGGATCATCAACAGTCAAACCTTCCATATCAAGTTGATCAATTTGATTCATCCCTTTCCTTCTAGAGTTTACATAAATAAAAAAGTCTTTGGTGTGTTTCTTTGCATCCTTTGTCAAAGATTTCTCGTAATCTGCCTTTGCTAACCTAACCTGCTTTGTGATTTGATTGCATTCTGGTTTATATCTACCACAGGCTCCTGTATCACCTGATAGTTTATATGCTTCCCATGCATTTTTCTTCTCTGCCACAAGTATCATCACTTCATCTGACATCCATATAGACCTATACCTTGAAGAGCATTGCTTAGATCAGGGGTCGTCAACCTTTTAATTCCTACCGCCCACTTTTGTATCTTTGTTGATGGTAAAATTTACTTACTGCCCACCGGTGCCGCAGTAACTCAATTTAGCCCCTCGTCCATGAGTATACATTGGGAAGTGTCCAGTGAATTATTATCTATATTCAAAGTTTAGAGATGTTTTTTTTTTTTTTTTTTTTTGTTGGTTATTGGCGCATCGGCTTCTGTGGCCATAATGCACCTCCCAAAGTTTTTGCATTTACTCTGATCCAAGCCCGAGGCGGGATTTGAACCCGCAACCTTTGGGTTGCCAGGCAGGCACTTTACCCACCCGGCTAGCCTAGTCGGCCTTTAGAGATGGAATTCAAAAGTAAATTGCAAAAGCACATTTTACAAAGCCAAACTCACGAATTTGTTAGCAATGTATTTGATATATGGAGGAAGAACAAAATTTGTAACAACAGACAAAATTCCCCACCGCCCACCATGAAAGCTTGAATCGCCTCTAGTGGGCGGTAGGGACCAGGCTGACGACCACTGGCTTAGATGGTACAAAAAGTCTAGTAGCTTCTATGATTAATTCCTTGAATGCTTTGCATTTAGAATTAGCTGTTGGTAACATCATCAGTTGGTCCCACTGTATAGAATTTAAAATCTGGCTGAGAACACTGTAGTCATCTTTATGAAAACAAAACCTTCCCTTTACCCTTGATGATAGTTACCTCTTTAATTAAATCTCACATCAATACACTGTAATCACTGCTACCTAGGCACTTTACCCACTTTACCACTAAAGTGCCTAGTGGTAAGGTGGGTAAAGTGCCTGCCTAGTGGTTCTGTTAACTACAGATTCTTAATGCATGAATAATCACTGCTGATAATCATATCAAGAGTATTACTCCCTCTTGTTGCCTATCTAACATGCTTCTGTAGAAAACAATCATCCAATTAATCCACTAAAGTCTTGGTAGTATGCGTGTGATCAACCCACAAGTTCCATTGTAGACCACTGTCCAGTCAATATCTGGAAAGTTAAAATCTCCCATTAAAACACATTCTGATTTACTGGCCCTCTCTATTTCTCTGTACAGTTTTTTGTTATACTCATTACTTTTACACCAAACTGACTCAACATTGCATTGGTCATGGCCCCTGAGTGCCAAACGAGTGATCAGAGTGAATTTCAAAGTGCCTTCTCTATAAATAGCAGTTTTCAAGTGTTTATTTATAAAATTTATTTCATTTTTGCTCTTCTAAATAAAGAACTAAGCTTTTAAAAAAGAAAGGAAAGGTATCTTTCTTCTTCTTCTTGTATATAGAACTAACCTAAATAACTCACTAATCTCTTAGTCACTGGTAGCATCACTTCAGGCTCCATGTGAGGGGCCGGTAATCTGGGGGAAAAGTTATCCTCCAGGGCTACAAGGAGCAATCATGGAGTATGACAACTACCCAGCACTTAAGCCTGGCCGTGATGTCATGACCATTTAAACAAAAGTAGTGCAAGGGTTTTAGCCAGTATTATTGAGGATACCTTAAAGGTTCAGGGAAACTGCTAGTTTGAGGGGACAAGGGTAATAAAAATATGCATTTATCTGATAATATTGGTCAAAGTAACACTTGCACATATCTTCTGTTGTGATAACTTGTTTGTTACCTCAAACAAGTTATCACAACAGAAGAAATATAATAGTTGTGGGTACCCACCCACAACTATTATATTTTCAAGCTACTAAAAGGTCATTAACATTTTTAACATATTGTCTAATGTTATTGCAAGGGGCCCCACATGCCACAAGCTGACACCCTGATCAGTCTGCCACTGGTTGCAGAGCTTGTAACCTAGGCACCTTAGAGGAGACTTGATTGAGGTGTTTAAGGCTCTGAGAGGCATAAGTAATTTTTTTTTTTTTTTTATGTAAACTCCAAACACGAGACGTATAAGAACCTATAGTACTTAGTACCGTGCTTGGGTTGGAGGTTGAGAAGACAAAAGAAGATATTTGTTGACATTCGACTTGAACTTCTGTAAACTGTAATTTTTCTGGAAATACGTATGAAGGAAGGTTGTTCCAGAAAACAGCAGTTGAATGAATAAACGAGGAAGATGAAAAGTTGGTTCTGTGAGTTTGAAGTTGGACAGTAAATGGATGTTGGCGGCACGTGCTCGAACTGTTTTGAAAGAGAGAGCGGGAATTATAGAAGCCAATTCAGAAGACCAGTGCCCATGGAAATATCGGTAGAAGAAGCATGCAGCGGAAACAGTACGTCTATGAGACGGTGAGTGGAGAGACTCTGTTAGAGATCAATCATTAATTAACCTAACTGCACTCTTCTGAATGGAATCAAGAAGCCTGAGAGAGGTTTTGGGGGCACCACTCCAGATGTGGGAACAATATTCCATGGCAGGGCGGATTTGCAATTTATACAGAGTGAGCAGCTGTTTGGAAGAGAAGTAACACCGAGAGCAAAAGAGAAAACCAAGTTTTTTAGATGCAGAGGAAGCAATATTTGTAATGTGCTTGTGCCAAGAGAGATTAGAAGTCAGGGTAATCCCCAAAAGGGTTATATTATTTTGCCTAGAAATCGGAGTGTCACCAAAGATAAGCATAGGAGTGGAAGAATCCTTTTTGCGAGATATAAGACAAGACTGAGTTTTAGAAAGGTTGAAATCAACTAAGTTGTCTTTGCCCCACTGGAGAATTACCTGAATATCAGCATTTAAGGAATTGGTAGCAGATTTTCGAGAGGTTGAAGCTGATTGAGCAGGGCAAGGTTTCTCAAAATGGAAACTAGAATGCAATGTGCTATCATCGGCAAAACTATGGATAGGATTTCCAGTCAATGGAAGAAGGTCATTAATATACAAGAGGAAAAAAGTGGGGGAAAAAACTGAACCTTGGGGGACACTCGCATTAGTGGAGAAGTTAGAAGACAGAGAGCCATCTACTATCATCCTCAGTGAGCAATCAAAGAGAAAACTGGATAACCAATTACTGAAAATAGTTGGAAAACCATAAAATGGAAGTTTGTTTAGAAGACCTTTATGCCAAACACGATCGAAAGCCTTTGAGATGTCAAGAGCAACTACTTGTGTTTCACTAAACATTTCCATTGAATTAGTCCATAAATGGGTAACATAAGCCAGAATATCACCAGTGGATCGACACTGACGGAATCCATACTGGCGATCGTTGATCAGACGGAAGGTTTCTAGGTAGTTTAAGAGTTCACGGTTAATTGATTTCTCCATTACTTTAGAAAAAGTAGAAGTAATTGCAATGGGAGGGATTTGTCACCCTTTTTAGGAACTGGCTGGATATGAGCAAATTTCCAAGCAGAAGGAAAAACACCTTTGGAATAAGAAACTGAAAAAAGGCAGCAAAGAATAGGAGTAAGTTCAAGAGCACAGGTTTTGAGAACAAGTGGAGAAATACCATCGGGACCTGGAGCTTTCTTAGCATCAAGATTCATCAAAATCCTTCTGACATCCTTTTGGCAGAAAACCACAGGAGGCATTGAATGGTGGGAAGTGTTTTACCAAGATCATTAATACATGAGTTGGAAGAAAAATGGGATGCTAGCAGATCAGCTTTATCCTTGGCTGAAGTGACAACCAAACCATCTGGTTTGGACAGAGGTGGGAGCAGAGATGGGCAAAAGTTGCAGCCCATAGCTTTGGCAAGAGACCAGAATGCTTGGCTACCATTAGGGCAAGAAGCAAGTTTTCTACTCTTAGCCTGTTCAAACTCTAGTTTGGACTGATTAATAACTGCTTTACAATTGTTGCGAGCTTTGGTGTAGGCAGAAAATGAAACTGAAGAATTAGAAACAAGCCAATTACGATATGCAACATTCTTCTCTTGAACAGCCTTAGTACATTTATTGGAAAACCAAGGTTTTTAGATATAAAGGACAAGATTTTAAAGTGGAGTGTGGGATAAAGGATTCCATTCCTGCAAGAATAATTTCACTGCCACGATCTGAGCAAACGTTGACATCAGAAGTTTTAAAACAGTAATCCAACCAAGGAAAAGAAGAAAAGAAATCTCATTCAATGGTCATCCCATTTTGCATTCTTGTAATGCCAAACAACACGAGGTTGTGAATAGCCATGAGATAAAGGCTCCATTGGGGAAGAGACAATCACCAAGTTGTGATCTGAAGTGCCTAAAGGACCTCTCACTTCGACTGTGTACTAAGAAGGGTTGTTTGTGAGAAAAAGATCAAGCGTGTTGTCTGTATGATTAGAATCGTCCAGTATTCTTGTAGGTAAATGAACAATCTGTGGAAGATCATTAGTAATTGCAAAAGCCTCAGCATCTTGACCAGCTGGGTCGTTGTGACTATAAAACGGAAGCCAGCTGGAGTTGTGAACATTAAAGAAGGAAAGTTGGAAAGTTAGGAAAGTTGGACTGGAGACAGTCAAGTTGCAAAGAGAGGAAGTCAAAGAGCTCCGAATGATTAGTGGAGTTGGGAGAATGGTAGAGACAAAAGATGAATTTGACACCGTGAGATAGAGAGTTTTTAAGCCAGAGGACATTCCAACTTACCTAGTCTCTGACAGTTGAGATTAGAATTGAGACCACATATATTTGTGAAATGAACTAGGAAGTGTTTGGGAGATAAGCTGATCTTTTTGCAGATAAGCTTCTCTATTAGTTTGACAATTCATGGTGTATTCAATAGTAAGAAAAAGTGTGAGTGGGGGACATGGTGTATGAAGTAATGAAATTTTTGGATATGGCGTAAACATGGTAAGAATATACCCAGATCCTTGACATAAAGTGGTTTCGACAATGCCCCCCCCCCAACAAACACACTACTTGGACTCCCTCCAGTCACTATCTGGCAGAGTAGCCATAGCAAGATTATACACTAGCTGATTATGAAGCCTCCTAAAGCATTATCAATAGGTTCAGTTCGGTGTACTAACTAATAGCCGGCCTGCGAACACCATGCTAGAGCTATACCCTTGAAATGTAAGGAAGATTGGATCGCGCCATCAGAACCTCAAAAGTCATCAGCTATACTGCATGAGTGAAGAGATGGGGAAGGGTTGACTGGAACTTAGTTCTGGAGACTAAACATGGGTTCCACCACTTCAAGCCTCCAATAAGCAAAGTGGTGGTATTTCACTGGTTGATGAGTCATCTACCACCCAGTATTGCCTGGTAACACAGAGGGGTGGCATTCCTCCATGTGGTGTGGGTGCCACACCTCGACCTCTGCTTACGTTGGTTCAAATCTGGGTGGTCACACAGAGTGTGCTTGTGCATGGGGGTTATACCCAGGATTACCAACAGTCCCACCATCGTGAAGGTGCAAGCAGAGGATTTGGCTGTCACAGACCATCCTGACTTCGCCGAAATTGGGTCCACTTGACTTCAGTGTCACCTGAATATCAGTTCCATCAGCGTTTTAGACTCCCAAGTAGCAAGTACAGCTTGTCTGGCATATCTGAGAGAATGTTTGTGACAACCCCAAGGGTCAAAATGAATGAGGATGAAATTTTGAAGGTTATAAATGATTCTAGGACTAGAGGCCATAATATCAAGTTATGGGGAGAGTTGTTTAGACTGGATTGCAGGAAGTTTTATTTTAACCAGTGAGTTATAAATTACTGGAATAAGTTCCGTACATGGGTGGTAGAGCCTTACAGTTTGGGGAAATTCAAAGGTCAGCTGGATAATCAACTATGGGGGGGGGATGCATAGGTTGTCTATTTCCTTTTCTCTTATTAATTATTATTATTTTTTTATTTTCTTCTTATTATTATTATTTTATTCTTATTATTATTATTTTATTTTTATTATTATTATTTTATTTTTATTATTATTTATTTTATTTTATTTATTTATTATTATTATATATATTTTTTTTTGGCTGGTGCAGCCTAAGCCATAGGCTTCCTTTCACTATGCGGTCATTGCTAATACTAACTGTAAGATCAAAAAGTCATTCATGCAGAATGAATAATGATTAAAAAAGATGGTGAACTTGTTCCCACTAGGAACATTATTCTAACATTTAGTATGCCAACCTTATCATCGTGTGAAAGCCGGATACCTTAATTGCCGAGTAAGTCCCTAAATTCCCAACCCAATCAAATGTTTCAAGTGTCAAAAATTTGGACACTAGCAAACAGTAGTTCAAGGGGACACCATCTGCCCAAACTGCAGCTCCAAAGCTCATACACAAGCGGACTACACTGCAGAAACACCACAATGCCCAAATTGCAAATGCCAACATCCAGCATATTCAAAAGCATGTGAACTCTGGAAGGTAGGAAAAAAGATCCAGAAATACAAAGTTGAACAAAAGGTTCAGGAAGCTAGGAAGAAAGTTATGCTCAATATGCCAAAAGTTACCTATGCTGCAGCAACCAAAAAATACCAGTCAACTGCAACACAAATGGCAGTCACAGTACCCCCCATTGATCTCAGTTGCCGATTGAGTTCTATCAGTGCTACTGTCCCCATAGCAGCCACCTACAGAACAATGTAAAGTGACTTGTGCTAGCAAATACTCCGCTAACAGTTACTGCAACTGATACTCTGCTAGGAAACTGCAAATTTGAAAGCATCAGCCCCAAACATTGCAAACCAACCATGTTCAGGAAATAGTACCCTGCAGTATAAGGCAATCTTAGATTTACATCAGAAGACGACATGGATGTTGGGTGCCCTACCTTCCCAAAAAAAGAAAGGATGAAACTAGATTGATTCAAACAAGTTGGACACAAAAAACAAATAGAATCATACATAACCTCTAAAACTAAATAATGCAGAACATTATACAGTGGAACTGTTTGTTTGTTTGTTATTTGGTTTTTAGGAGCATTAGCAACTAAGGCCATATTGCTCCGTGAATATGCGGTGGTCATTCCTGACCTTTCCGCATCTTCCGTATTTGGTGGTGACAGGCTCGAACCCCGGTCTAATCAAGAAGCGTGTACTATGCACTGCTGCTCCTTCCCACCTGGCTATGGAGGCGCCCCCAGTGGAACTGTAGAGGTCTACAAAGTAATATTTTTGATAATTATGATCTAATCAAACAGCATAGTCCAATAATCCTCTGCCTGCAAGAAAACAATCTAACCCCACAGGTGACACCAGTGATTAAAAACTATAATATCTATCAACAAGACAGAAATAATACTAACTCAACAAGAGGAGGTGTAGCTATACTTGTTGATGATGAGGTTCCTACAGAACAGATCTCCCTGCAGAACACATTAGAGGCTGTAGCAATACTTATTGTTTTGAGTTTTATGTTAACCGTAGTCTCTGTGTACCTTTCCCCAAATAAAGAATTTACTGTGAAAGAACTGGAGGATCTTATAAAGCAGCTTCCATCTCCTTTCATTCTGCCAGGAGGTTTCAATGCGGGGATCTCCCCAGATAGACAAACGAGGAAAACTCATTGAAACAGTTCTTCATACAACCAGAATCTCACATTATTAAACACTGGTGCTGACACTTATATTCACTTTCCCACTGGAGTATCTACTTCCATAGACTTATCAATGTGTTCTGCAAAACTGTTCCCAATAATTCAGTGGTTAGTTTTAAGTAATCCACTGAATAGTGACCATTACCCAATTATATAATGGTAACTAGGCAGCTCTAACGTATAATTATATAGCATAATATGCATCACTGCATTTAGGATTCTATTAGCTAGTGCAGTATTGACAATTAATTAATAAAAATTATTGATCTTATTAATTTAAAATATCATGCCCCAGACTAGAGCAGCAAAGCAACGGGCACAAAGTGGCAGGAGTGCTGTGACTCGAGGGAGAACTGAGGGGGGGGGGGGCAATTCTCCAATGCATCACAGCCAAAAAAAATGTGCAACTTGTGAAATGTTTGCCAAACTCTCATGATCTAGCTAAGGAGGATGTCTTTGTGTGTGCCAGGTGCAGAGAGTGTCTAGAAATTAGGCATCAACTCAGCGTTCTACTGGGCGTCTCTGAGAGCTTGAGGTGTAGGGTAGATGCCCTCGAAGAAATTAATATGAGGGGGCCTTTCAAACTCTCAGCTGCCCAACTCAATGCCAGAGCTCACTCCTGGGCATCAAGCAACACAGCGGCAACCTCCAAGGCAGAATGCGCTGGTCCCAAAGGAACTAGTTATTGTTGGTGACTCTATTGTCAGGGAGATGGGGAATATATTGTGTAAAAAGGATAGATGGAACAGGACCAGGGTATGTCTGCCAGGGACAAAGTTGATGACGTTGTAAAGCATATATCATCTTTTAAGGGCACAAAAGGTGATATTGTTGTACATGTTGGCACCAATGGCATTAAGCGTAGGAGATCTGCAGATTTACTTAACAAGTACAGGTCAATGTTGCAAAAAAGTCATGAGTCAGGGTTAAATTTGAAAGTGTCTGCAATTTTGCCCAGACATATAGGAGGGAATGCATGATGAGAGCCTTGTCAATCAATTCGGCCCTGGAAAGCTTGTGCAAGGCTCGAGGGGTTGAATTTTTTTCAGCGTGGTCTGTGCTTGTTAACAGGAGAGACTGCTTCTACAGGGATGGGATACACTTAAATAGAAAGGGCAAAATAATATTTGCTGATACTATCAAGGTAGTGTTAGGTGGGTCAGAAAACTGCTAGCTTGGGGGGATTCACAGGCTAAAAGGTTAAAAGTAGCCGCAGACAGAGGTGAAGGTGATTCTTGCACAACTTCTATTAGAATAAGTACCAACCTGGAGCGACGGGTGTTGGGGGTTTCAGGGACTGATCGCAGTCATCATGAAACAGGTGGGTATATGGGATGTGTTAGGGTAACTTATAATAAGGATAGGTATATGTATACTTGCATGTATACCAATACTAGAAGTATAGTAAATAAATTTGATGAATTTGAAGTGTTGGTCAAGACATCAAAGGCAGATTTGTTGGGATAGCAGAGACGTGGTGTCACACACATATAAGGAATGCCGAATTGGAATTTGGGGAGTACAATGTGTACAGAAAGGATAGCCAAGGATAGGAAGAAAGGAGGTGTTATGCTGTTCATTAAGAAAAACATAAAATCAAAAGAAGTGCATCCAGCTGATATAGATGAACAGTGAACTGTAGAGTCAGTTTGGTGTGACATAAACACTGTAAAAGCAAAAATAAGAGTAGGAGTCTGTTATAGGCCTAATGACTCGAATGAGTACAATGAACAATTGTACAGAGAAATAGAGTGGGCTAGTAAATCTGAATGTCTTATAATGGGGGATTTTAACTTCCCAGATATTGACTGGAACTTGTGGGTTGGTCACTCGCACACTAGTAAGATTTATGTTGATTTATTGGATGATTGTTTTCTGCAGCAGCATGTTCGAGAGGCAACCAGAGAGGGTAATGCTCTTGATCTGGTTATCAGCAGCGATCATTCATGTATTAAGAATTTGCAGATAAAAGAACTACTAGGTGGCAGTGATCACAGTGTACTGATGTGGGATTTACTTAAAGATGTAATTACCATCAGGGGTAAAGGAAAGGATTTTTGCTTCCGTAAAGGTGAGTACAGTGGTCTCAGACAGTTTTTAAATTCTGTACAGTGGGATCAACTGACGATGTTACCAACAGTAAATTCTAAGTGGGAAGCATTCAAGGAATTAATCGTGGATGCTACTAAAAGTTTCATACCTATTAAGAAATACTGTTTAAGGTTTAGGCCTAAATGGTTGTCAAATGAACTAATGAGACTCGTGACAGAGAAGAAAAATGCGTGGGATGCAAATAAATTATCAAGCGACTCAGAGGCCTATGGCAGATATAAGCTAGTCTGTAATCGGATCACAAAGGAGGTTAGGCAGGAGAAGGCAGATTACGAGAAATCTTTGGCAAAAGACGCTAAGAAAAACAGTAAGGATTTCTTTGCTTATATAAACTCTAAAAGGAAGGGGATGAATCTGATTGGTCCACTTGACATCGATGGTTCCACTGTTGAAGATCCTGCTCAGATAGCAAACAAACTGAATGAGTAATTTGCATCTATATTCACACATGAGGAGTTATTAAGGTTTGAAAATGGCAGAAGGTTATCATATTGTAGCAGGGTGCTTAATGATTTTGTAATAACTGAGAGCAAAGTGGAGGAGAAATTGTTGAAGTTAAACATAAGAAAGGCGCCTGGGGTGCATGGGATTTATCCAGTTATATTACAGGAGACAGCAAAGCAACTAAGCAAACCCTTAGCCATAATTATGAGAGCATCCTTGGACTCAGGGGAGGTCCCCACGGACTGGAGATGTGCAAATGTATCCCCAATTCACAAAGGGGGGTGATCAAAGGGTGACACAAGTAATTAGAGACCAGTTAGTTTAACTTCTGTTCCGAGTAAAACTAATGGAGTCACTGGTTAAAGATGCATTGCAGGATCATCTAGACAAGACTGAAGCAATAATTCAGACACAGCATGGGTTTGTTAAGGGAAAGTCTTTTCTGACAAATTTGATAGGATATTATGATGTGGTTACAAAGGAACTGGATGCAAAAAATAATTTTGATATCATATATTTGGATTTCAGGAACGCTTTGACACTTTTGCGCATGGAGGACTATTGTACAAATTGGAGCAGAATGGTATTAAGGGTATGTTGCTACAATGGATAAAAGGATGGTTGAGTGGGAGTAGACAGAGGTTGGTAATTAAGGGTTACTGCTCTTTGTGGACTAATGTTATTAGTGGAGTCCCACAGGGTTCGGTGTTGGGTCCTCTGTTGTTTTGTATATTTATCAATGATATTGATGAAGGTATATCCGGCTTACTGTCGAAGTTAGCATTAGCATTAGCAGAGGCATTTGATGCAAGAAAGCAAGCTTATGCAGCATCAGCCAAAAAAAAAAAAGTAACATAAATAAATAAAAATAACCACTTCCACTTCACCCCTCTGTTCGTTCGAAATACCTGTCCAGCTGAGCCTTAAACTTGTTTAGGCTATCAACTTCCACGACAAGGGATGGAAGTCTGTTCCACCTACCAACCACCCGCTGGCTAAAGGCAAATTTCCGCACATCTATCCTACATCTGTCTTTCCTCAATTTGAATTTATGCCCTCTCAGGTGATTATTCTGAGCAAGAGGAAGAATCCCATCAGCATTGAGCATGCTCAAACCATTCAAGGCTTTGTACACCTCTATCAGATCACCTCGCTGGTGCCTGGTTTCCAGACACTGTAATTCGCAAAACTTAAGCCTTTCTTCGTAAGAGCACCCCTTTGTCCCATTCACCAATCTAGTTGCCCTTCTCTGTACTTGTTCCAGCAGCTGTACATCCTTCTTGAAATGAGGCCTCCAGGCCTGTATACAGTACTCTAGGTGTGGCCTGACCATTGCCTTATACAAGGGAATAATCACCTCCTTATCCCTGCTAGAAAAATTCCTATATATCATTGACAATACACCATGAGCTACTCTTGCAGCCCGTCTGCACTGCTCAGAGAACTTCATATCTGCCTGCACAACCACCCCCAGGTCCCTTTCATTCTCTACCACTGTCAGTGTAGTACCACAGAGTTGATACGTTGCTCTGGGGTTGCTGTTTCCCATATGTAGTACTTTACATTTGTCAATGTTAAACTTCATTTGCCACCTCGAAGCCCATCTGCTCAACCTTTCCAGATCCTGTTGCAGCAGCATAGTGTCAGTAGTGTCCTTGACAACCCTGCCAACCTTTGTATCGTCTGCAAACTTGGACATTAAGCTTGATATACCATCATCAATATCATTTATAAATACAGAAAACAATAATTGACCCAACACTGAGCCCTGAGGGACTCCACTAATAACATTAGTCCACGATGAGCAGTGTCCATTGATTACCACTCTCTGTCTTCTCCCCCTCAACCACCCCTTTATCCATAGCAGCAGTTTGCCTCCAATGCCACACTGCTCCAATTTGTCAGCAGTCTTCCATGTGCAACAGTATCAAAAGCCTTTCTAAGATCCAAGTATATAATATCAAAGTTATTCCCTGCATCCAGTTCTTTTGTGACTGCATCATAGTATCCAATCAAATTGGTCAGGCAAGACTTACCCTTAACAAAACCATGCTGTGTCCTAGCTATAACTGATGTCTTGTCTAGATGATCCTGCAGTGCTTCTTTAACCAGTGCCTCCATTAATTTTCCAGGAACAGAAGTTAAACTCACAGGTCTATAATTACTTGTGTCAGCCTTTGATCCCCCTTTGTGAATTGGGGTCACATTTGCACATCTCCAGTCCATGGGTACCTCCCCTGAGTCCAAGGAGGCTCTCATAATTATGGCTAAGGGTTTGCTTACTTCCTTTGCTGCCTCCTTTAATATAACTGGATAGATCCCATCCACCCCAGGTGCCTTTCTTGTGTTTATCTTCAACAATTTCTCCTCCACTTTGCTCTCAGTTATTACAAGATTCTCTAGCTTACTGCTAGAGTTGAATACACCTCTGGCATTCCCCTCGCTGAATAACTCCTCATGTGTGAATGTTGATGCAAAATATTCATTTAGTTTGTTAGCTACCTGAGCAGGGTCATCAACAGTTGACCCATCGATCTCAAGTGGACCAATCTGATTCATCCCCTTCCTTCTAGAGTTTACATAAGTAAAGAACTCTTTGCTGTTTTTCTTCGCATCCCTTGCCAAGGATCTCTCGTAATCTGCCTTCGCCTGCCTAACCTCCTTTGTAACTTGGTTACAGATCAACTTGTATCTATCATAGGCGTCTGTGTCACGTGTTAATTTGTATGTATCCCATGCATTTTTCTTTTCTGCCATATGCCTCATCAGTTCATCTGACATCCATTTAGGCCGAAACCTTGAACAATATTTCTTAGTTGGTATGTAAAGCCTAGTAGCTTCCAAGATAAGTTCTTTGAATGCTTCCCATTTTGAATTTGCTGTTGGCAATATCATCAGTTGATTCCACTGTATAGAATTTAAATGCTGTCTCAGTCCATTGTAGTCGCCTTTACAAAAGCAATACCCCTTCCCTTTACCCCTAATGGTAGTTACCTCTTTGGTAGTTACCTCTTTGAGTAACTCCCACTTCAGCACACTGTGGTCACTGCCACCAAGTGGTTCATTTATCTGCAGATTCTTAATGCATGAAGAATCACTACTGATAATCAAATCAAGAGTATTACTCCCTCTAGTTGCCTCCCGAACATGCTGATGTAGAAAACAATCATCCAATAAATCCACAAAAGCCTTGCTACTGTGTGAGTGACCAGCCCCCGAATTCCAGTCAATATCTGGGAAATTAAAATCCCCCATTATAAGACTCTCTGATTTACTGCCCCACTCTATTTCTCCGAACAGTTTCTTATTATACTCATCAGAGTCATTACGCCTATAGCACACTCCTACTCTCAATTTTGATCTCCCAATGCTTATGTTACACCAAACTGACTCGACACTGCACTGTCCAGCGATTTCGACTGGCTTCACTTCCTTGGATTTTATGTGTTTTTTAACTAATAGCATAACCCCTCCTCCCTTCCTATCCTGTCTATCCTTTCTGTAGACATTGTACTCCCCAAATTCCAGTTCTGCATTCCTTATATCTGTGTGACACCACGTCTCTGAAATCCCCACAATATCTGCCTTTGATGTTTTGAGCAATACCTCAAATTCATCAAATTTATTTACTAAACTCCTAGCATTGGTGTACACACAAGTATACATGCACCTGTTCTTTTTCTTAGCTACACTAACACAACCCATGTGTTTACTTGTACCCCAATGATTCCCAGCAGTCTCTGAAATATCCTGCATCTTATTTTCCAGGCTGCGGCTCATTCCAATAGAAGCAGTGCAAGAATCACTTTCACCTCTGCCAGTGGCTACTGTTAATCTATTAGTCCTTGTATCCCCCCAATCTAGCAGTTTTCCGACCCACCTAACACTGCCTCGATAGCATCAGCAAACATTCTTGCACCCTTCCTATTTAAGTGTATCCCATCCCTGTAGAAGCAGTCTCTCCTGTTAACAAGTACAGACCAGGCTGAAAAAAATTCTACCCCTTGAGCCCTGCACAATCTTTCCAGGGCCGAATTGATTGACAGGGCTCTCATCATATACTCCCTCCTATCGTGTCTGGGCAGAATTGCAGACACTTTCAATTTCAACCCTAATTCACGGCTTTTTTTCATCAGTGACCTGTACTTGTCAAGTAATTCCGCCGGTCTCCTACTCTTAATATCAAGTTTGCAGATGATACAAAGGTTGGCAGGGTTGTTAATGACAGTAATGGCAGTGTGCTACTGCAACAGGATCTAGATAATTTGGGCAGATGGGCTAAGAAGTGGCAACTGAAGTTTAACCTTGACAAATGCAAAATACTGCATATGGGTAGAAGTAACCCCAGAGAAACGTACCAACTGTGTGGTACTACACTTAAGGTGGTAGAAAATGAAAAAGACCTGGGAGTAATTGTGCATTCAGATATGAAGTTTTCTGAGCAATGCAGACAGGCTGCCAGGGCAGGTCATGGGGTTTTGTCAATGATATATAGGAATTTTGCTAGCAGGAAAAAGGAGGTGATTGTCCCTCTGTATAAGGCAATGGTCAGGCCACGCCTTGAGTACTGCGTACAGGTCTGGAGACCTCATTTTATGAAGGATGTAGATTTGCTTGAGCGTGTACAGAGAAGGGCAACATGATTGGTGAGGGGAATGAAGGGATCCTCTTACCAAGAGAGGCTTAAGTTCTGCAAATTGCAGTTCCTGGAGACTAGACATCTGCGCGGTGATCTGATTGAGGTGTATAAGGCCTTGAATGGGTTGAGCATGCTGAATTCTGATGGGATCCTTCCAATTGTTCAGATTATGAACCTAAGGGGGTCATAAATTCAAATTAAGAAAAGACAGATGTAGAATAGATGTGCAAAAATTTGCCTTTAGCCAGCAGGTGGTTAATTGCTGGAATAAACTTGCATCTGTCGTTGTGGAAGTTGATAGGTTAAATCAACCTTCATAGGTTGATAGGAGAAGCTGGACAGGCATTTAGAGGGAATGTTGTGATTTTTTTTTTTTTGGCTGATGCTGCATAAGCTCATTCACTTGCTTTTTTGCATCACATGCCACTACTACTACTATTTGCAAATTGAAAACAAATAGAACCTCAGTTATAGCTAGCTGGATTACATGGAAATTTTCGAAGGCAGATTGGAAAAGTTCACCAATGCAATTTCCTTTGATGATTAAGTCATCAAAAGCCAGTCTATAGATGATGTTACTGACCACATTACTGCACAGATAATAACAGCTGCAACCTAGTTTGTCCTTGAGCTTCTCACAGACATTCTCTCAGATATGCCAGACAAGCTGTACTTGTTACCTGGTAGTCTAAAACGCTGATGGAACTGATATTCGGGTGACACTCAAGTCAAGTGGATTCAATTTCGGCAAAGTCCGGACGGTTTGTGAGCCAACTCCTCTGCTTGCATCTTCATGATGGTTGGACTGTTGGTAATCCTGGGTATAACCCCCATGCACAAGCACACTCTGTGTGACCACCCAGATTTGAACCAACGTAAGCAGAGGTCGAGGTGTGGCACCCACACCACATGGAGGAATGCCACCCCTCTGTGTTACCAGGCAATACTGGGTGGTAGATGACTCATCAACCAGTGAAATACCACCACTTTGTTTATTGGAGGCTTGAAGTGGTGGAACCCATGTTTAGTCTCCAGAACCAAGTTCCAGTCAACCCTTCCCCATCTCTTCATTCATGCAGTATAGCTGATGACTTTTGAGGTTCTGATGGACATCATGGCGCGATCCAATCTTCCTTACATTTCAAGGGTATAGCTCTAGCATGGTGTTCGCAGGCCGACTATTAGTTAGTACACCGAACTGAACCTATTGATAATGCTTTAGGAGGCTTCATAATCAGCTAGTGTATAATCTTGCTATGGCTACTCTGCCAGATAGTGACTGGAGGGAGTCCAAGTAGTGTGTTTGTTGGGGGGGGGGGCATTGCCGAAACCACTTTATGTCAAGGATCTGGGTATATTCTTACCATGTTTACGCCATATCCAAAAATTTCATTACTTCATACACCATGTCCCCCACTCACACTTTTTCTTACTATTGAATACACCATGAATTGTCAAACTAATAGAGAAGCTTATCTGCAAAAAGATCAGCTTATCTCCCAAACACTTCCTAGTTCATTTCACAAATATATGTGGTGGTCTCTATTCTAATCTTAACGATGTCCATTTCCACTTGCTGTCTGCCAAATCCCATGCACTTTTTGACAGAATTTCAGTTATCGGTTGATTCAACTACTGCTTATTTCAGTTGCCCAAATTATTCGCTGTATGATTCCTTTCACCTCAAAGGTGGTTCATGTGCATATGTCTATTCCGATATTCCTTGTCAGAGACTTGGTAATTTGGAATCTCCTCTGGCTTAAAAACTCTCTACCTCATTGTGTCAGATTCATCTTTTGTCTCTACCATTCTCCCAACTCCACTAATCACTTGGAGCTCTTCGACATCCTCTTTTTGCAACTTGACTTTCTCCAGTCCAACTTTCCTAACAGTGAGGTAATTTTCCTTGGTGATTTTAATGTTTACACCTCCAACTGGCTTCTGTTTTCTAGTCACATCAACCCAACTGGTCAAGATGCTGAGGCTTTTGCAATTACTAATGGGCTTGCACAGATTGTTCGATTACCTACAAGAATACCGGACAATCCTAACCATACAGCCAACACACTTAATCTTTTTATCACAAACAACCCTTCTAAGTACACGGTCGAAGTGAGTGGTCCTATAGGCACCTCAGATCACAACTTGGTGATTGTCTCTTCTCCAATGGAGCCTTTATCTCATGGCTATTCCCAACCTCGTATTGTTTGTCATTACAAGAATGCAAATTGGGATGACCTCTGAGATTTCTTTACTTCTTTTCCTTGGTCGGATTACTGTTTTAAAACTCTGATGTCAACGTTTGCACAGATCGTGTCAGTGAAATTATTCTTGTACGAATGGAATCCTTTATTCAACACTCCACTTTAAAATCTCATCCTTTATCTAAACCTTGGTTTACTAATAAATGTGCTAAGACTGTTCAAGAGAAGAACATTGCATATCATAATTGGCTTGTTTCCAAATCTTCACATTCATTTTCTGCCTACACCAAAGCTCGCAACAATTGTAAAGCAGTTATTAATCAGTCCAAACTAGATTTTGAACAGGCTAAGAGTAGAAAACTTGCTTCTTGCCCTAATGGCAGCCGAGCATTCTGGTCTCTTGCCAAAGCTACTGGCCACAATTTTTGCCTATCCCTGCTCCCACCTCCGTCCAAACCCGATGGTTCTATTGCCACTTCAGTCAAGGATAAAGCTGACCTGCAGGCATCCTATTTTTCTTTCAACTCATGTATTAATGGTCTTGGTAAAACTCCTTCCACCATTACCAACATGCTCCACTCAGTGCCTCCTGTGGTCTTCCATCAAAAGGATGTCAGAAGGATTTTGACGAATCTTGAAGCTCAGAAAGCTTCAGGTCCTGATGGTATTTCTCCACTTGTTCTCAAAACCTGTGCTCCTGAACTTACTCCTGTTCTTTGCACTACCTTTTTTCACTTTCTTATTCCAAAGGTGTTTTTCCTTCTGCTTGGAAATTTGCTCATATCCAGCCAGTTCGTAAAAAGGGTGACAAATCCTTCCCATCCAATTGTCGTCCCATTGCAATTACTTCTGCTCTGTCTAAAGTAATGGAGAAATCAATTAACTGCCATCTCTTAAACTACCTAGAAACCTTCTGTCTGATCAACTATCACCAGTATGGATTCTGTCAGTGTCAATCCACTGGTGATATTTTGGTTTATGTTAACCATTCATGGACAAATTCAATGGAAAAGTTCGGTGAAACACAAGCATTTGCTCTTGACATCTCAAAGGCATAAGGATCTTCTAAACAAGCTTCCATCTTATGGTTTGCCAATTGTTTTTGTAATTGGTTATCCAGTTTTTTCGCTGATCGCTCACTGAGGGTGATAGTAGATGGCTCTCAGTCTTCTAACTTCTTCACTAATGCTGGTGTCTCCCAAGGATCAGTTCTTTCCCCCACTCTTTTCCTCTTGTATATTTTAATGACCTTCTTCCATTGACTAGAAATCCCATCCATAGTTTTGCCGATGGCAGCACATTGCATTCCACTTTCTATTTCGAGAAACCTTGCCCTGCTCAATCAGCTTCAACTTCTCTCAAATATCCTTTACCAATTCCTTAAATGCCGATCTTCAGGTAATTCTCCAGTGGGGAAAAGACAACTTTTGATTTCAACCCTTCTAAAACTCAGTCTTGTCTTATATCTCGCAAAAAGGATTCTTCTAAATGTCAGACTTGTCTTATATCTCGCAAAAAGGATTCTTCTGCTCCTATGCTTATCTTTAGTGACACTCCGATTTCTAGGCAAAATAAATAGGCAAAAATCTCTTTTAGGGATTACCCAGACTTCTAATCTCTCTTGGCACAAGCACATTACAAATACTGCTTCCTCTGCATCTAAAAAAACTTGGTTTTCTCTTTCACTCTCAGTGTTACTTTTCTTCCAAACAGCTGTTCACTCTGTACAAATCGCAAATCTGCCCTACCATGAAATATTGTTCCCACATCTAGGGCGGTGCCCCCAAAATCTCTCTCAGACTTCTAGATTCCATTCAGAAGAGTGCAGTTAGATTAATTAATGACTCATCTCTAACAGAGTCTCTCCACTCACTGTCTCATAGATGTACTGTTTCTGCTGCATGCCTTTTCTACAGTTACTTCCATGGGCACTGTTCTTCTGAATTGGCTTCTATAATTCCCGCTCTCTCTTTCAAAACAGTCCGAACACATGCTGCCACCAGCCAACATTCATTTACTGTCCAACTTCAAATTCACCGAACCAACTTTTCATCTTCCTCGTTTATTCATTCAACTGCCGTTTTCTGGAACAATCTTCCTTCATATGGCTTTCCTGAAAATTACAGTCTACAGAAGTTCAAATCTAATGTCAAAAATATCTTCTCTCATCTTCTCAACCTTCAACCCAAGCACGATACTAAGTACTATAGGGTCTAATACCTCTCGTGTTTAGGGTTTTCATAAAAAAAAAAAAAAAACCCTGTGCTATACCAAAAACCAAGTTGGTCCTCACAGACATGCCAATATCTGGTGGAACAATGCATGCCATGATACTAAAAAAGAACAGAATAAAGCAGGGAATCAATTTTGCAAGTACCGAACAACTGACAACCCTGATTAATTTTAAGAAACTTAAAGCTAAGGCACGTTATATGCAGAAAAAAGACTCTTGGATCCAGTTCACTTCCACTTTTACTAAAAATACAGACAGTAGAAAAATCTAGAATAAAATCAAAAAGTTGAATGGTAAATTTTTCTTTGAATCAATGCCTATTATAAGTTGGAAGGGTAAAGACTTCTCCTCTCCAATAGAAATTGAAAGTGTCCTGGCAGAATGCTTTTCTCAAATCTATGCCATATCAGCTTATGATTCAACCTTTAAACAGGCAAAAACCAACACAGAAAAGTATAAGCTGAACTTCAACACAATGGCATCTCTTCCATGTAATCGGCCTTTTACATTATTCGAACTAGTGAGCTCCCTAAATAGGTCAGCTGCTAATAGTGCACCAGGGCCTAATTGGATATGTTATATGATGTTTAAACACCTAAATGTGAAAGCTCTGAATTCATTACTGATATATTTCAACCGGATATTCTCAGAAGGCTACTACCCTCTTTCTTAGCACCACTCAATAATCATTGACTATGCTAAACCTAGAAAGGATCAATCAGATCCACAAAACTACCTGGCCAATATCTCTTAGCGCCTTGGTAAGACATTAGAAAAAATGATTCATGCTTGATTAATATGGTATCTAGAATGTCATTTGGTGATGAATAAGAATCAGTACAGAATTCGGAAAATCTGTCAACTCTAGACCTTATGATCAAGGCAGAATCCAACATATGGAATGCTTTTATCCATAAAGGACACCTTGTCGTGGTCTGCCTGGACATTGTAAAGGCCTTTGATACCACCTGGCACTATGGCATTCTTTAAAATCTGTATGCTACAGGACTCCAGGGTCAGCTAACACTAATCATACAGAGCTTTCTCTAAAACAGAACCTTTCAAGTGCATTACTGCAATTCTCTATCCCATACAGTTGTCCAAGAAGAAGGGGTCCCACAAGGATTAGTTCTTAGTGCAACGCTCTTTGCAGTTAGGCTAATGTTAATATCTGTATGCAGATGACCTTACAATATCCTGCCACTCACAAACATGCGCTCCATTGAGCGACAATTGCAGCTCTCGATAAACAAAATAGTGTCATGGGCATCCCACAATGGCTATCATCTCTCTGCAACAAAAACAACTGCTATCCAATTTTGCAAAAAGCGTCAGCTCCATCCAGATCCTGATCAGTAACCCAACCAATACCACTTTGCAACAATATCCGGTTCTTGGACCTAGTACTCGACAACAAACTTACTTTAAAGGCACATATAATGCAGATACAAACGAACTTGGTGCATGAAAAAGATGAATATTCTCCAAGTTATCTCTTCTATGGCCTGGGGAGCCAATCGCTTCATTCTTCTACACCTATATCGAACCTTAATAACATCTCGTCTAGACTATAGAGCCCCAGTTTATGATTCTGCATGTAAGACAGCATTGGCTTGGCTCAATCTAGTCTAACATAGTGCTCTCAGGATTGCCTTAGGAGCTTTTAAGACATCCACAGTGCAAATCTTATATATACAAAGGGTACTAGGAAAGTTTTGCAATACAGCTTTGTTTATTTAATTTTTTCAAAGTAATTTCCTCTACATTCAATACACCTCTCCATCCTCCGAAACCAATCTTTAAACCAGTTCTGCCAAGTTTCACTAGGGAGTAAAGCACACTCGTTGTCCCAAGCCCGTAGAAGGTCCTCATCACTGGAAAACCGCCTCCCTTTTAGCTTCATTTTCACATGCGGGAACAGTGCAAAGTCGCAGGGAGCAAGGTCTGGACTGTAGGGAGGGTGCTCGAGAAGTTTCAGTCCTGTCGTGGTCAAATATTCAGTGCAGGCTTTGGCGCGGTGAGCTGAAGCATTATCGTGATGGAGGTACCAGGTGCCATTCTTGACTTTGGCCGCAGGTTCTTCATAGATCCAATGACTTTAGGCAGGCATTGTTCAGTATACCACTTAGCTGTGACTGTCTTCTGCGTGTCCAAAACGACACGTTCCACAATTCCACTCGATTTGAAAAATACAGCTATCATTTTCTTCTTTACAGATCGGGATTTTCTGACAATTACGGGTGTGTCGTCATCATCAAAGACCCAAACTTTGTTTTGAGCCTTGGTTGGCAGATCGTAATAGTACAGCCAAGTCTCGTCACCTGTCATGATGTTGTTCACATACCGAGATTGTCCCTTATCAAACTTTTTTAACATCTCCCGGCACCAAGTCACACGTCGTGTCATCTGCTCTTCAGTCAGTTGATGCGGCACCCAGAGAGAACAAAGTTTCTTCACGTGCAAATGATCTTGCAGAATCGAACGAATTGCTGGTGCATTTAGGCCCAAAGTATCCCTATCTGTTGGTAGGTCACTCGCCTGTTTTCGTCAAGCATTTTCCTCACAGCAGTAACGTTTTCCTCCGTAACTGACGTTCGTGGCCTTCCCGGCCTCTCAGAATCCTCCAGAGTGAAATTTCCCCTTTGGAATTCTCTATACCACCTGAATATCGTTGTACGATGTGGACAATCATCATCTAGTGCAAGAGTCATTTCTTCTAAGCACTGGTCTATGGTTAAACCACGCACGAAATTATACCGCAAAACTGTCCTTATCTCATTTCGTGACCACGATGCCATCGCATGCACTTTACACTCTCACTACTAATGAATAACTGAGCCCATCGACTTGGCGCGGCGGCTACTATGCACGTATGAACATGTCTCAACATGCAGCAACAAGCAGCTTCCTGTGATTCATTGTTGCGTCATATTGCAAAACTTTCCTAGTACCCTTTGTAGATGCTAATGAGCCTCCACTACGTCTTAGGAGAAAAGTATTTCTTTTCAACTACGCAGCCAAAATACATAGCCTCCCTTTTCACCCCATCTGGACATATCTTTTTGAACCTCGGTGGGAAAACTTATACAAAAATAAATCCAAAGAAAACAAACCTGCTGGTATCTGGCTACAAGAGCTAACATAATACTGGAACATATATCTTGGAAATATATCTCAAGCTGCAGATGCTGTACAAGCGCCATGTGCAATATATATACCTCTTTGCGATAACTACGTTCTTCAGTGAGGAAAAACACTCTATCAAACCACAATCTTAGACAGTTACATGCAGCTCACACCTTGGACAATGCTCAGCATCTTCAGATATACACAAATGGATCGAAAACTGACATATCTGTGGGCGTGGCAGTAATCCTTCCTACATCCACTGTCTCTGTCCAGTTACCACTTAAATGCAGTGTTTTTACAGCTAAACTATATGCAATCAAAATGGCTTTGAATCTCCTTAACGATCTTTTAAATACCCAGGTCATAATATATACAGACTCTTTAAGTGCTATGAATGCTCTACAGAATAAGTCGCAAAACTTCCATCCACTTCTCGCACAAATCATATCTTGGTTATGTCACCTCGATGAAAAGAAGCTGACTGTTAAGTTTTGCTGGATACCCAGCCACACTGCTGGAATTCCGGGAAACTAGTGTGAAGACAAAGCAGCAAAGTACTCCGCTTGCTTCAATTCCATCCAAGTTCCTTATTCTGATTACAAACCAATCATTTGGTTTGTAATCAGAATAAGGAATGAGATGTGGTTTGAAATGTGGAATACCCAGACAGGTAACAAGCTTCTCAAAATAAAACAGAATCTGCAGCTGTGGAGATCCAGTTTCCGATTAAATGGGCAAGAAGAGGTTATGCTTACAAGAGCACGAATTGCTCATACGCATCTAACATCTAATTTGCTTGCACACTGCAATTCTACACTTACCATTAAGTACATTCTGATAGAGTGTACATGTTACCATTCAGCTAGAATTCTTTCGAAATTAATGGAAAAATCCTTTAACCGCCAACCTCTAAACTATCTAGAAACATCCATCTGCTCAATGATCTCCAGTATGGATTCAGTCAATGTCAATCCATTGTGATATACTGGCTTATATTACCCATCCATGGATGAATTCAATGGAAAAGTGTGGTGAAACTCAAATGAAACTCTTGACATTTCAAAGGCTTTTAAATCGTCATGTTTGGCATAAAGGTCATCTAAATAAGCTTCCATGTTATGGTTTGCCAACTGTTTTTTGCAATTGGGTATTCAGTTTGCTCTCTGACTACTCACTGCGGGTAATGGTAGATGGTTTTCTGGCTTCTAACTTCTCCACTAATGGTGGTGTTCCCCAACGTTCAGTTCTTTCTCCCAATATTTCCTCTTGTATTAATATACAAGAGGGAAAATATTTCTCCCAGTCTTTTCCTCTTGTATATTAATAACCTTCTTCCATTGACTGGAAATACTAACCAGTTTTGCTTATGATAGCACATTGCATTCCATCTTCCAGTTTGAGAAACCCTGCTCTCCACAAACAGCTTCAAATTCTTGAATACCCACTACCAATTCCTTAAATGCTGATTGCCAAGTAATTCTGCAGCGGGGAAAAGATAACTTAATTAATTTTAATCCTTCTGAAACTGAGCTCTATCTTATATTTTGTATAAAGGATTCTTCTGCTGTTACACTTTTTGACAACATTCAGATTTCTAGAAAAGATGACATATCTCTATTAGGGTATGTATCTCTAGATATGTAGAGATATATGACATATCTCTATATATCTCCAGAAATATTTCACATCTGGGCAGTGAACCCATAATCTCTCTAGACTTCATTCAAAAGAGGTTAGGTTAATTAATGACCCATCTCTTCAAATTCTCTTCATTATTTGTCTCATGAATGTTCTGTTTCTGTTGCATGCCATTTTACTTCCATGGGCGCTGTTTTTTCTGAATTTGCTTCTATAAATCCCACTCTCTCTTTCAAAGCAGTCCAAACACATGCCACAACCAGTCAGCATCCATTTACTATCTAACTTCAAACTCACAGAACCAACTTTTCATCTTCCTCATTTATTCCTTGAACTTACATTTTCTGGAATGACCTCCCTTCACATGTATTTACAAAAAATTACAATAGACAGAAATTCAAGTCTAATGTCAACAAGTATCTTCTTTCATATTTTCACAACCTTCACTCCACACACAATACTTAGTGCTATAGGTTCTAATACTTTATTTATTTGGGGTTTTCATAAAAAAAAAAAATCTTGACACCAGCATGTGTATGTGAGAGAGAGAGAGAGAGAGAGAGAGAGAGAGAGAGAGAGAGAGAGAGAGAGAGAGACAGACAATCATATTATCACAAATGAAAATTACAATAATTTATAAAGTTCTTATCAAACACTTTAATTAGCCTCATAAAAAATGTGCATTAATGATAACACAATAAAGATATAATGATCTGTATTAACATATAGATGAAAATTGTGAATCCCTTGTTAGATAAATGCTAGCTATCCTTAAATTCCTCATTCTAACTTTTATACTTGCACTTAATTTTATACAATTCTTCTCAGTCAGCATGAACACATAACTGATAAACAGTTAAATATAAACTAATTTAAATTAATAAATCTAAACAAACATTTATAATAATAATAACAGTAATAAATGCAAATGCCACAAAAAGTATTTAACTAAACTCACAAAAGTTATCTGAATAATCAGAAGACATTGTCTTGATGAGGAGCGAAATATAGAAAACTCAACCAACTTTAACAGAAAAACCTTAAGTTGGTTTACATAAAAAAAAAATCCACATCATTCTATCATTTTCAATATTTAATTCTTAACAGACTGTTCATAAAAGTGTTACATGGTGAATTTGACATGAACTTATGAAATTAATATTTTGGCATTAAGTTTTTTTTATTATTTTTTTTTATTTAGGTCATCATCCCAGTCAAAAAATTAGAGCAATTCAGAACAGAGAATAGTTCATATTTCATTCCATACAACAGTCCATATAATTGAAAATTATAAATAAATAAAACAAACAAAATCACTTCCACTGCTTATTTACAAATAAAACAGCAAAAAAAAAAAAGCAGTTTCGTTATAAAAACTTGACTATCCTATTTATTGCTAAGAAAAGTTTAAAACGTTTTATGATAACACCACAATTGTGTGTCTATTAATATAGACACTAAATTGGCAACATATATATATATGGTTCTTTTTTTTTTTTTTTTTTTTTTTCAAAACTTGCAATTAAATTTTAAACTTTTGGCATTAAATTTAAATTTCAAGTTTCTGGAAATTAATTCAGAACTGAATTTGGTAAAAAAACTGCTAAATTTAAAACCTTAGTTCAAAAGGGTACAAAAGAGCTTTCTGCATATCTATAAAATTCTGCATTTATATATGAAAATGTGCTCTATTACTTGAGGATTCAGAATTGTTGTAGTACCATGTAAAATTTGGTTGACGGTCATACGAAATGTTAGTCTGGGGAGAATGGAAGTTTTGTCTTTTGAAATTAACACATGTGTGAGAATATTTTGAGGAGATAGGGTTAGTGTTCACTTTGTCATTCAATTCATAGGTTTGACAGGAAGTGCCTGAAGTAGTAATCTGAGTAAAATCATTTCCCAAGTAATGGATAAGAGGATAACAAATAGTATGCTTTTCCTCAAACTGAAATGTATTACTTTGGTGTTTCAAATGCACTGCCAGAGTACCAGCATTTTTGCTCTCATTTCTAGTGCATGAATCAGGGCCAACTTCTTCAATCTGATTGCATAATACAAAAGGGGGACTTGTGTGTGAGGGAAGGAAGCCAGAAGCAGGATGTGGCTTTGTATTCACAGTTGGGAAGCACTTAACATTCCCAACTGGATATGCTGGAACACATGTCAGACTTGGATAGACTGGCTTACAAGTACAACATCCACTACAACCATAAAATTGATTAAAATTATCACTGGCCTCATCTAGCAGCAAGGAGGAGCGAATCAACTGTGAAAATGATATTTCGCTAGCTTCAAATTTCTGATGCTGTTTAAGATTATAGGAGGGGGAAGAAAATAATGCACACTTAGAACTTTGATCTTCCATTTGAATCTCACTCAACTGTAGTAAACTTTCAGCGGCAATCATGGCACTACTGTTTACATTCTCCAATGTGTTTGACATGCTTTCAGGCAACTGAGGGGGAGACTGAAACTCAATTTGAGGGTTGTCAGTTAACAAAGATACTCTCCTTGGGTTGTTTCTTTTTTCCTTTTTAAGTTCTATAACAAAATAAAATAACATTGTGTTTAATATTATTAATGATCTGAGTTAACAATTACTTTTTTTTACTTTTTTTTTTTTGAGCAGCATTACTTGAATTGCAATGTGAATTTTATTATAGAAGAATATATAGATGATACAAAAACAAACTGGATTTAAAAATTGAAAAAGAATATTCTGATAAGCATCATACATTATGAAAAAGCCTGTGAGATACAGGAATAGATGAAAACAAACTTAAACCATACAGCAGTCATAAGAACTGGAGTTCACACATCAGCAGAATTTAGGATAAAGAAAGGAGTTAGACAAGGAGGCATGCTCTCACTATGCCTTTTCAACCTGCACCCAGAAATGATATCATATTTAGAGCTGAAAGGGAGTCAAAGTAGGTAGAAGAAATATTAATAATCTACAATATGGTGATAATACTGCTCTACCAGCCGAAAATGAAAGCGACCTACAATTAATTGTAGACACTCCAAACACAGAGTGGGAGCAGTGAGAAATCAACATAACTGTGAAGAAAATGAAAGTGATTACCATCAGCAAGAGCAAAAGGTACCCTAAATAGAAATAAATTGAGTTAGAATAGGCAAGTTGATAAATTTATCAACCTTGGACAATAACCAGTGATGGAAAAAAAAATGAAGAGCAAATAAAATTAATTGTAATAGTAGTAATTAAGAAAGCAAGCGTATGAGCTTATGTAGCATCAGCCAGGGAAAAAAAAAAAATTCACACAACCATTCCCTCTAAACGTTTGTCCAGTTCATCCTTGAGTTTATTTAAGCTATCAACTTCCACAATGATAGATGGAAGTTTGTTCCAGCAATTAACCACCCACTGGCTAAAGGCAAATTTCCACACACCTATTCTACAACTGTGTTTTCCGCAATTTGAATTTACGAACCCTTAGGTTCGTAATCTGAGCAAGTGGAAGAATCACATCAGAATTCAGCATGCTCAACCGATTCAAAGCCTTATATACACCAATCAGATTATCTCGCAGGTGCCTGGTCGCCAGCCACTGCAATTTGCAGAACTTAAGCCTCTCTTGGTAAGACGACTCCCTTCATTCCCCTCACTAATCTTGTTGCCCTTCTCTGTATATGCTCTAGCAAGTCTACATCTTTCCTAAAATGAGGCCTCCAGACCTGTATGCAGTACTCAAGGTGTGGCTTGACCATTGCCTTATTCAAAGGGATAATTACCTCCTTTTCCTTGCTAACAAAATTCCTGTATATTATTGACAAAACCCCATGACCTGCTCTGGCAGCCTGTCTGCATTGCTCAGAAAACTTCACATCTGACTGCACAATTACTCCCAGGTCTTTTTCATTTTCTACCACCCTAAGTGTAGTACCACACAGTTGGTACGTTTCTCTAGGGTTACTTCTACCCACATGCAGTACTTTGCATTTGTCAATGTTAAACTTCAGTTGCCACTTCTCAGCCTATCTGCCCAAATTTTCTAGATCCTGTTGCAGTAGCCCACTGCCATTACTGTCATTAGCATTAGCATTAGTAGAGGCATTTGATGCAAGAAAGCAAGCTTATGCAGCATCAGCCAAAAAAAAAAAAAAAAAAAAAAACCCACTTCCACTTCACCCCTCTGTTCGTTCGAAATACCTGTCCAGCTGAGCCTTAAACTTGTTTAGGCTATCAACTTCCACGACAAGGGATGGAAGTCTGTTCCACCTACCAACCACCCGCTGGCTAAAGGCAAATTTCCGCACATCTATCCTACATCTGTCTTTCCTCAATTTGAATTTATGCCCTCTCAGGTGATTATTCTGAGCTAGAGGTAGAATCCCATCAGCATTGAGCATGCTCAAACCATTCAAGGCTTTATACACCTCGCTGGTGCCTAGTCTCCAGACACTGTAATATGCAAAACTTAAGCCTTTCTTCGTAAGAGCACCCCTTTGTTCCATTCACTAATCTTGTTGCCCTTCTCTGTACTCGTTCCAGCAGCTCTACATCCTTCTTGAAATGAGGCCTCCAGACCTGTATACAGTACTCTAGGTGTGGCCTGACTATTGCCTTATACAAGGGAATAATCACCTCCTTATCCCTGCTGGAAAAATTCCTGTATATCATTGACAATACTCCATGAGCTACTCTTGCAGCCCGTCTGCACTGCTCAGAGAACTTCATATCTGCCTGCACAACCACCCCCAAGTCCCTTTCATTCTCTACCACTGTCAGTGTAGTACCACAGAATTGATACATTGCTCTGGGGTTGCTGTTTCCCATGTGTAGTACTTTACATTTGTCAATGTTAAACTTCATTTGCCACCTCTCAGCCCATCTGCTCAACCTTTCCAGATCCTGTTGCAGCAGCATAGTGTCAGTAGTGTCCTTGACAACCCTGCCAACCTTTGTATCGTCTGCAAACTTGGACATTAAGCTTGATATACCATCATCAATATCATTTATAAATACAGAAAACAATAATTGACCCAACACTGAGCCCTGAGGGACTCCACTAATAACATTAGTCCACGATGAGCAGTGTCCATTGATTACCACTCTCTGTCTTCTCCCCCTCAACCACCCCTTTATCCATAGCAGCAATTTGCCTCCAATGTCACACTGCTCCAATTTGTGTAGCAGTCTTCCATGTGAAACAGTATCAAAAGCCTTTCTAAGATCCAAGTATATAATATCAAAGCTATTCCCTGCATCCAGTTCTTTTGTGACTGCATCATAATATCCAATCAAATTGGTCAAGCAAGACTTCCCCTTAACAAAACCATGCTGTGTCCGAGCTATAACTGAAGTCTTGTCTAAATGATTCTGCAGTACGTCTTTAACCAGTGCCTCCATTAATTTTCCTGGAACAGAAGTTAAGCTCACAGGTCTATAATTACTTGTGTTAGCCTTTGATCCTCCTTTGTGAATTGGGGTAACATTTGCACATTTCCAGTCTAAGGTAGCTCTCACATTTGCACATTTGAGTCCAAGGTAGCTCTCATAATTATGGCTAAGGGTTTGCTTACTTCCTTTGCTGCCTCCTTTAATATAACTGGACAGATCCCATCCACCCCGGGTGCCTTTCTTGTGTTTATCTTCAACAGTTTCTCCTCCACTTTACTTGAAGTTATTTCAAGATTCTGTAGCTTACTGCTAGAATTGAATACACCTCTGGCATTCCCCTCGCTGAACAACTCCTCATGTGTGAATGTCGATGCAAAATATTCATTTAGTTTGTTAGCTACCTGAGCAGGGTCATCAACAGTTGACCCATCAATATCAAGTGGACCAATCTGATTCATCCCCTTCCTTCTAGAGTTTACATAAGTAAAGAACTCTTTGCTGTTTTTCTTTGCATCCCTTGCCAAGGATTTCTCGTAATCTGCCTTTGCCTGCCTAACCTCCTTTGTAACTTGGTTACATATCAACTTGTATCTATCATAGGCTTCTGTGTCATATGTTAATTTGTAAGTATCCCATGCATTTTTCTTCTCTGCCATATGCCTCATTAGTTCATCCATTTTGACATCCATTTTGGCCTAAACCTTGAACAATATTTCTTAGTTGGTATGTAAAGCCTAGTAGCTTCCAAGATTAATTCTTTGAATGCTTGCCATTTTGAATTTGCTGTTGGTAACATCATCAGTTGGTCCCACTGTATAGAATTTAAATACTGTCTCAGTCCATCGTAGTCGCCTTTACGGAAGCAATAACCCTTCCCGTTACCCCTAATGGTAGTTACCTCTTTGAGTAAATCCCACTTCAGCACACTGTGATCACTGCCACCTAGTGGTTCATTTATCTGCAGATTCTTAATGCACGAAGAATCACTGCTGATAATCAAATCAAGAGTATTACTTCCTCTAGTTGCCTCCCGAACATGCTGATGTAGGAAACAATCATCCAATAAATCCACAAAAGCTCTGCTAGTGTGTGAGTGACCAGCCCCCAAATTCCAGTCAATATCTGGAAAATTAAAATCTCCCATTATAAGACTCTCTGATTTACTGGCCCACTCTATTTCCCTGTACAGTTTCTTATTATACTCATCAGAGTCATTAGGCCTATAGCACACTCCTACTCTCAATTTTGATCTCCCAATGCTTATGTCACACCAAACTGACTCAACACTGCACTGTCCAGCGATGTCGACTGGCTTCACTTCCTTGGTTTTTATGTGTTTCTTAACTAATAGCATAACCCCTCCCCCTTCCTATCCTGTCTATCCTTTCTGTAGACGTTGTACTCCCCAAATTCCAGTTCTGCATCCCTTATATCTTTGTGACACCACGTCTCTGATATCCCAACAATATCTGCCTTTGATGTTTTGAGCAATACCTCAAATTCATCAAATTTATTTACTAAACTCCTAGCATTGGTGTACACGCAAGTATACCTGCACCTGTTTCTATTCTTAGCTACCCTAACACAACCCATGTGTTTACTTGTACCGCAATGGCTCCCAGCAGTCTCTGAAATATCATGCATCTTGTTTTTCAGGCTTCTGCTCATTCTAATAGAAGCAGTGCAAGAATCTCTTTCACCTCTGCCAGTGGCTACTGTCAATCTATTGGTCTTTGTCTCCCCCCAAGCTAGCAGTTTTCCGACACACCTAACACTGCCTCGATAGCATCAGCAAATATTCTTGCACTCTTTCTATTTAAATGTATCCCATCCCTGTAGAAGCAATCTCTCCTGTTAACAAGTACAGTCCAGGCTGAAAAAAATTCTACCCCTTGAGCCTTGCACAATCTTTCCAGGGCCGAATTGATCGACAAGGCTCTCATCATATACTCCCTCCTATCGTGTCTGGGCAGAATTGCAGACACTTTCAAATTCAACCCTAATTCTCGGCTTTTGTTCAACAGTGATCTGTACTTGTTAAGTAATTCTGCCGGTCTCCTACTCTTAATATCATTAGTGCCAACATGTACAACTATATCACCTTTTGTGCCCTTAAAAGATGATATTCGCTCTACAACGTCATCAACCTTTGCCCCTTGCAGACATACCCTGGTCCTCTTCCACCTATCCTTTTTACAAAGCATGTTCCCCGTTTCCCTGACAATAGAGTCACCAACAACTACTAGTTCCTTCGGGACCAGCACATTCTGCCTTCTCAAGGTTACAAGTGTAGTACCACACAGTTGGTACATTTCTCTAGGGTTACTTCTACCCACATGCAGTACTTTGCATTTGTCAATGTTAAACTTCAGTTGCCACTTCTCAGCCTATCTGCCCAAATTTTCTAGATCCTGTTGCAGTAGCCCACTGCTATTACTGTCATTAACAACCCTGCCAACCTTTGTAACATCTGCAAACTTCAACACTAAGTCTGATGTACCTTCATCAATATCATTGATAAAATATACAAAACAACAGTGGGCCCAACACCGAACCCTGTGGGACTCCACTAATAACATTAGTCCATGAAGAGAAGCATCCGTTGATTGCCACTTTCTGTCTTCTCCCACTCAACCACCCTTTTATTCATTGTAGCAACTTACCCTTAATACCATTCTGCTCCAATTTGTACAGTAGTCTTCCATGCACAACAGTGTCAAAAGCTTTCCTGAAATCCACATATATGGTATAAAAATTATTTTTTGCACTCAGTTCCTTTGTGAACATACCATCGTATCCAGTCAAATTGGTCAGACAGGACTTTCCCTTAACAAATCCATGCTGTGTCTGAATTATTGCTGCAGTCTTATCTAGATGATCCTGCAGTGCATCTTTAACCAGTGACTCCATATTTTTACCTGGAACAGAAGTTTAACTGGTCTGTAATTATTCATGTCGCCCTTTGATGCCTCTTTGTTAATTGGGAGTACATTTGCACATGTCCAGTCCATGGGGACTTCCCCTGAGTCCAAGGATGCTCTCATAATTATGGCTAAGGGTTTGCTTAGTTCCTTTGCCACCTCCTTTAATATAACTGGACAGATCCCATCCACCCTAGGTGCCTTTTTTATGTTTAACTTCAACAATTTCTCCTCCACTTTGCTCTCGGTTATTACAAAATCATTAAGCACCTTGTTACAGTTTGATAAGCTTCTGGCATTTTCCTCCCTAATAACTCGTCATGTGTGAATGTGGATGCAAAATACCCATTCAGTTTTTTAGCTAGCTGAGCAGGAGTTTGGAAAGTATGTGGATCTGTTGCAGACAAGGAAATTAGTGAAAGAACAAAAGGGTGATCTTAGCTTTAAACAAAAAGCTTGATTTCTGCAAATTGCAGCATCTGAAAACTAGGCTCCTATGATGAAATTTTATTGAGGTATTTCAAGCTTTAAATGGATTGAGTAAGTTAAATGTTGATGGTATCTTTCCTCTTGCTCAGACAACACACATGACAGGGCATTCATTTAAGTTTAGGAAGGATTGTGCAGAAACTTTCCTTCAAGCAGCAGGTAATTGACTGTTGGAACAAACTTCTATTTAGTGCTATGGAAGTAGGTAGTTTCAGTAGTTTAAAAGGAGGAATTAGATAAGTTATAGAGGATGGACAGATACTGTGGGAGGGTTTTGTTCCATTTCCAGAAAAAAAAAAAACACTTTATTTTTTACACTTGCTCTCTTGCATTATTTGCCACTAATAATAATAATTTTTGGTGTTGGAATTATGGCAAACTTTAATGCAATTAATGCCTCCACAAACATAAATTTGGCTGAGATTAAATGTTTCGTGTACCAGTATTTCTAACACTAATTTTCTGAAATTTTAAGTATAACTAGTATTTTTTTTTTCCCTATCAAAACTAATAAGTAGTTTTAGTGGCTGGCGAAAAAACAATATTTGCAATATTTAATTATATTAAGAAAATGAAAACTTAAAACTAATAAGCACTGTAATATATGAAAAAAATAAAATAAAATAGAGCATACACACCAGGCACAATTCAAAGAAAGAAATACCCCCCTTTTTTTTTCAAATATTAAAGTTAAAATATAGTGCCTGTCATCAGGCTACACTATATTGCTCATCTCAAAAGAGATGAAAATATTACTTTCAGGTTAAAGTTAAATATTATTTAATTTAATGCTGCCAGAAGCTCAGTTTGCAGCCTGTTATCTATGAATCTAATCTGCAATCAAGTCACTAAGAGGGTTGTAAAAATGCAAAGAAAAGTAGCAAAATATTCTTTGCTTATGTTAACACTAGAAGGAAAGGATTTAACCATAATGGCCCAATAAATATGAATGGCATAACTATTTATGATCCCATTCAGGTTACTGACAAGCTAAATAAATATTTTCCCTCTAAATTCATCTGGGAACATGTTTTTAGGGATGCGAATTGCAGAACTACACCAAGTTATAACTGTACCACTTCAGTGGATCTTATCTGCATAGAAATTATCTCAACCAGTGCTTTTTTTTGTTTATTTGTTTTTTTTTTTGGGACAGTACGATGTACCTGCATCTTTATTAACAGTGACATGTGAATACAGTACATTTCGAAATTTGTAATATTCAGTAATTTTTTTTCAGATATTTACCTGCTATTCAAGTAAGCTTAAATTTATTTAACTAAATTTGCTTTTTTCACTGTCTGTTGATAAGATATTTACTATATAAAACTTTAAAACTATTTTTAGAATTTTAAATTACTCAGTCAGACCTCTGTTTAATGAACTCCTTTATAGGGAATTTTTCTATTTAGGGATTTTTTTTTTTTTTTTTTTTTATTTCCCTTTGGTAATTATATTTGAAATAGTTTCCACGCTCAAAATAATTTTGAGAAGAAAATTTTTATATAACGAATGGATTAGAAGAGACTTACTTGGTGTGCACTGTTCAGACTTCTGGCAATTTAGGAAATTAGTGCTGCTGCTAAATAAGAATTTAAAAAAAAAACTATTATATTAGGGTCACCCAGTAATTTCTTCCACATACCCGTATTTGTGTCTGTAAATTGTGTGTGTTCTCTGATCGATTTGCCTGTTTTGCTGGACAAAAAACCTCCAGTTTCTAGGGGGAAAACATTTCTATCTACACCTGAGACTGACTAACTCAGCCATAGAGTGAAAAAACCCATTAAAGTTCATCACAGCCTCGATGGGATTTGAATCAGGGCCTTTTCCAACCGATGTGGGGTGGATGACGATACCATTGTGCTACCACGCACAGAAGCAAGAATTAAAAGTGCTAAAGGGATTATCATTCTACAACTTAGTGGTACTAATAAAACCTATCCAACCACCTGTCCTACATACCTAGAAATCGCGCTGGTCAACAGTGAGCAGATCAATTCCCAATGCGGACAATGGGCTCTGGTCAACCTTCTACTGGAGGTGCCCTGTTCGAGAATTAGGAGAGAGTGATTTTCTTTTACCCAGAAATAATTATCTGTTGTTTTGTGGAAGTGTGTCATACATACTACTCCATATGGATGACTATCATTAGTGTACATCAATCACTTTATTAATGATTGTGGTACACTAAAATCCATTGTACAACAAACTATTTTGCAAAATAACTAAAAAATTATTTCTATGTGAAGTATAATTGGCTAAATTATCAAAATAAGAGACTTGGCTGTGCATTATGTAAACAAATTAGAACCCTTGGAGTGGAAAAGATGGGCACGAAGATTTCTAACAGTTACTGTTTTTAAGAAAAAAAAATTTTCGATCACAAGGAAACAGTGGGGCATAAAGCTCCTACAAAACTGCTTGCAAAGAGCCCCTCGAAAATCTGTGTTTAAAGAGTTTATCTTATGAAAATTAACAAAAAATGATAAGGTGGCCAAATAAAATCAGTCTTTTCATCATTTTGAATCCGAGATTGACCTACAAGAATTAAATGTGATTGACATGGATCATATTCTTAATTCAACTAATGCTTGCATTAACATCTTGAACCACATTAGTAGTGAAATAAGAAAAAAATTTGGCAATAAAATTATACCAAACAGGAAAATTTCATCGATAATTGATGAATCGGCGATGTGAGTAAGAAATCCACTTTAATGATTTACATTTGAACTTGTATATTTGACAGTGGAATGATATCTCCTATAAATTTGTTTCTGGACTTGATCGAACTCGAAGGTGTTACTGCAAAAGGGATATTTGATTCTCTGCTCGATTGCCTTTAGTCATGTGGTATGTCGAAAAACTACTTAAAAACTTACTAGTTTGTGTCACATGTGATGGTGCAGTGGTTATGTTGGGTGGTAAAAGTGGCGTTACAAAACTAATGAAAGAAAAATTCCCTTCTTTAAGATTGTGGCATTGTGCCAATCATCAATTAGAACTGTCACTTGGTGATACTGTGAAATCTGTTGCAAGTATTCATATTTTTAAAGCATATCATGTATAATGCATCACCAAAAAAATGCCAGAGAATTGAAGGTGTGAGCAAACTCACTGGATATTGAACTATTAAAAATTGGCAGAATTTTAAGCAAATGATAGGTGGTATCAAGCTTCCGGTCTGTTACGGTTGTTTGGAATAACTATGAGGCATTAGTTAATCATTTTCAAGAAGCAAAGAATGGCTCAATGTGGGACCAAAAAGAAAGATACACATATGAAGGATTACAGAAGAAAATTATGACTACAAACTTTATATTAAACTCAGGTTTAATGGATGATGCTCTTCAAGAATTATGTGACTTGAGCTTGTACTTGCAGGGGTGCAATATAGATCTGTACAGGGCAAATAAAAAAAAATAGAAATTGTTGTACAACTTTTTCATGAAAGACAAACAGTTCTGGGACAATATTACAGAAATACTGCCAAAGCTGCCAAAAATCTACCATTTCAAGGAATTTCACTTTGTGCAACAGATAACAGAAATTATTCTCCAATCAATCCAGAAGCTTTCTACAGAACTTTGAAACAATCAGTAGAAAGCAAGCTGCTTGATAGTAAAAATGCTGATTTGGCAGCATTGGCCCAAGTAGTTGATAGGAAACATTGGCTTGAAGATATTAACTCTCAAGTGACATTTGGTGAGAATGAAGTTAGAAAATTGTCAATTAGGCCTCAGTTAAATGAAAGAAATACAATTCATGCATTTCAGGAATATCTAATCGAAACGACCATTTTGGAAAATTTGAAGCATTGATGAATGATACCAATTTCACAAGTGAATGTGAACAAGGATTTTCACAAATGAAGCTGATCAGCAGCCCAACCAGAGCTTCATTAATGACAAAAACCATTTAATCACTACTATTATTTAAAATTGTAGGTCCACTGCTGACAAGCTTCGATCCAGCGAAATATGTCGATTCGTGGCTGCTTCAGAAACGTCATTCAGCAACAGACACGAACAGTAAGAAAAGGAGTCAGCATATTGTGTTGGACAAGAACTTAATAAAAATTTGCAATTTTCTATAAAAGCTTTATTATGAAACTATGTACATTTTACTTTTTTTTTTTTTTTTTTAATATTTAATTAATAAATAATAGAACAGCAATGGCTCAATATACTAGCATTTATTTTTGAATGCATTAGCATTTAGCATTAGTAGAGGCATACGATGCAAGAAAGCAAGCTTCTGCAGCATCAGACAAAAAAAAAAAAAAAACCCACTGCCATTGCAACCCTCCTTTCATTCCAAATACCTGTCCAGCTCAGCCTTAAATTTATTTAGGTTATGTTAAACTTCCCCAAAAAAATATGGAAGTCTGTTCCACCAATCAACTACCTGCTAGCTAAAGGCAAACTTGCGCCCATCTATCCTACAACTTTCTTTCCTCAATTTGAATTTATGCCCTCTCAGGTGATTATTCTGAGCAAGAGGAAGAATCCCATCAGCATTGAGCATGCTCAAACCATTCAAGGCTTTATACACCTCAATCAGCTCACTTCACAGGTGCCTAGTCTCCAGACACTGTAATCTGCAAAACTTAAGCCTTTCTTTGTAAGAGCAACCCTTCGTCCATTCACTAATCCTGTTGCCCTTCTCTGTACTCGTTCCAGCAGCTCTACATCCTTCTTGAAATGAGACTTCCAGACCTGTATACAGTACTCAAGGTGTGGCCTGACCATTCCCTTATACAATGGAATAATCACCTCCTTATCCCTGCTAGAAAAATTCCTGTATACCACAGACAAGACACCATGACCTACTCTTGCAGACCGTCTGCTCTGCTCAGAAAACTTCATATCTGCCTGCACAATTACCCCCAGGTCCTTTTCATTCTCTACCACTGTCAGTGTAGTAGCACAGAGTTGATAAGTTACTCTGCGGTTACAGCTTCCCATATGTAGTACTTTACATTTGTCAATGTTAAACTTCATTTGCCACCTCTCAGCCCATCTGCTCAACTTTTCTAGATCCCGTTGCAGCAGTGTACTGTCATTAGTGTCCTTAACAACCCTGCCACCCTTCGTATCATCTGCAAACTTGGACGTTAAGCCTGATATACCATCGTCAATATCATTTATAAATAAAGAAAATAACAATGGACCCAATACTGCACCCTGAGGGACTCCACTAATAACACTACCACAAAGAGCAGTGTCCATTGATTACCACTCTCTGGCTTCTCCCATTCAACTATCCCTATATCCATAGCAGCAATTTGCCTCCAATTCCACACAGCTCCAATTTGTGCAGCAGTCTTCCATGTGCAACAGTATCAAAAGCCTTTCTACGATCTAAATATATGATATCAAAGTTATTCCCTGCATTTAGTTCCTTTGTGACCACATCATAGTATCAATCAAACTTCCCCTTAACAAAACCATGCTGTGTCCGAGCTATAACTGATGTCTTGTCTAAATGAACCTGCAGTGCTTCTTTAACCAGTGCCTCCATTAATTTCCCTGAAACAGAAGTTAAACTGACAGGTCTATAACTACTTGTGTTGCCCTTTGATCCACCTTTGTGAATTGGGGTCACATTTGCAAATCTCCAGTCCATGGATACCTTCCCTGAATCCAAGGAAGCACTCATAATTATGGCTAAATGTTTGCTTACTTCCTTTACTGCCTCCTTTAATATAACTGAATGGATCCCATTCACCACGGGTGCCTTTTTTATGTTTATCTTGAACAATTTCTCCTCCAATTTCCTCTCAGTTATTACAAAATCTCTAGCTAACTGCCAGAGTTTAATTCACTTCTGGCATTCCCCTCCCTGAATAACTCCTCATGTGTGAATGTAGATGCAAAATACTCATTTAGTTTGTTAGCCACCTGAGCAGGATCATCAACAGTTGAACCATCAATATCCAGTGGACCAATCTGATTCATCCCTTTCCTTCTAGAATTTACATAGTAAAGAACACTTTTCTGTTTTTCTTTGCATCCTTTGCCAAAGATTTCTCATAATCTTCCTTTGCTTGCCTAATCTCCTCTGTGACTTGGTTACAGGCCAGCTTATATCTATCATAGGCTTCCATGTCACCCATTAATTTATATGTATCCCATGCATTTTTCTTCTCTGCCCCATGTCTTATTAGTTCATCTGACATCCATTTAGGCCTAAACCTTGAACAATATTTCTTGGTTAGTATGTAAAGCCTAGTAGCTTCCAAGATTAATTCTTTGAATGCCTCCCATTTTGAATTTGGTATTTGTAACATCATCAGTTGGTCCCACTATATAGAATTTAAATACTGTTTCAGACCATCGTAATCACCTTTACGAAAGCAAAAACCCTTCCCTTTACCACTGATGGTAGTTACCTCTTTGAGTAAATCCCACTTCAGCACACTGTGATCACTGCCACCTAGTGGTTCCTGCAGATTCTTAATGCATGAAGAAGCACTACTGATAATCAGATCAAGAGTATTACTCCCTCTAGTTGCCTCCTGAACATGCTGACATAGAAAACAATCATCCAATAAATCCACAAACGCCTTGTTAGTGTGTGAGTGACCAACCCACAAATTCCAGTCAATATCTGGAAAAATTAAAATCCCCCATTATAAGACTCTCTGAGTTACTAGCCCACTCTATTTACCTGTACAGTTTTTTATTAGAGTCATTAGGCCTATAACACACTCCTACTCTCAATTTTGATCTCCCAGTGCTTATGTCACACCAAACTGACTCGATAGTGCACTGTCCAGCGATGTCGACTGGCTGCACTTCCTTGGATTTTATGTGTTTTTTAACTAATAGCATAACCCCCCCTCCCTTCCTATCCTGCTATCCTTCCTGTACACATTGTACTCCCCAAATTTCAGTTCTGCATTCCTTATATCTGTGTGACACCACGTCTCTGATATCCCAACAATATCTGCCTTTGACGTCTTGACCAACACCTTAAATTTATTTACCAAACTCCTAGCAATGGTGTATACGCACCTGTTCCTATTCTTGGCTATTCTAACACAACTCATGTGTTTACTTGTACCTCATTCCAATAGAAGCAGTGCAAGAATCACTTTCTCCTCCGCCAGTGGTTACTGTTAATCTATTAGTCCGTGTATCCCCCCCAAGCTAGCAGTTTTCCGACCCACCTAACACTGCCTCAATAGCATCAGCAAATATTCTTTCACCCTTTCTATTTAAGTGTATCCCATCCCTGTAGAAGCAGTCTTTAACAAGTACAGACCAGGCTGAAAAAAATTCTACCCCTTGATCAACAAGGCTCTTACCATATACTCCCTCCTATCGTGTCTGGACAGAATTTCAGACACTTTCAATTTCAAACCTAATTCATGGCTTTTTTTCAAAAGTGACCTGTACTTGTTAAGTAATTCCTGCCGGTCTCCTACTCTTAATATCATTAGTGCCAACGTGTACAACTATATCACCTTTAGTGCTCTTAAAAAATGCGTTCTACATTATAAATAAATTCTTCATACGTTCTACATTATAAATAAATTCTACATACGTTCTACATTATAAATAAATTAGTTTAGAAATGGAAGAATTACCTCTATGATGTCTTGTAGAACACTGTATCAGCACTGAAGTGTTCTACAAGACATTTCTAAACCAATTTTTTTTTTAAATATATACTTGTATAATAAATTTATGCTTAATAAACTGTGTGTAAATAACCTTAATTTGTTGTTCTTATTCCAAAAACATTACTACTGAAGAAACAATATCAGGAAATAATTTTTTATTTTCATATCCTTTTAATTTTTAAATTTTCCTAATAGCAAAGAGTAAGTACTGGCACCTATTTTTTAACAAAAAAAGCACTGATTTTAACTATATAACATTTGTCTCCACTATTTATCTCAACTATATAACATTCATTAAGTCTTCTTTATTGTATGTATAAAACACTTACAGCAAAGTTTTTTATAAATTTAGCATGCTGCTGATCAGCTTGTCATTCATCAATCTGTTTGGACTTTCATTTGTCGTCCAAACCTGTTTTGACTTGTCTTTCATTGGTCTTTTATAATTGACAAGAAAGATTGCCTTTACTAATTTATTGACAGAGGAGGGTGGTTTTGGCTCATATTTTTAAACTATTGGCAATAAAAGTTCAAGGAGTTTCCATCCATTTTTGTTTGGTTTCTTTGAAAATAAATCTTTAATGATAAAGTTTTTAATCAAATTAAAGCTCTTTTATTAACCTTTATTGCTTTCTAAATTGAAGAGGGCATCATCCCACAGCCCTGTTATTGTGCTGGAAATGAAAAACCTGCAGAATACAGGTTGATTTTTTAATGACTAACTGAATAATTAAGCAAAAGTATTTTCATGCATTCAGTTATGTAAGGCAGCATTTTTTTAATGAAAATAAGAGTTCAGATTTTAAAAAATTCTGATTTTTGTATTAGTATTTGATGCAAGGAAACAAAGTTTGCACCAGCAAAAAATAATAATAATAATAAACTTGAGTTCCCCATTCTCTCCATCAATTTGTCAAAACCTTCCTTAAATTTATTTAAAATATCCACCTCCACAATTAGGGTACATTTACTCCAATTGAATACTCTTTGATTGAATGCCCATCTACTTCCACAACAACAGATGGAAGCCTATTTCGACATTCAACCACAGACTGGCTGAAGGTCAAACTTCTGCACATCTATCCTGCAACCATCCTTCCTCAACTTGAATTTAATTTATGCCCCCTCGTGTGTGTGTAGTCTCAGAAAGTGGAATACCATTAACATTCAGCTTACTCAATCCAGTCAAGGCTTTAAACACCTCAATCAGATCTCCCCACAGGTGCCTAGACTTGAGACACTGCAATTTGCAGAACTGAAGCCTTTCTAGGTAAGAGCACCCTTTCGTTCCCTTCACCAATCTGGTTGCCATTCTCTGCACCCATTCCAACAGATCTACATCCTTCCTAAAGTGAGGCCTCCAGATCTACATATAGTACTCAAGATGCATCCTAACCATGGCCTTATGCAAAGGGATAATCACCTCCTTATCGCTGCCAGCAAAGTTTCTGTATATCATTGACAAAATCCCATGAGCTGTCCTGACAGCATGTCTGCAGCACTCAAAGAATTACATGTCTGATTGCACAATCACCCCCAGGTCTTTTTCATTGACTACCCTGTACACACAGTTCATAAGTTACTCTGAAGTTACTGTTATCCATATACAGTACCTTGCATTTGTCAATGTTAAACTTCAACTGTCATTTCTCAGCCCATTGCCTCCATTTTCCTAGTTTGTTTTGCAGTAGCTCACCCTGATGACTGTTGTTAACCACGATGCAACTTTATGCTCCCTTTTGTGCTTTTTCTCAGAAAGAGTAAAGACACTATCAGCATTCTGTTTACATCTCTACACTTCATTAAGGTCACCCGACAGTTACCTGGTTTCCAGAGACTGTAATTTACAGAACCTCAGTCTTTTTTTGCTAAGTATACCCCTTTGTACTCCCAACTGATCTTGTTTGTCTCTGCACCCTTTTTTTAAACAGATGTATGCCTTCCTTAAAATGATGCTTCCAACCTCATATGCAATATTCCAGATGTGGCCTAACCACTGCCTTATACAATGGGATACCTGCTGAACAAGTTACTGAATATCATTGGCAGAATCCAATTGACTGTCTTGAAACTGATTTGCACTGCTCAAAGAATTTTGTCAAGTGAGATTAATTTAATTGTTCAGACTGCAAAATTACCCCTCCCAGATCTTTTTCATATTCCATTACCACGAGTTCAGTACCTCTTCTCCCAGGTATGTTATTCTGGGATTACTGTTACCAAAATGCATTGTCTTGCATTTTGTCACTATTAAACCTCAATTGCTATTTTCCAGCCCATCTGCTGAGTTTATTTAGATCCTTTTGAAGTAGCCTATCCTGATTACTGCCATTAACAACTGTGCCCATCCTTTATATCATCAGCAAACCTAGATATCAAACTTGAAATACCTACATCAATGTCACTAAACAAATAAGAAGCCTGGTACTGATCCTGTGAAACTCCATTTATCACATCAGTCCACAAAGAGCGATGGCCATTTATAACCACTCTTGTCTCCTAAAATTTAACCATCTCTTGACAGTAATGACTTGTCACCAATGCCACATTGCTCCAATGTATACAACAATGTATACCAATAATGGTACAGTACCAAAGGATTTACTGAAATCTGTATACAGTGCAGTTGGGGTATGTTAGGCATCCAGGCAAATGTTAAGACGCCATTTGGGTAGGAGCACTTTGCCATTGTGCAGATTATTTAAATTTATGGGTAATCCATATGCCCTAGGCCAGGGGTGGCCAACGAGTCGATCGCGGCTTTAATTTCGGTCGATCACAACAAATTTTAAATATACAGTCATCCCTCGATTTGCACGGTCAGGTATACTACCAAAATTTTATATTTCGCAGCGGGTTTCGCTACCTGCACGTTATTTTTTTTTTTTACGAAGTTTCAAAAATAGGAATGAAGAGCAGATTTTGAAAAATTATTTTTGTTTTTTTTTTTTTTTTCATGATTGAAGATTTCATAGAAGGAGAAACACATTTCACCATAATAACGTAAAATCCCACAGAATTCTGGCTGTCAGTATTATTGCAAATGCAATAAGATTGAGATTTATAATTAGATTGCACTAACAGAAAAGCCCAATAAACCAGAAAGTGCAAATTATTTTTATTGTTTTATGGTCGTGAACTCCAGAAATAGCTTTATCACAAAGGCGTTCAAAACTGATTCTTATAACAATATAACCAAACAGAGCAATAAACGGTGGTGTGTTTGTCCAGTTATTTTGGAAACAACTTCCTCATTTGGAAATCCTCTTCATCAATTATCCTACATAAGCTGTTCAGACAGAAATACTTTTCTGGTTTGCGCAACTTAAAGTGTTTTAATCGGTAAGCATTGCTTTTGCTGATTTAATAACTGGACAATACTTATATGTTCATTTAATACCTTTTGATTTAAAATGAATACTACAAAAAAGAGTAAAATGTATCATTTTCATCAAGAGTGGGAACTAGAATTTTTTTTGTAATGGCGAAAGAAAAATGTTGCTGTTTGATTTGCAATGCTTCCATGGCTATATCCAAAAAAGGAAATTTAGAAAGGCACTTCAACGCACTCCATGGTAAATACCAATCGGATTTTATGCCGAATAGTGACCTTAAGAAAAATAACTTAAATCCAGATAACTTAATAACTTAAAATAATAACTTAATAGCTTAAAATAAGAAAAATAACTTAAATCCAGATTATTCGGGCAACAAAATTTCTTCATGACACCTAATTTACAATCTAAAGCAGTAACTTTTCTTTTTTTTTTTTTTTTTTTTATGAAAACCACAACACGAGAGGTGTTAGAACCTATAGTACTTAGTACTGTGCTTGGGTTGGAGGTTGAGAAGACGAAAGAAGATATTTGTTGACATTGGACTTGAACTTTTGTAGACTGTAATTTTCAGGAAATACGTATGAAGGAAGGTTGTTCCAGAAAATGGCAGTTCAATGAATAAACGAGGAAGATGAAAAGTTGGTTCTGTGAGTTTGAAGTTGGACAGTAGATGGATGTTGGCTGGTGGCGGCACGTGTTTGGACTGTTTTGAAAGAAAGAGTGGGAATTAGAGAAGCCAATTCAGAAGAACAGTGCCCATGGAAGTATCTGTAGAAGAGGCATGCAGCAGAAACAGTACGTCTATGAGACAGCGAGTGGAGAGACTCTGTTAGAGATGAGTCATTAATTAACCTAACTGCCCTCTTCTGAATGGAATCAAGAAGCCTGAGAGAGGTTTTGGGGGCACCACCCCAGATGTGGGAACAATATTCCATGGCTGTACCATCATTTAAAGTGAGTCATCTTCATGCAAAAAAAATGATGGTCAATTTTTCAAAGTTCAATCATCTTCATGCAAAAAAAATGATGGTCAATTCTTCAAGATTGCAGATCTTGAAGTGCCCTTCAAGATCTGCAATTATCTCGAAATACTGTGATGCGACACATCGAAAAAATTAGTAAAAATGTGAGTGAACAATTGTGTGCTGATATTGCTAATTGTGTGTCCTTTTCTTTACAACTGGATGAATCTACAGATGTCAGTGATACAGCTCAGTTGCTCATATTTATTCATATGGTTTTCGATGATTCTACCACTAGAGAAGAACTGCTGGGTATGGTTTCATTAAAAGAAAGAACTAGAGGTCTTGATATCTTTAACTCATTCAAACATTTTATTGAAAAAATTAAATTACCACTATTTAAGCTCGTATCAGTAACAACATATGGAGTTGTTACTGATACGAGCAGTAACAACAGATGGAGTTAAAGCAGTCACGGGCATCTTAATGGATTCATCGCATTGTACCAAAAGGATGGCGAATTCCCAGATTTTTTGAGTTACTACTGTATCATCCACCAAAAAGTGTTAGCCAGCAAAAGATTAAATACTAAAATTGTTATGGACATCGCTTTCAAAATTGTGACTTCCATTAGAGGATAGCTCCAAAAGAGACTTTTCAAAATGCAACTCGATGAAAAAGAACCAGATCTGATATTACACACAAATGTGAGGTGGCTGAGTCAGAGTAAGTTTCTACAGAGATTAAAAAATTTGTTGATCAAAGGGGAGATGATTATCAGCAGCTACAAGATACGGAGTGGTTCTGTGATCTGGCTTTTTTGGCAGATTTTACCAGTAAATTAAGTGATCTGAATTTGGAATTACAAGGAAAAAATAAAAATGTGGGTGACATGATTTTTAGTATTTCTGCATATAAATATCAATTTTTGGCAATGGCTAAGGATCTCAAAGAAAAAAAATTCAACCATTTTGCATATATACAAGATTATTTGCAAAAATATCCTGTTTTTGAATTTAATAGTGAGAAACATGTTTCTGAAATTGAGAATGTTGTGGACAATATTGAAACCAGATTCAGTGATTGTAAAACAATTGAAGATATTGTTCAATATATTTCTTATCCATTTAATGTTGACTTAGATACAAAACAAATTGCAGAAAAAATCTCTGCAATTTTTCACATGGAGAAAATATTACTTGAAAATGAAATTATTATATTGCGAAACGATATCTTCCTAAAAGCCAGATCATCAGAAAAAGTGTTTTGGAAATATGTTTGCCGAGAAAAGTACCCAAATGTAAAAAAATGCAGTGAACTTTTAAATTCCTGTTTTGGTTCTACATATCTATGTGAATTGGCCTTTTCGTATTTGAAACAAACAAAGATGAAGAATCGCTGTGCTCTTATGGACTTGCATACAGAAGGTTCTTTACGGTTGGCCTTATCCCTGATTTTGAAAGCTTGGCAAATGACATGAAGACACAAACTTCATATAAATTAAAATTTTAAATATGTATGAATTTAAAATAGGAATTCTGAATTGTATTTAATTTTTAAATTTATAAACAATATTTTTCAATATGTGTTGATTAACTTTTTTAACCTTGTAGTTGGTAGATCGCAGCACATTTTGAAGGAAAAAAGTAGATTGCGTCACAAATTAAGCTGGCCACTCCTGCCCTAGGCAAATGTTTGATTTGCCTAGGGCTCAAAATCATTATTTTCCCTGGCACAGAAGTAACTTGTAGAACTACAGTTACCCACATCTCCCTTTGAACCACTCTTGTGAATAAGAAATACATTTGCACAACTCTCCAACCTGTAGTTACTTCTCCCTAATCTAAGGATGCTGTCATAGAATAACTAAAGCTTTAAGTACTTCTTTTGCAGCTTTTTAATATAATCAGATAGATTACATCAGCCCCAGGTACTTTGTTCACTTTTAACTGCAGATTTATATTGCAGATTTATTTTTGCAGATGATCAGGTGGTGATAGCACAAGACTTAGAAGATGCAAAGTATGCATGTCATCAGTTGTTTGAGGAATATAAACAATGGGGTCTAAAAATCAATTTTAGCAAGACTGAAATGTTGTCTTCAGGGCCAGGACACGTTCTAAATATTGCAGGTTTTAAAATCAAACAAGTCGATAAATTCAAATATTTGGGATCAATCTTACAAAGTGATGGATCATCCCAAGCAGAGATCAATAAGAGAATTACAGACGGCAGAAAGGCTATTGGCATGTTAAACTCTGTTCTGTGGAGCAAAAATATCCTAAATAAAACAAAGAAACATATTTCAAACGATTGTACAAAGTCTTCTATTGTATGGAGCGGAAACCTGGACATTGAATAGGTGAGCGGAAAACAAATTGCTCTCCACAGAAATGGATTTTTGGAGACACTCAGCAGGAACTTCTAGAAGAGACAGAAAATGGAATGAAGACATAAGGGAAAAAATGGAAGTGAAAAAGGCTATTATTGACACCATCAAAGAAAAGCGTCTAACATGGTATGGACATATAAAACGGATGCAAGAAAACAGATATCCAAAGGCTATCCTGGAATGGATACCTCCTGGAAGAAGGAGAAGAGGAAGACCTAGGAGGACATGGATGGATGGAGTATGGGAGTGCATGACAGCCCGAGGCTTAACCGACCAAGACACCTTGACCCGCACTTTATGGGGGGAAAAAATTCCTAACAAGAAATAACTTGTAGGATGAGGAAACCCATTGTAAATGGAAACACTCCTCTTGAAGAAGAAGAAGAATTTATATTGCACCTTAATTGCTGCTATTATTAAATCATTTAACTCTCAGTCAGTATTAAATAGACAACTTATGCTTACCCAATCTCTAAAAGCTCCTTCATGTGTCAATGTAGAAGGAAAACATATATTCAGTTTATTAGTAATCTGTACAGGAACATAAGTCCTTATACAATTCGCATCCAGTATACCAATGTAATTCATCCCTTTCCTTTTATTGTTAAAATATGCAAGAATTCCTTGCTGCTTTTCTTTGTACTCTTAGCCAAAGACTTCTCATAAAACTGCCTTAGCCTGACTAACTTCCTCACTGTTTTTTTTGTGAAAAGAAAAAGATAGAGAAAAATTACGTTACTGATTATGTTACAATGATGAAGGGATCAAAATGGCAGGTTCATAATCCTGGAGAGTTGTCAATTATGCAAATTGTAAATCTGAAAAAGCAGCTCTTTCATTCTTTCTTTCCAGTGACATTCACTGATACTGGTAAACGTTTATGATGATACATTGGCCTAATATTCTGCCTTGGCTGATATTAATTGTTTTGGTGTGTGCTATCAGTGTCTTACACAGGCCTTTCCCTGAAATGAACAAAAGCTATTGAATTTTACTGGGTGAAATCAGTATCTCCTCTCTTCTGGACTTTGTGGAATATCATATGTTATTTGACTGCTATTGATTTCCATATATATAAAACTATGATCTTAAGTAACCAGAAGAACTAACTCCATCTTAAGTGTTTTATTACAACTTATATAATAAGTATAACAATGAACGATGCACTTTTCTGTGGTCTCATCACAATATGTATTGTTTCAAAACATATTATGTTATTTGGTTTTTTTTAGGAGCATTAGCAACTAAGGCCATATTGTTCTGAGGATATGCGGTGGTCATTCCCTGACCTTTCCGCATCCTCCATATTTGGTGGTCACGGGCTCGAACCCCGGTCTAATCAAGAAGCATGTGCTACGCACTGCCGCTCCTGCCCACCTGGCTATGGAGGTGCCCATATTGTGTAATATGTATCTACATATGTATTATCCTCCAGCATATATTAAGACATTAAATGGAAAATGAAATCAGAGAGAAACAGGTGATTATCCCATTGTGTAAAGCAATAGGATAGATCTCATTGTGTAAAGCTAGTCCTTGAGGTTGTCACAGCCATTCTCTCAGATATACCAGACAAGCTGTACTTGCTACCTGAGAGTCTAAAATGCTGATGGAACTGATATTCGGGTGACACTCAAGTCGAGTGGACCCAATTTCAGTGAAGTCCGGACAGTCTGTGACAGCCAAATCCTCTGCTTGCACCTTCACAATGATGGGACTGTTAGTAATCATGGGTATAGCACAAGTACGTGGTGGATGACCACCCAGGTGTGAACCAACGTAAGCAGGGGTCGAGGTGTGGCACCCACACCACATGGAGGAATGACAAACCCTTTATGTTACCAGGCAGTACTAGGTGGTAGATGATTCTCATCAACCGGTGCAATACAACCACCACTTTACTTATTGGAGGCTTGAAGTGGTGGAACCCATGTTTAGTCTCTAGAGTTAAGTTCCGGTCAACACTTCCCCATCATACAGTATGACTTTTGAGGTTATGATGAACATCGTGGCAAGATCCATTATTCCTTATATTTCAAGGGTACAGCTCTAAAACGGTTCGCAGGCGAGCCGCTAGTTAGTACACCGGACCGAACCTATTGGTAACTCTCTAGGAGGCTTCCGGATCAGCTAGTGTATAATCTTGCTACCTTTACTCTGCCAGATAGTGACTGGAGGGAGTCCGAATAGTGTGTATGCGGGGAGCATTGTCGAGGCCACATTATGTCAAGGATCTGGGTATATTCTTACCATGTGTTAGCCATATCCAAAACATTGCTTCATATGGCATGTCCCACCCACTTTTTCTTACTATTGAATACACCACAAATTGTTAAACTAATGGAGCAAGCTTAGCTGCGAAAAGATCTAAACCTCCCAAACACTTCCTAATTCATTTCACAAATATACATGGTCTCAATTCTTATCTCAATGATGTCCATTTCCACTTGCAGTCTGCCAAACCCCATTTACTTTTTCTGACAGAACCTCAGTTATCGGTTGATTCAACTACTGCTCATCTCAGATGCCCAAATTATTTACTGTGTGATTCCTTTCGCCACAAAGGTGATACTTGTGCATATGTCCACTCTGATATTCCCTGTCAGAGACTTGGTAATTTGGAATCTCCTCTCTTCGATCTTCTCTGACTTAAAATCTCTCTACCTCATTGTGTCAGATTCATCTGTTGTCTCTACCGTTCTCCCAACTCCACTAATCACTTGGAGCTCTTTGACTTCCTCTCTTTGCAATTTGACCTTCTCCAGTCCAACTTTCCTAAGAGTGAGATAATTTTCCTTGGTGATTTTAATGTTCATAACTCCAGCTGGCTTCCGTTTTCTAGTCACACCGACCCAGCTGGTCGAGATGCTGAGGCTCTTGCAATTACTAATGACCTTGCCCAGATTGTTCATTTACCTACAAGAATACCGGACAATCCTAATCATACAGCCAACACGCTTGATCTTTTTCTCACAAACAACCCTTCTAAGTACACGGTCTAAGAGAGAATCTGAAGTCCTTTAGGCACTTCAGATCACAACTTGGTGATTGTCTCTTCTCCAGTAAAGCCTTTATCTCATGGCTATTCCCTACCTTGTGTTGTTTGGCATTACAAGAATGCAAAATGGGATGACCTGCGAGATTTCTTTTCTTCTTTTCCATGGTCAAATTACTGCTTCAAAACTTCTGATGTCAACGTTTGCTCAGATCGTGTCAGTGAAATTATTCTTGCAGGAATGGAATTCTTTATCCCACACTCCACTTTAAAATCTCGTCCCTTATCTAAACCTTGGTTTTCCAATAAATGTACTAAGGCTGTTCAAGAGAAGAATGTTGCATATCATAATTGGCTTGTTTCTAATTCTCCTGTTTCATTTTCTGCCTACACCAAAGCTAGCAACAATTGTAAAGCAGTTATTAATCAGTCCAAACTAGAGTTTGAACAGGCTAAGAGTAGAAAACTTGCTTCTTGCCCTAATGGTAGCCGAGCATTCTGGTCTCTTCCCTCAACTTTTGCCCATCTCTACTCCCACCTCTGTCAAATCCAGACGGTTCCATTGTCACTTCAGCCAAGGATAAAGCTGACCTGCTAGCATCCTATTTTTCTTCCAACTCCTGTATCAATAATCTTGGTAAAAGACCTCCCACCATTCCCAACACGCTCCATTCAATGCCTCCTGCGGTCTTCCGTCAAAAGGATTTTGACGAATCTTGGTGTTAAGAAAGCTCCAGGTCCTGATGGTATTTCTCCACTCGTTCTCAAAACCTGTGCTCCTGAACTTACTCCTATTCTTTGCCACCTTTTTTCACTTTCTTATTCCAAAGGTGTTTTTCCTTCTGCTTGGAAATTTGCTCATATCCAGCCAGTTCCTAAAAAGGGTTACAAATCCCTCCCATCCAATTATCGTCCCATTGCAATTACTTATTCTCTTTCTAAAGTAATGGAGAAATCAATTAACTGCCAACTCTTAAACTACCTATAAACCTTCCATCCGATCAATGATTGCCAGTATGGATTCCATCAGTGTCGATCCACTGGTGATATTCTGGCTTATGTTACCCATTTATGGACTAACTCAATGGAAAGGTTCGGTGAAACACAAGTAGTTGCTCTTGACATCTTAAAGGCTTTCGATCGTGTTTGGCATAAAGGTCTTCTAAACAAACTTCCATCTTATGGTTTGCCAACTGTTTTTTGTAATTGCTTATCCAGTTTTCTCTCTGATCACTCACTGAGGTGATGGTAGGTGGCTCTCTGTTTTTTTTAACTTCTCCACTAATGGCGGTGTCCCCCCCAAAGTTCAGTTCTTTCCCTCACTCTTTTCCTCTTGTATATTAATGACCTTCTTCCATTGACTAGAAATCCTATCCATAGTTTTGCCAATAATAGCACATTGTATTCCACTTTCCATTTTGAGAAACCTTGCCCTGCTCAATCAGCTTCAACTTCTCGAATATATGATACCAATTCCTTAAATGCGGATCTTTCCCAGTTTATTTAAAAAATAAAAATTTATTTTATTTTTTAATGTTATAAATTTATAACATTTATAATTTTTTTTTTGACAACATGAATAAATAAAATTAACAATTTATACTTGCTTAATACCCCTATAATATTTTCTAATGATGAATCAAATTTTACCTATCTTTTTATTGTTTTGAAAGTTCTTTTTAGAAATTATTGGATTTATTTTATTTCAAATAAAAAACCAGGACTATAGAAATAAATAACGATGGTAAAAAATAAGTGCTAACCTCTTTTATTAGGCAGTTTACGGATCCTTTGCTTCCCACGGCGCCTCATATTAGCAAACCAGTTATTTACCTGAATCAACTTGAGACCAGATTCCTTTGACAGAGCTTCTTTCTCATTGCTGGTTGGGAAAGGATAATGGATATGGTCTGCAATCCATCTCTTTAATATCCCTTTAGCACTTGGTGGTAGTGAAATGCTGGGCCGTTGTCTACTTTTAATGATGTTTGCAGGAGGAGGATTTCTGTAATGCCATTGGGACAGTGAAAAGTAAGGTCATCTTTATTTATGTAAAAAAATATACAATATTCCTAGGCTCTACATATCAGGATATACTTTCAAAGACATGCTATTGTTACAATATGAAAAAATGAGAAATAAAATAACATACATTTTACACTCTGTATTACAGGTGACCCCCGCTTTACGCTGATAAAGCGCACTAAGTGAATCCGCGCTAAGCGAGCGCTGCATTCCCATAAGGTAACATATGTATTTGTGAGTTTCGGTCGGTGCCGTAGGATATTTCCTAACCAATAATAAACAATAGTGAAAAGATTCACAAACGTCGGTCAAAATATTAAATATACAAATATTTGTACATATAAAATATTTTGCATTACATATGTATATAATTATATGGTAACTACTTATGTATCAAAATTAAACTTAAAATTCCAATTAAAATCATGAATTTAATTGATCTAAATTTAGATTAAATTTTAATTTTAAATTATTGTGCTAATTGATTTTTTTTCTTCTTTCAAAGAAAATTCCAAAAATGTCCTGCTTCATCTATGTTAAAACCTTGTTGAGAAGTATAACACATAATATCCCTCTTCAATTATTTTAACAAGTTCTTTTTTGAAAGTTTCGGCTCCTTGATCTGCACTTGCGGCTTCTTGGATTTTAAATTTTAAAATCTGGATTTTTAACAGCCCTTACTAGTTTTAAATGGGTCCACATTTTTTTTTTTTTTTTTTTGTGAATTTTCTTCAGATCATCATATAGACTAATCGCTCCTTTTTTTTTTTTTTTTTTTCTTTTTTATAATATTTAACTTAACTGAATTCTGCACTGGATATTATCTTCAATAAAATTAGTCTCTCCATTTCAATCCTAATAGCCAGCCTAGCCTTTGCTTGCAGTGGAACAGCTGTCTTTCCTGCTGCTAAAATTAATTCTTTATTTTTTTAATTGTTCTTACAGTTAAACTTGCCAGTCCTAAGTTATGGCACACATCCGCTTGTCATTGACCGGAATCAATTCGCTTCAAAATGTCTAATTTAATTTTAAAATTCAGTCTTTTCAAAAATGTGACTGCGTTGGTTGCATTAATTATGATGCATTGTTCGAGTAACTGTCTGTTACGCACGATGTCTAATACTGTACTGAGTGATGACTAGACTTCGGATAAATGCATATAACACAAATATTACAAGCAGTATACTTGATAAATTTTTAAAATGTTGATCTCGGAACTACGTAACAAGTCACTATACTGCAATTAAATTAGCGTGCAAGAAAATTTCACCGAGCATGGGAAAATTCTCAAGTCAGCATGGGAAACGTTTTAATGCTGTTTTGCTATTCATTTTCAAGCTATCAACTCCATCAAATGAAACGATTTCGTTAAATATGCCAAAAATGCAATCTGTAAAAGAGCATTACAGTGATTTGTGACAGAGTTATAGTCAGATACGGGTTATAATATATTGTTTGTTTATTTGTTTTGGTTTTTAGGAGCATTAGCAACTAAGGCCATATTGCTCCGGGAATATGCGGTGGTCATTCCCTGACCTTTTCCGCATCCTCCGTATTTGGTGGTGACAGGCTCAAACCCCGGTCTAATCAAGAAGCGTGTGTTATGCACTGTAGCTCCTTCCCACCTGACTATGGAGGCGCCTGTTATAATATATGAACAGCGTTATAGCGAATCAGTGTAAAGCAAACCACATTATAACAAGGGCCTGCTGTATATCTTTTAAAAAGTTAAGAAAAGAATTTAGTTCTAGCAAAACTAAATGGCAGAATTGCATCAATTTGCATCAATTTTAAAATGATATTAAAAATATAATTTTTTTTTAAGGTGTATGGACAAACTATATCCCATTAAACAGGCTTATTATTTTCAGGAAAGTAAACAATTTTTTGCAAGCCATATTTCCTATCATTAGACATGTTAAGGTCAGGGAGTTGTGATATTCGTGTTGAGATGACAGAATGCCTGTCACGTCATTGTTGAAAGAACAACTATGCACAACTGCATGACAGCAAGTTAGATATGATAATGAGGATATTGTGGAAAATACATCATTTGAGACTAAATGCAGATGCATGAAATGAGTATGGCAAAGGCACATTTCCATTGATGACTTCCTGAAGTCAGTTTATATAATCACTTGATATTTATGCCTGTACATCAGAGTTTTATTTTGAAGAGTTTATAATCCAGTTCCTTGTGCCAAGTATGTAACCATTATACATTAAGGGGGGCAAAGGGTAAGCAAACCATTAGCTATAATTATGAAAGCATCCTTAGATTCAGGAGATATGCAAAATGTATCCCCAATTCACATATAATAAACATCAAAAGGTGAAGTGAGTAGTTGGAGACTTGTGAACCTGCCATCTATTATAGGGAAAATAATAGTCATTGGTTAAAGAAGTAATACAGGCCTATCTAGACAGGAATGCAATTATACTGCAGTCGCAGCAAGGATTTATTATGGGGCAATCTTGTCTCATCAATGTGACTGGACACTGTGATCCAGTAACCATTGACCTGGATGCAAAAAATAATTTTGACATTGTATACTTAGATTTGAGAAAAGCTTATGACACTGTTCCACATAGAAGACTGCTGCATTTGGGCAAGTTACTGCTATGTAAATAGGCACTACTCTTCTTAGACTAGTGTTATTAGTGGTGTCCCACTAATAACATTTCTACAAGCCCATTTCTACAAATCACGTTCATAGGGATACAAGTATATTGAGCCTATGGGCATCACCCAGTTTTTTGGGAAAGTGCTAGCCATCTCTACATCTTTTAACTGGGGTCATACAAGTGCGGGAAAATTGTTGTGGGGAAAAATTTATTACAAAATCTCAACCTTGTGAAAGTAATATTCACCAGATTTCAGCTGATTTTTAAGTAATGTAAGAAATGAAAATTTAAACTTTTGACAGTACAAAAAATGTTTTTGGCTAAGGGGAAATTTATTAAAATCTGCAAACACATCCCCTCAATGCTGAGAGTACACTTTTTGCTTGAAAAAAGCTGATTTTAAGTTTTCTCTCTCAAAAATGTATGTTTACATTAAAAATGATTTTTATTCTCACATATTTGCATGAAGAAGCCTGCTGTTTCATGCTCAGATTAAGCAAATTTCAGAAAGATTATGGAAGGATGAGAAAAATTTCAGTTCAAATCGTAAAGGGTACACATGTAATATCATATGGATATAAGGTGTTGAGGGAGGAATGCAGATCAGTTTTCAGAGATTGTTAAAATTCCCTAAGATGTACAAATGTCAACTTTTGACTGTACAAAAACATTTACAGTTAGATGAAATTTATTAAAAACAATCTCAATTTTTGCTATTTTATGAAAGTAATTCCATGTAAAAACCCAAAATGTTCCTCAGATTTCAGGTGTTAGAAAGTCACGAAGTGTCATCAGGTACATAATATTCAACTTTTGACAGTGCAAAAATGTGCATGCATGCGTGCGTGTATTCTTGTTTGTGTGTGTTTTTGTATACGTATATGTTTGTGCACTTGTTTGCGTGTGTTTTTGTGTACGTATGTGTTTGTGCACTTGTTTGCGTGTGTTTTTGTGTACATACGTGTTTGTGCACTTGTTTGCGTGTTTTTGTGTACATGTGTTTGTGCACTTGCTTGCGTATGTTTTTGTGTACATATGTGGTTGTGCACTTGTTTCCATGTTTTGTGTACATATGTTTTGTGTACTTGTGCATTTGTTTGCGTGTGTTTTGTGTACGTATGTGTGTGCGCTTGTTCATGTGTGTTTTTGTGTACATGCATGTGTGTTTTGTGTGTGCTTGTTCGTGTGTGTATTTTGTGTGCACACTTGTTCACGTGTTTTTGTGTGCGTATGTGTGCTTGTTTGTGTGTGCTTGTTTGTGTACATATGTGTGTGCTTGTTTGTGTGCGTGTGTTTTTGTGTACATGTGTGTTTTGTATGTATGCTTGTTCATGTGTGTTCTGTGTGTGCGCTTGTTCATGTCTGTTTTGTGTGTGTGTGCTTGTTCATGTATATTTTTGTGTACATTTATGTATGCTTGTTCGTGTGTTTTTGTGTACATGTGTGTTTTGTGTGCGCACTTGTTTGTATGTGTGTTTTGTGTGTGCACTTGTTTGTGTGTTTTTGTGTATGTACATGTTTGTGTTTTGTGTTGTTTAGTTGTTTCTGGCTGTGAGAGACCACTGGTGGCACCTCACCCCCCAAACACTGTTCCTGGCCGCTTTACTACAAGGAAAACGATGACTGGTCAGAAAAATAGAGGTAAATTTAAGTGAGGATATTTCAAAAATAATACATATCGTTTCCATTAAAAGTAGTAATTATTTTTGGATTGGTAAGGATGAATTTGATTCTAATATCGATTATTAGAGGAGATGGATACTGCTGCAGATCTTTTCTCTGAAGTTTATATAGCTAATATCACCATTGTTTTTCTGGAATGTCCAAGCTCCCAGATTCTGTTCAGGATTCAATTCAGGTTCAGAAATAAAACTGAAAAGGTTTCATTTTTCACATTTATTAAAATTCAGTTGTCATTTTCTAGCAGAACCATAAAAGTATAGTTTCAGATTGTTTCAAAAACAGGAATTGGGGTAAACGTCATCAGATTTAACTTGCTTTTCACAATCCAGCAGTTCAGTAGCTAGCTTTTCAATTATTGAGGTTGAATGTTCAACCCTAGCTGCAAAAAACAGTGAGCTTTGGGAACACATTCATTGCTTAAAGTGATTTCAGCCATTCACAGTTACAGAGTTAAAATGTTTCCTATACTTTTTCCATTAGTTTGTCAAAAACTGTAGTAGTGTTGATTTTAAAATGCTAGTCATGAGGTTTGCACAGTTCCAGTGATAATTATGCCTAAAATGTCTAGTTTCAATATTACCAGCAAATCAGTAAAAAAAAAATGCTTTTTACTGTGTCATTTGTTCTTGCCAAAAATCAGCGATGCTATTAAGAAGTCAACTTAGATATACATATTATGAACTGGATAAAAACTGGAGATGGCTGTGTCTCCTCAGTGTTGGGTTGAATGATAGCGAATCGGAGGGAACATAAACCTTCTTAAAAGTGAAACTTTGTTACAAAAGTTCAAGTTCATGGGCAGGTTTGTAGACACTGAAAGAACAGATGGTGCACCTGAGAACATGAAAAAAATCACACTTTCTAAGGCAATATTCTTTTTCTAAACATGCAGTGTACTTTTAGCCTTCCCAGCCCAAATAACATTTTCCAAGCTTTGGAGATGCTCTAAATTGCCCATTTCACTAAGGGAAAGCAATTCTTATGCACAAATAAGTCCATGCATAAATATTAGTCCTGTGCATGGACTAACATTCTGCCCTTACCCACCCCTTTGGGGTCACCACTTGTGATCCAAAGGGGTGAGTAAGGCCAGAAATTTGGTTCAAACTGCCAGTACCTTGAACCTCAACAACAACAAAAAATAATTCAATTTGCATTCCATGGAAACACAAAGCAGTTAATATTACTTTCAATTATTTAAATATTTTCAAAAGTAATTCAAAAAAGCTAAATATGTCTTGATGTTTAAACACACTTCTTACTAATATTAATGAAATTAATATAAATTTTTTTAACAGAAGTTAGGGGTTTTATACACCATCAGCATTTGAGGCTATAATGCACTAATCAAGGAAAAAGTAATGGGTTAATCCTTACAAGCAGATATCCCTTCTGTGGATCTTTGCAACAAGCAATGATAGACAAATGTAGCTCCTCCCACCTATTGCTCTGACATGCTGCTAATTACTGGTGGTTTGCATTAGAGGGAATGCAATCTTTCCACTGACTAAAGCTGGCAGGTTCATGATACAGTATATGGAAAAAAATGGTACGTATGATTCTAAAGATGCAAATGAATGATTGCCATTGGTTTAAAATTGGAAAATGAGTTTACTCCCCTCAGCACCAGTTTGAAATCATTTTCCGATTTAAAAACAACTTGTTTCCCGATTTTAAATCTGCATAAAGTGTGAAAACTGGTTTTCCGAAATAAAACCAGTACCAAGGAGAAAGAAACTGGTTTCCTGATTTAAAACCAGTACCAAGAGGGAAGAAACTGGTTTCCTGATTTAAAACTAGTACCAAGGGGACAGAAACTGGTTTCCTGATTTAAAATCAGCACTGCGGGGGAGGAACTAGTTTCCTGATTTTAAACTTGTACCATGGGGAATTCGTTTTCCAATTTTAAACCGTTCCAAAACAGCATTCACTCTGTCTGCATTCATTTACATCTTTAAAAAAGGGTACACTATGTTTTTGTATACTCTAACATAATGAAAACCTGCCAAGGTGCAGTCTAGTATGCAGAAATGGGTCTTAATTGCTTGTTGCCAAGATCTAAGGGAAAGCACCAGCACAGGTGTTACATGACCAGCTTACAAAGGCAAGGCACAGTCTAGCCTCTTCTCTTTACCTACATGTCATGTAACAAGTTCAGAGGAGCTATACTTGCCAACCAAGCGGCCTGGCAGAGTAATAAGTGGGAAGAGCTACACTTGTCTATCATTACTTGTTGCAAAAATCCATGGAAGGGCTACCTGCTTGTGAAGATTAACCCTTTTTTTGTTTATTTATAGCTTATATTACACAAAGTTTATGCTAAGATAAAAGAAGTTGGCTAGTCCAGAATACCAATTATGTGGGAGGCAGTTAATGTTTACAACTGGGTACCCCTTCCATGGATCTTTGTGACATGCAATGATAGACAAGTGTAGCTACTCCCACTTATTGCTCTGATAGGCTACTAATTGTCGGTGGTTTGTGTTAGAGTGAATCCTGTCTTTTCAACAACAATTTTTACTGTGTCATTTGTTCTTTCCAAAAATCAGCAATGCTATTAAGAAGTCAACTTAGATATACATATTATGAACTGGATACAAACTGGAGACGGCTGTGTCAATTTCAATTTCGCCTCTTGATTGCTTGCCGCCGAGATCTGAGGGAAAGCATGAGCATGGAGGCATAGATGCTACATAACCAGCTTAAAGTTAAGACACAGTCTAGTAGTCTGTTCTCTGAATATACATACCATGTGCTGGTCATGTAGCACGATGTGATGAGTTAGGAGCTCTCCTTGTTTATCATTGCTTGTTACTAAGCTCCATAGTAGGGGTATCCATTTGTAAAGATTAACCATATTTTTACATGTATTTTAACTAAAAGTGATAACTTTGATCTTAAAGAATGCCTGTGCAGTTTAACACTATAAATAAAATATGTATATATTTTTATCATTTGGGACATAACTTTTGTACAATACATCATATGACGTAATTTTCTGTACGTGACGTACATATGTGGAGCTTGTCAGCCCCGTCGTTCATCACTGTTTCAGAACGTAACTATGAAATACGATGACAATTTCCTAATGTTAGTTTTTCCCTTTTTTTTTTTTTTTCACTGATCTCCAGAACATGGGTGAACCTGAGTCACTGCATTGTGGGCATGGCCGAAGAATGGAGTGATTTTCCAATTACTGGGAATGCGTAATTTACCTCATTTTGCTTTTCTGATTGTTTGATTGGATGCAGATTCATTTCTGATTTTAGTGGGAAATGCGAAATTATCATTTGCTTTGTGTAGTCATTATCATGCTCTTGGTTATTGTTTAGTCGTCGTTTTCGTGTTTTTTTTGTTATTCCGTGTTCAACCCTAATGAAATACAAGTGTTTTCAGTGTAGATGTTTGATGAAATTGGCTGCACGAAAGGAGATTATGGATAGTTTTGAGTGGGTCTGTAGAAAGAAAGAGACCATTCTAAATGGAGTTCATGAACTGTACTAGCCAGCATGCCAGGACTAATGAGGTGATTTTTTTTTTTTTTTTTTTTGTATTCAAGTTGTTTTTGAACGGTTTGATTGTTTTCGCAGTTATTGTATGAATTGTTAATATCAGGTTCTCTTGATATAGTAGCAGAGGAAAGTGGGGGCTGGGGCTCCAAGGGGGAAAAAAGCATTTCTGTTTAATGTACATGAGCAATTCTCATTGTTAATCATCTAGTAATGTTCAGGAGAGAACTATCAGTGGTTGTGTCTGATGTTAATATTTGTTACTTATTTTTTAAAAAAAATTGCATTTCTGTTCATCTATTTTTTTGCTCCTTATTGCCGTTTCTTTTTCTTCATTTCAACTCTGACATATTGTGATGTTGCATGATATCCACTAGTAACGTGCAGGCAAGGAGAAAGCAGTAAGTGGGAGGTGGCTGCACTGGCCAATCACTGCTTTCTTCCTCTCTTGCCAGAGTATGGAGGGGCACCCATGTTCTGGAGTATAACCTTTTTTTTAAATGCATATGCCCCTGAGTAACCCCATGAGAGAAGGCAAATTTCAGTTTTAGATTCTGAATCCAAATTTAACTTTGGTCCTCTTCCAAGTGCAGCTATAGAAATAGAGGGGGCTATAAAGAAAAAAGTTAATGTACTTCAGAAATGTTAGTAAACAGTAATAATACCTGATTTATGATTTAAAAAAAAAAAAAAAAAAAAAATTTTTATGCAGGAACCAAAAGCATTTCGTTTCTGCACATCCACCAATACTGCCCATTCATTCCTCCAGTCATCATACTGTAAAAAAACTGATCCAAATGCTTCACTACAATTTATGGTACAAATATAAAATTTCATAAAAGCCATCCACTGATGGATGGCAAAGAAATAATAATTTCCAGATTTATATTTTTCCAATGTTAATTAAATTTGCAGAGTTAACAAATCATTCTAAAAGTCTCAAAAATAAAATTTTATGAAAATCTGTCAATTTGTGAGTAAAGTTGCTACATGCGGATGAACAAAAAAAAAAAATAATAATAATAATTGCCAGATTTCTGATGTTTCGATTTTAATGAAATTTTTTAGGATGGCTTGATGAGTCTGTCTATGAGAGCTAAATGTTAAATTTCACCAAATTCCATCCACTGCGAATTGGGTTATTACTTATGGATAGATATGGTAATGACAATAGGTGCTTTATGCATATATGCTAACGCACCTAAGAAGTATAAAAATGTTCACTCGGAATGGAATAAATTGGCCACACTTGTGAAGCTTATGAGAGTACCTCACAAAGGGAAGGGGATTGAATTCGGGTCTCTTTCATATGGTGTGACATTCGGTTTACTTAGTTGTTTGTTTGTTTGTTTGTCATTTGGTTTTTAGGAGCATTAGCAACTAAGGCCATATTGCTCCGGGGATATACACTGGTCTTTCCCTGACCTTTCCACATCCTCTGTATTTGGTGGTCACGGGCTCGAACCCCGGTCTAATCAAGAAGCATGTGCTACGCACTGCTGCTCCTGCCCACCTGGCTACAGAGGTGCCAGTTTACTTAGTGCAAGGGTTTCATAAATAACAGGTGGAAGGTACATTTGGTCTGTTTTCAGGCCTCTCAACTTACAAAAGCTCAAGAACCTTTAATTTGTAGTTTAACTATCTACACTCTTTAGTTATACAGAGGAAGCAAGTACATCAGTTATTACAAGATTTTCAATAACTTACCTTTGACGAACACGAAATTTAATCAGCGGTGTCAGTGGCTTTCCACCTAATGTTTCGCTCTTTTCAGCATAATGAGCCTCATCCCACAGGTGCAGAGCAGATGCCTTATTAGTAAAATCCGTATTCTAAAGAAAAAAAATTAATATGAATATTAATTGTACTTAGTAGGAATCCTATGAGTATTCTTAGGTTTAATCAGGTATAAACTGAAGTAAAATTTTCCAAATGGCCATAAGTGAACAGGGTAACGCAGAGGCAGACTGGTTCAAAAATTCTTACCGGGGAAAACTTATAGCAGCTTCCTACTAGTGTTTATGGCTGTATTGTTTATGGCCAAAATCACACCAGCCTCCATCGGTCTCTGGGCTCCAGCCCACTGGGGTTTCTCCCAGTTAATCTTATGGCCAGTCTGCCCCTGGGACAACGTTAAGACAGAAGCCTACAAAGGGCTGCATTCAAGTCAGACAAAAAAATGAACACTATCAATGACACTAATTCATCACAATGAATTAGTGTCATTGGGACATTTTCATGTATTTTCTTGTTTTCTTGAGTGTAATGAGAAGGCGTACCATTTTCTTGTTTACTTAGTGCTATTTTCTGAGTACGTCAAAGCCTTTCATGGGCTCTGATTATGAGCTTCACTTTCTTATTCGCAATGTTTACATGGATAATCTGTAGCAGCAGCACACTTCAATGGCTTAATTCAAATCATTGACAATAAAAAAAATACTCAAAATACTCCAATTCAAAATTCTGAATAGGTCAAAATGGTGACAATCTGAACACCAACCAGGTGATAAGCTAACTACTTATAACACCTCACAGTGTCAGCCAATCATGTTATTGTTATGTGAAATGTACTAAACATTATTAATGCTTCAAACAAATTATTTCTCAAAAAAAAAGTTTTATTTTTTTCCTTCTTCTTCAGAAAGGGAATAATGACCAAAACTTGGGTGTTGTTTATGTAGAAATTTTGGATTCAAAAGGCTACAAAGTCCATACTGTGCCTTTCAATTTATTATTATTAGGTGGCATGTTGATCAAAAGTAAGAGAACATGTTTATCTTTTTAAGAAAGATGAAGAATTCATCTAGATATGATTCACTCTTATAGGTTTTTGCAAAGTTTCTGAGAAATAAAAATGATTTTCATCTTTTCTGCCGATAATGGCCAGTGAAGTAAAATAAGAACAGTATGGCACTGAATACACTGAGTGGATCGTTGTTTCCGAGAAGGTAAAGTTATATGCAGTGGTGAGCTATGAATATTTTAACAATGGGCTCACAGTTTTTCCAACTTTCTACCCAGTAAATCTGATCGGTCACAAAAGTGACGTCATCCACAGATTCCACCAGAGGCGTTTCCCACACTCGCACTACTAGTAGTGTGATTAGAGTGCATGATGCATTTTTCATGACCAGTATGATATCTCAAGTCAGGGGCAGATTCAGGGGGTGGACAGGTGGGGCTTATTACTCCCTTAACCATGCTTTTAGTGAATGTGTAAAATGTACCTAGGTGTATCTATAAAAAAAAAAAAAAAAAAAGCTTAAAAACCGGGTCGTCATGCCTCCCCTTCCAATAGTGTCTGGAATTCTAACTTTTTAGAATTCTTGAATAGTATGACATCACAATCATACTTCCTGCAGTTACTACTGCAGTGAGTATGATTGCACCAATACAAGTATTTTTTTTTTTTTTTTTTATGAGAACCCCAAACACGAGAGGTATTAAACCTATAATACTTAGTACCGTGCTTGGGTTGGAGGTTGAGAAGACGAAAGAAGATATTTGTTGATATTGGACTTGAACGTCTGTAGATTGTAATTTTCAGGAAATACGTATGAAGGAAGGTTGTTCCAGAAAACGGCAGTTGAATGAATAAATGAGGAAGATGAAAAGTTGGTTCTGTGGGTTTGAAGTTGGACAGTAAATGGATGTTGGCTGGTGGCGGCACGTGTTCGGACTGTTTTGAAAGAGAGAGCGGGAATTATAGAAGCCAATTCAGAAGAACAGTGCCCATGGAAGTATCTGTAGAAGAGGCATGCAGCAGAAACAGTGCGTCTATGAGACAGCGAGTGGAGAGACTCTGTTAGAGATGAATCATTAATTAACCGAACTGCCCTCTTCTGAATGGAATCAAGAAGCCTGAGAGAGGTTTTGGGGGCACCACCCCAGATGTGGGAACAATATTCCATGGCAGGGCGGATTTGCGATTTATACAGAGTGAGCAGCTGTTTGGGAGAAAAGTAACGCCGAGAGCGAAAGAGAAAACCAAGTTTTTTAGATGCAGAGGAAGCAATATTTGTAATGTGCTTGTGCCAAGAGAGATTAGAAGTCAGGGTAATCCCCAAAAGTGATATATCATTTTGCCTAGAAATTGGAGTGTCACTAAAGATAAGCATAGGAGCAGAAGAATCCTTTTTGCGAGATATAAGACAAGATTGAGTTTTAGAAGGGTTGAAATCAACTAAGTTGTCTTTGCCCCACTGGAGAATTACATGAAGATCGGCATTTAAGGAATTGGCAGCAGATTTTCGAGAACTTAAAGCTGATTGAGCTGGACAAGGTTTCTCAAAATGGAAAGTTGAATGCAATGTGCTATCATCGGCAAAACTATGGATAGGATTTCCAGTCAATGGAAGAAGGTCATTGATATACAAGAGGAAAAGAGTGGGGGAAAGAACTGAACCTTGGGGGACACCGGCATTAGTGGAGAAGTTAGAAGACAGAGAGCCATCTACCATCACCCTCAGTGAGCGATCAGAGAGAAAACTGGATAACCAATTACTAAAAACAGTTGGCAAACCATAAGATGGAAGCTTGTTTAGAAGACCTTTATGCCAAACACGATCAAAAGCCTTTGAGATGTCAAGAGCAACTACTTGTGTTTCACCGAACCGTTCCATTGAATTAGTCCATAAATGGGTAACATAAGCCAGAATATCACCAGTGGATCGACACTGACGGAATCCATACTGGCGATCGTTGATCAGACGGAAAGTTTCTAGGTAGTTTAAGAGTTGGCGGTTAATTGATTTCTCCATTACTTTAGAAAGAGCAGAAGTAATTGCAATGGGACGATAATTGGATGGGAGGGATTTGTCACCCTTTTTAGGAACTGGCTGGATATGAGCAAATTTCCAAGCAGAAGGAAAAACACCTTTGGAATAAGAAAGTGAAAAAAGGCGGCAAAGAATAGGAGTAAGTTCAGGAGCACAGGTTTTGAGAACGAGTGGAGAAATACCATCAGGACCTGGAGCTTTCTTAACACCAAGATTCGTCAAAATCCTTTTGACGGAAGACCACAGGAGGCATTGAATGGAGCGTGTTGGGAATGGTGGGAGGTCTTTTACCAAGATTATTGATACAGGAGTTGGAAGAAAAATAGGATGCTAGCAGGTCAGCTTTATCCTTGGCTGAAGTGACAATGGAACCGTCTGGATTTGACAGAGGTGGGAGTAGAGATGGGCAAAAGTTGAGGGAAGAGACCAGAATGCTCGGCTACCATTAGGGCAAGAAGCAAGTTTTCTACTCTTAGCCTGTTCAAACTCTAGTTTGGACTGATTAATAACTGCTTTACAATTGTTGCGAGCTTTGGTGTAGGCAGAAAATGAAACTGAAGAATTAGAAACAAGCCAATTACAATATGCAACGTTCTTCTCTTGGACAGCCTTAGCACATTTATTGGAAAACCAAGGTTTAGATAAAGGACGAGATTTTAAAGTGGAGTGTGGGATAAAGGATTTCATTCCTGCAAGAATAATTTCACTGACACGATCTGAGCAAACGTTGACATCAGAAGTTTTTAAACAGTAATCAGACCAAGGAAAAGAAGAAAAGAAGTCTCGCAGGTCATCCCATTTTGCATTCTTGTAATGCCAAACAATACGAGGTTGGGAATAGCCATGAGATAAAGGTTCCATTGGAGAAGAGGCAATCACCAAGTTGTGATCTGAAGTGCCTAAAGGACCTCTCACTTCAACCTTGTACTTAGAAGGGTTGTTTGTGAGAAAAAGATCAAGCGTGTTGGCTGTATGATTAGGATTGTCCGGTATTCTTGTAGGTAAATGAACAATCTGTGCTAGGTCATTAGTAATTGCAAAAGCCTCAGCATCTCGACCTGCTGGGTCGGTGTGACTAGAAAACGGAAGCCAGCTGGAGTTGTGAACGTTAAAATCACCAAGGAAAATTACCTCACTGTTAGGAAAGGTGGACTGGAGAAAGTCAAGTTGCAAAGAGAGGAAGTCAAAGAGCTCCGAGTGATTAGTGGAGTTGGGAGAACGGTAGAGACAACAGATGAATTTTACATAATGAGGTAGAGAGATTTTAAGCCAGAGAAGATCAAAGAGAGGAGATTCCAAATTGCCAAGTCTCTGACAGGGAATATCAGAACGGACATATGCACAAGTACCACCTTTGAGGCGAAAGGAATCATACAGCAAATAATTTGGACATCTGAGATGAGCAGTAGTTGAATCAACTGATAACTGAGATTCAGTCAGAAAAAGTACATGGGGTTTGGAAGACTGCAAGTGGAAATGGACATCGTTGAGATTAGAATTGAGACCACGTATATTTGTGAAATGAATTAGGAAGTCCTTGGGAGGTTTAGATCTTTTCGCAGATAAGCTTGCTCTATTATTTTGACAGTTCATGGTGTATTCAATAGTAAGAAAAAGTGGGTGGGACATGCTGTATGAAGTAATGAAATTTTTGGATATGGCGTACATGTGGTAAGAATATACCCAGATCCTTGACATAACGTGGCCTCGACAATGCTCCCCGCATACACACTACTCGGACTCCCTCGAGTTACTATCTGGCAGAGTAGAGGTAGCAAGATTATACACTAGCTGATCCGGAAGCTTCCTAGAGAGTTACCAATAGGTTCAGTCCGGTGTACTAACTAGCGGCCGGCCTGCGAACACCGTTTTAGAGCTGTACCCTCGAAATGTAAGGAATATTGGATCTCGCCACGACATTCATCATAACCTCAAAAATCATCAATCATACTGCATGATGGAAGAGATAGGGAAGGGTTGGCCGGAACTTAGCTCTAGAGACTAAACATGGGTTCCACCACTTCAAGCCTCCAATAAGCAAAGTGGTGGTATTTCACCGGTTGATGAGAGTCATCTACCACCTAGTACTGCCTGGTAACATAGAGGGGCGGCGTTCCTCCATGTGGTGTGGGCGCCACACCTCGACCCCTGCTTACGTTGGTTCACACCTGGGTGGTCACCCACCATGTACTTGTGCATGAAGGTTATACCCAGGATTACTAACAGTCCCACCATCGTGAAGGTGCAAGCAGAGGATTTGGCTGTCATAGACCGTCCGGACTTCGCCGAAATTGGGTCCACTTTGACTTGAGTGTCACCCCAATATCAGTTCCATCAGCGTTTTAGACTCACAGGTAGCAAGAACAGCTTGTCTGGCATATCTGAGAGAATGTCTGTGACAGCCTCAAGGACCAATTTTTCATATAACTGTGACAATACAAATATTTGTCAACAATTTATTTTTTTTGTCTCGCATTTTCGTTACATTCCATTGTTAGGTGCCCCTAATAGCTGCATATGTCGCTTCATCTACAAAGATCAGTACTTCAATCGACGCTGTTTTCCAGAAATATTTAGATATGTTGCAGTCGCAAGTATACATCTCTTACTTTGGTTACCATAAATCCATTATATCTTGTCTTCCAGAAATTATGTAAATTTGTGAATGATCAATAAAATATTTAGAATAAAAAAGCTCTTTTATTTCGTAATCAATATATACAAATCAATATATCTAAAATAAACGCGAAGAATGTTTCATCTTTGTAAAAAAAGTTGCGCGTGATTGACACACACGCAACTTTTTTATTCGTATTTTTTTTTAACAATTAGGTACATATAATGGATACATTTTTTTTCATTAGTAAAATAATAAGAGGAGTTTACCTCAATATAGTGCATAGAACACTATATTGAGGTAAACTTCTCTTATTATTTTTACTAATATTATTATCAACGTAGAACATATTGAGTAGTACAGCTCTGATTCATACTATCTAATTAATTTTTTTTCATTATAAAATTTAAATATTGCAAATAAAAAATAACATGAAATATTTCCCATAACCCCAGGGGCTCACATCTGGTGAGTATGGGCTTGGCACACCAAGGATCCTGAGCTGAATATCATCATTCTTCTCTTTTTTGGTGATTCCCTCCTACTTAATATACAAGAAAATTTTATTCTAAAAATTGCCAAAAACCCCCAAAGCAGAATGCTCTAGTCCCAAAGGAACTAGTTGTTGTAGGTGACTCTATTGTCAGGGAAACGAGGAATATATTGTACAAAAAGGATAGATGGAACAGGACCAAGGTATGTCTGCCAGGGGCAAAGGTTGATGACGTTGTAGGGAAGATATCATTAAGGGCACAAAGGCTGATATTGTTGTACACGTTGGCACTAACGATTTTAAGAGTAGGAGACCGTCAGAATTACTTAACAGGTACAAGACAATGCTGAAAAAAAGCCAGGAGTTAGGGTTGAATTTGAAAGTGTCTGCAATTCTTCCCAGACATGATAGGAGGGAGTATATGATGAGCGCCTTGTCAATCAATTTGGCCCTGGAGAGATTGTGCAAGGCTCAAGGGGGTAGAATTTTTCTCAGCCTTGTCTGTGCTTGTTAACAGGAGAGACTGCTTCTACAGGGATGGTATACACTTAAATAGAAAGGGTGCAAGAATATTTGCTGATGCTATCGAGGCAGAGTTGGGTGGGTCGGAAAACTGCTAGCTTGGGGGAATACACGGACTAATAGATCAACAGTAGCTGCTGGCAGAGGTAAAAGTGATTCTTGCACTACTTCTATTGAAATGCAATTGGGCAGCAGCCTGGAAAGCAAGGCAATGGGAATTTCCAGGACTGCTGAGAGTCATAGGCTGTGTTAGGGTAACTAAGAGTAGAAACAGGTGCATATATACTTGGATGTACACCAGTGCTAGGAGTATAGTTAATAAATTCGATGAGCTTGAAGTGCTAGTCAAGACATCAAAGGCAGATATTGTTGGGATATCAGAGACATGGTGTAACACAGACATAAGAAGTGCAGAACTGGAATTTGAGGAGTACGATGTGTACAGAAAGGATAGATAAGACAGGAGGGGAGGGGAGGAGGGGTTATGCTGTTAGTTAAGAAACACATAAAATCTAAGGAGGTGAATCCAATTGATGTTGATGGACAATACAATGTTGAGTCTGTTTGGTGTGACATAAGCTCTGGGAAAGGAAAAATGAGAGTAGGTGTGTGTTATAGGCCTAATCAATCTGATGAGTATAATGAGCAATGGTGCAGAGAAATAGAGTCAGCCAGTAAATTAGAGTGTCTTATAATGGGAGATTTTAATTTCCCAGATATTGACTGGAATTTGTGGGTTGGTCACTCACACACTAGCAAGGCTTTTGTGGATTTATTAGATGATTGTTTTCTACAGCAGCATGTTCGGGGGGCAACCAGAGGGAGCAATTCTCTTGATCTGATTATCAGTAGTGATTCTTCATGCATCAAGAATCTGCAGATAAAGGAACCACTAGGTGGCAGTGATCACAGTGTGCTGAAGTGGGATTTTATGAAAAATGTGTCCATTTTTCATTTCCTACTTAATTCCCATCAGCAAGATTCCCTATATTTTTGCCATTGCTATACTCAGAGAATAATAACCATTACATGCAGTCAGCTATTTCTGTCTGCTCTGATACACACACCTTGACTTCGAACTTGGGAGGCAGTAATAGAGACGCTACTGTGAGTCTGGCTAAATCACAGCAAGAGATCGTCACTCCATCGTTTCGGACAAATGTCGCAGATTTCATAAAACAATGAGAAAATCTAATTCTCGGTGGAGAAATTAGAGTATTGCTAAATAAGGAAGATACCTTTGAAATGAAACCTGAACTTCCTAACTACGAAGTGATTGTTATCTGGAGATTGGTGCAGATAAGAGACTTTATTTTAGTGACTAATGCTGAACAATCTGCATATGCCACCTCATGCAGATGCGAAGTTACTCTTTCTACTCATAAGATTCTATTTCTAATAGGGTCAGGTTTCCAGGACAATCGTTTTTCTTTCCCCCACAAAACGAGTCTCCTGACCAATACCAGGACTTGAAACCTAGGGAGAGAGAGAGAGAGACATATATATTGAAAGTGGGCAAAAAGTCGGGGTCGTGTTTTGTTGTTTTAGTGAGAGTGCAGTTTTGTTCATCTTTCTACTGGTCCCGAAAAATCGTATCTTAGAAAGGTGATACACTATGGAAAGTTATCGAGAAACTTCAAATCGGGGAAAAATGCAGACTTTTACTGGTAGGTTTGTTTGTATTTTAATAGCAAATTAAACAGAGCGACCCAACATTATGACTTACCTTCCCCTGCACTGTCGATGATTACTTAAATTCCTCCTCTCAGATTTACATGTCAACATTTTACCTATTGTTAATACTATTAAATGGAATACTATCGACTATTGGTAAATATGCAGGTCGGCTCAACACAGTTGCCTAGATATTCGGACAGCGAGATGCCTATTGATGCATTTGAGTAAGAGCAATGAATATCTAATAAAGGCCTCACAAACCAAAAAATATACATGTGCCAAGTATGTCTCAACTTTTAGTATATTGGTTAATTTTCAGTATATCGCGAATAAGATACATCAATACATCAGCATGTTCGGGAGGCAACTAGAGGAGGTAGTACTCTTGATTTGATTATCAGTAGTGATTCTTCATGCATTAAGAATCTGCAGATAAATGAACCACTAGGTGGCAGTGATCACAGTGTGCTGAAGTGGGATTTACTCAAATAGGTAACTACCGTTAGTGGTAAAGGGAAGGGTTATTGCTTTCGTAAAGGCGACTACGATGGACTGAGACAGTATTTAAATTCTATACAGTGGGACCAACTGATGATGTTACCAACAGCAAATTCAAAATGGGAAGCATTCAAAGAACTTATCTTGGAAGTTACTAGGCTTTACATACCAACTAAGAAATATTGTTCAAGGTTTAGGCCTAAATGGATGTCAGATGAACTAATGAGACATGTGGCAGAGAAGAAAAATGCATGGGATATATACAAATTAACACATGACACAGAAGCCTATGGTAGATACAAGTTGATCTGTAACCAAGTTACAAAGGAGGTTAGGCAGGCGAAGGCAGATTACAAGAAATCTTTGGCAAGGGATGCAAAGATAAACAGCAAAGAGTTCTTTACTTACGTAAACTCTAGAAGGAAGGGGATGAATCAGATTGGTCCACTTGATATCGATGGGTGATGATCCTGCTCAGGTAGCTAACAAACTAAATGAATATTTCGCATCGACATTCACACATGAGGAGTTATTCAGCGAGGGGAATGCCACAGGTATATTCAACTCTGGCAGTAAGCTAGAGAATCTTGTAATAACTGAGAGTAAAGTGGAGGTGAAATTGTTGAAGATAAACACAAGAAAGGCACATGGGGTGGATGGGATCTATCCAGTTATATTAAAGGAGGCAACAAAGAATTAAGCAAACCCTTGGCCATAATTATGAGAGCTTCCTTGGACTCAGGGGAGGTACCCACAGACTGGAGATGTGCAAATGTGACCCCAATTCACAAAGCAGGATCAAAACCTGACACAAGTAATTATAGACCTGTGAGTTTAACTTCTGTTCCAAGAAAATTAATGGAGACACTAGTTAAAGAAGCACTGCAGGATCATCTAGACAAGACTTCAGTTATAGCTCGGACACAGCATGGTTTTGTTAAGGGGAAGTCTTGCCTGACCAATTTGAGTGGATACTGTGATGCAGTCACAAAAGAACTGGATGCAGGGAATAACTTTGATATTATATACTTAGATCTTAGAAAGGCTTTTGATACTGTTGCACATGGAAGACTGCTGCACAAATTGGAGCAGTGTGGCATTGGAGGCTTGATTTTTTTTTTTTGATTTGGTAGTTGTTGGCGCATCGGCTTCAGTGGCCATATTGCACCTCCCAAGGTTTTTTGCAGTACTTTGCTCCAAGCCCGAGGCGGGAATCGAACCCGCGACCTTTGGGTTGCCGGGCAGGTACTTTACCCACTCAGCTAGCCCAGTCGGCCTCATTGGAGGCAAGTTGCTGCTATGAATAAAGGGGTGGTTGAGGGGGAGAAGACAGAGAGTGGTAATCAATGGACACTGCTCATCGTGGACTAATGTTATTAGTGGAGTCCCTCAGGGTTTAGTGTTGGGTCCATTATTGTTTTCTGTATTTATAAATGATATTGATGATGGTATATCAAGCTTAATGTCCAAGTTTGCAGACGATACGAAGACTGGCAGGGTTGTTAATGACACTAATAACAATACACTGCTGCAACAGGATCTAGAAAAGTTGAACAGATGGGCTGAGAGGTGGCAAATGAAGTTTAACATTGACAAATGTAAAGTACTTCATATGGGAAGCAGTAATTGCAGAGTAATGTATCAACTCTGTGGTACCACACTGACAGTGGTAGAGAATGAAAAGGACCTGGGGGTAATTGTGCAGATAGATATGAAGTTTTCTGAGCAGTGCAGGCGGTCTGCAAGAGTAGCTCGTGGTGTCTTGTCAATGATATACATGAATTTTTCTAGCAGGGATAAGGTGATTATCCCCTTGTTACAGAGAAGGGCAACAAGATAAGTGAATGGAACAAAGGGGTGCACTTACGAAGAAAGGCTTAAGTTTTGCAAATTACAGTGTCTGGAGACTAAGCACCAGCGAGGTGATCTGATAGAGGTGTATAAAGCCTTGAATGGTTTGAGCATGCTCAATGCTAATGGGATTCTTCCTCTTGCTCAGAATAATCACCTGAGAGGGCATAAATTCAAATTGAGGAAAGACAGATGTAGGATAGACGTGCGGAAATTTGCCTTTAGCCAGCAGGTGGTTGGTTGGTGGAATAGACTTCCATCCCTTGCCATGGAAGTTGATAGCCTAAATAAGTTTAAAGCTCAGCTAGACAGGTATATCAAACGAACAGAGGGGTGAAGTGGAAGTGGTTTTTTTTTTTGTTTTTTTTTTTGGCTGATGCTGCATAAGCTTGCTTTCTTGCATCAAATGCCTCTACTAATGCTAATGCTAATACTGAGATGCAGACAGCCACTACTGTGATTCATTTGTATCATATACGTCTATGTCTAATAAATCATGTTTTGTTTGTTTACTCCTGCCTCTTGACTATTCTCTCTAGTTACACATAGGTCACTGAATAAGTGCTGTTTAAAAGAACCATTAATTGTGGTCACCCTGAGGCCCCCTTATCTAAGAGATGCCTCTGGGTGAAAAACACAACGCCTCTTGATGTTGCAGTTTGCTCTTTACCTCTCAGAGTAAATCTAAGAACACAAGATTTTGTCTTGAATGAACTGCTAGATGCTCATATAAATCCTAGTCTTTCTGGTTTCTCATTTTAGTGTTGGAAACCTGCCTGGGAATCTCGTTATTCATTTTAAACACTATCCAGCAGGCGCCTGATACCATTACAGAAACGACTTCGGAACAATTTACTCAAAGAGGTAACTTCCATCAAGGGTAGAGGGAACGGTTTTTGCTTTCATAAAGGTGACTACGGTGGTCTGAGCCAGTATTTAAATTCTATATGGTGGAACCAACTGATGATGTTACCAACAGCAAATTCAAAATGAGAAACATTCAAAGAATTAATCTTGGAAGCCACTAGGCTTTTCATACCAACAAAGAAATATTGTTCAAGATTTAGGCCTAAATGGATGTCAGATGAACTAATTATACATGTGACACAGAAGCCTATGATAGATATAAGCTGCTCTGTATCCAAGTTAGAAAGGAGGTTAGGCAGGCAAAGGCAGATTACGAGAAATCTTTAGCAAAGTGTGCAAAAGAAAACAGCAAAGAGTTCTTTAAGCCTAAGAGTGCTTAAAGAGCTCTAGAGTTCTTAAACTCTAGAAGGAAGGGGATGAATCAGATTAGTCCACTTTATATTGATAGTTCAACTGTTGATGATCCTGCTCAGGTAGCTAACAAACTGAATGAATATTTTGCATCTACATTCACACATGAGGAGTTATTCAGGGAGGGGAATGCCAGAGGTGTATTCAACTCTGGCAGTAAGTTGAGTGGAGGAGAAACTGTTGAAGATAAACATAAGAAAGGCACCTGGGGTGGATGGGATCTATCCAGTTATATTAAAGGAGGCGGCAAAGGAAATAAGCAAACCCTTAGCCATAATTATGAGAGCTTCCCTGGACTCAGGGGAGGTACCCATGGACTGGAGATGTGCAAATGTGACCCCAATCCACAAAGGAGGATCAAATGGAGACACAGGTAATTACAGATCTGTTAGTTTAACTTCTGTTCCAGGGAAATTAATGGAGGCACTGGTTAAAGAAGCATTGAAGGATCATCTACACAAGACTTCAGTTATAGCTCGGACACAGCATGAGTTTCTTAAGCATTAGTCAGTCTTGTCTGACTAATTTGATTGGATACTATGATGTAGTCTCAAAGGAACTGGCTGCAAAGAATAACTTTGATATCATATATTTGGATCTTAGAAAAGCCTTTGTTACTTTTGCACATGGAAGACCGCTGCACAAATTGGAGCAGTGTGGCATTGGAGGCAAATTTGGAGGCAAACCATCCCTTTATCCTGCAATTGATAAAGGGATGGTTGAGTTGGAGAAGACAGAGAGTGGTAATCAATGGACGCTGCTGTTCGTGGACTAATGTTATTAGTGGAGTCCCATTGTTGTTTTCTGTATTCATAAATGATACTGATGATGGTATATCAGTCTTAATGTCCAAGTTTGCGAATGATACGAAGGTTGGCAGGGTTGTTAATGACAATACACTGCTGCAACAGGATCTAGAAAAGTTGAGCAGATGGGCTGAGAGGTGGCAAATGAAGTTTAACATTGACAAATGTAAAGTACTTCATATGGGAAGCAGTAATCGCAGAGTAATGTATCAACTCTGTGGTACCACACTGACAGTGGTAGAGAATGAAAAGGACCTGGGTGTAATTGTGCAGACAGATATGAAGTTTTCTGAGCAGTGCAGGCGGTCTGCAAGAGTAGCACGTGGTGTCTTGTCAATGATATACATGAATTTTTCTAGCAGGGATAAGGAGGTGATTATCCCCTTGTTTAAGGAAATGGTCAGGTCACACCTTGAGTACTGTATACAGGTCTGGAGGCCTCATTTCAAGAAGGATGTAGAGCTGCTGGAACGAGTACAGAGAAGGGCAACAAGATTAGTGAATGGAACAAAGGGGTGCTCTTACGAAGAAAGGCTTAAGTTTTGCAAATTACTGTGTCTGGAGACTAGGCACCAGCGAGGTGATCTGATAGGGGTTTATAAAGCCTTGAATGGTTTGAGCATGCTCAATGCTGATGGGATTCTTCCTCTTGCTCAGAATAATCACCTGAGAGGGCATAAATTCAAATTGAGGAAAGACAGATGTAGGATAGACGTGCGGAAATTTGCCTTTAGCCAGCAGGTGGTTGGTTGGTGGAATAGACTTCCATCCCTTGTCGTGGAAGTTGATAGCCTAAATAAGTTTAAGGCTCGGCTCGACAGGTATTTCAAACGAACAGACGGGTGAAGTGGAAGTGGTTTAAAGGCTTAAGTTTTGCAAATTACAGTGTCTGGAGACTAGGCACCTGCGAGATGATTTTATTGAATTGTATAAAGTCCTGAATGGTTTGAGCATGCTCAATGCTGATGAGATTCTTCCCCTGGCTAAGTATAATCGTCTGGGAGAGTATGAATTCGAAATAAGGAAAGACAGATGTAGAATAGACGTGCGGAAATTTGCCTTTAGCCTGCGGGTGGTTGATTGATGGAACAAACTTGTAGAAGTTGATAGCTTAAATAGATTCAAGGCAGAACTTGACAAACATTTGGAGCGAGTGGATGGGCGAAATAAGGGGTTTTTTTTTTTTTTTTTTTTTGGCTGATGCTAAATAAGCTTGCTTTCTTGCATCATGTGCCTATGCTAATGCTAATATGCAATTTACTTATTTGTTGTCGACCTTCTGCTTTCTGTAATCATTGTTGCCGGCCCTCTCTAATCATTGCTCAATAGTTGAGCAATGATTACAGAGGAATGATTTGGCGTAACCATCCGGATCAAACTGAAGCAATGGTTTTCCATTTAGATGTATGGTCATCATAATCTGCAATGAGAACAATTGTGAATAATTGTCAACATTATTCATTCATTCACTCAATATTATTCTCAACGCTGAAATCTCGCTCAGCTTGAGCAGCGCTAAGCTAATCGCAATGGTTTCAAAGATATTTCTGGCTTTGGAAAAGGGAATGTCACTCGATTTTAAAGATAAATTGTCTTTGACAAAATCCCTAAAATCATTAATTTTTATTTTATCATAAAATAAATTTCTTATTCAGTTTTCACCGTCTGGCCACCGAGACGAAAGTTCTTTCATATTCCGCGATTTCTGGTTGCATGAGTTTAATTTTTTTTTTCAATGGCTTCATTATTTTCTTTATTTAATTTAAAATCACTCTCTGTTGCATTAATAACTTATCCTTTAAGGATAAAACAATGCATTTAATAACTTGTGACGAGGTAGTTTTTTAAATGTGTTCTTACTTTCGAATTTGATTCCTTCAAATTCTTTCCACTTCACCGTGCTCTCAATTTTAGCTTCATAATTTCCATCAGAATTTTTCAAATTAACAATAGCATTGATAGTTCGAATAATTAATTTATCTACTTTTACCATAGTGATTCTGTAAAGCTTCTGCAAGGTAAGAGAGCTCCTGCAGGATGTCGATCATTAGTGCTAAATGGTTACGAAATTCCAGATTAAAAGTCGATTTAATAATTCAGAATATTTAACTTCTGATTCAAGATGTTTGCACAAAGCAGGATAATTCCTCCAACACGGAATTGCTGTCCGCAAGGTATATCGTGGCGCGAACACACGACTGATCTTTATAGTTTCCACATCAAGTTCTTTAGCAATCATCCTTAATGAAATGCATGCAGTTTGTTTTTTTTTTTATTATTATTATTATTGCCTGTATGCCATTAAAGTTTAGAACATTCTCTACACAATGAAAGCCTCGATAAAGTTTCAAAATCTGCCAACATTTCATCTTCGTAAAGTTTATATAATATCTTAGTTGCCTCAGTCTCCTCCCCCCTACGTTGCAACTTTCAGTAGTTCTTTGAAAAATGACTGAATCACTCGGATATTCAGCTACTGTGACCATATAAACATAGACGGAGAAATTTACTGGAAGGCGTGGATCAGTCACTTCTCCGATAAATATATGCCCCTTTGTCGGAGTAAAGGGGAATCACAACACAGGGTGACCAGAGGCTATAATCCCTTGTCGAGAATATTCTTAATCCTCTGACTGGCTATGGAAAACATATCGACTAGCGTGACTTCTCGGTATGTGACTGCATAGGTTTTATGGACACCACTAACATTGTGAAACGGCAATCCCTTTCACCTTAAATTCGCACTTTCTAATTACCTAAATTGCCTAAACGCCAGAGGTGAGAACGATGCATACAAAGTTGGCTCTCCTAATCCGTTCATTACATGGAAATTTTCTTCGTTCAATGGAAACCATCTTAAACGTAATTACCAAGAGGAATTCAAAAAAATTCGCTATAAATAAGTTGGTTAAACAGAGGTCTGACTGTAATTAAATCAAAAATGAAGCAATTTTAAAATACATAACTGATTGATTGCGCCATTAAAAATGCTAGGGATGGGGCTCCGCTCGCCCCACTTTAGTTTCGGCTCTGGATACTCAATAATTGCATTCAGGATTTCATTTGTAAAATAAATGATGGTTTCAACAATGGGCTTGCAAATTTTCAAAAAAAATAACAATGGACTCTCGTGAGCCCACTATAACTCACCACTAGTTATGTGTATGTCCGATGCATGCTCTCGCAAGAATCACTTCTCATCATGATTTCTTGGTTTTGGAAGTCCAGAGGGATATTTGCATCTTAACTTCCATAAGTTTGTTGTTGATGTGTCCTTTCCATATAGTTTTCCACTGAGAATAATAGACTTTTCATATGATGGGTCTGCAAATTGAATGAGGATCTTCAAATTCAAATTATTTATCAATTTACAAATTGATAAATTTACAGACATAAATTTTGTCAATCTGTAGATTCCAATTTGATGTTATCTTGTGAAGCCTAATGCTCTCAGGTTTGTTGAAGAGAAGTTTATTTTTGTATTGCACCGTCCATTGCAGTTTGAAGAGGTATGGCCAAATAGGATAAGCGGGCAAGCTCCAAACTTTAGATGCATAGTCTACCAGTAACATTTTCCTTCTGAGTTGTTGTGATGGCTCATGAGAATTCATGCAGTGATTCTACTGATTGAGATTTGCATCTATCTTTCTATATAAAAGGTCTCTTGAGAATGGCATACCATTGATAGGTCATTTACAAGAAGTATGTTTGCACTGAATTTGGCAAGTCATTCTTCTTCTTTCTTTGGTCCTTAGCTGGCGGCTGGAGGAGGCGGTTGGCCACGCAACCAGTACGCTGCTGTAGGTGCCGCAGGGTTTCGGACTTGCTCTGTGATGTTCTTCCATGTTTTATGATCCATGGCATCAGTCCTGGCCTGATTAAGGTCGAGACGTCGGCTCTGCAGGTAATTTTCTACTTGCTTGGCCCACGTTTTCCTAAGCGCGGTCCGTTATATGCTCCATTGGGTGGGTCGTGGTCTCCAAAGGAGTGTGGATGGTATTCTATTTGCACCCATTCTACATACGTGGCCGAACCATCTAAGCCTTTGCTTCTAGATTTGGTCGGCGATGGTTGGTTGCTGTTGGCATCTGGCGCGGATGGTATCATTAGTGATGTGGTCGTGAAATGAGATGCCCAGGATCTGCCGCAGGCATCGCATTTGGAATACCTGAAGTTTGTTTAAATCAAGCCTCTGCCAAGAACGGTCCCCAGCCCGGACGGACCCAACTCCGCCAAGGACGGTCCCAAGCCCGGCTGCGAAAGAAGGAGGGTGGTCATCCTGCCGAAATGACCAGAACCGGGAAACCGGGGAAACTAGGCAAGAAACCGCATGGAATATGGAATTCGGCAAGTCATTAGTTAGTTGATTAAGTCAAAGGGAGTGTGACTCAGCATTGATCCCTGCGATACTCCTCCTCCTTGTGTACACACGCAGAGAGAGAGAGTATTTCAATAACGTATTTGAAAGGTATGATGTTGCATAAAGTTTTCAACAAACAAGTGAAAGTTCATCTAAACGTAGTTCGTGCAGATACTGACAGATAAGCTAATTGGCATCAAATTCTTTTTCTCTATTAAACTCACAGTAACCATGTGTTCTTTTTAAATGATTTTTTTTTTTACTGATATTAGATTTTACTTTGATCAAAACACAAGTGAGAATCTGTGCTTTTGAAAGCTAAATTGATTAGCATTCAGAAAGTTTTGAGTTTCTAAGCCAAATTAAACAGTTGTGAATCCTTGATATCGACGTCGATTTCAAGGAAACTCTGTATATTAGCGGAATAAAAAAAACAACATTGGCTAATGTTTTTGAATGGTTTAAAACTAGAATAAATATTTTCTAGAAAAATACGGTGGTAGTAAATTGGAAGGCTTTCTAAGTCTGCCTTTTTCAAGCGTTCTAGCATTAAGTTAAAAAATTCCATCTGAACAAACTGAACTATCGTGAGCTTTGGTTGTGGATTATTTCACTTATAACAATCCAAATAGCTAGTTGTAGGAGGAGGTATCCGTATGAAAATTAATTCTGCATTTTTCATCTTGAGATTTGATTGGTTTAAATGCTGGACTAAATGTCGCTACTGCTGATACTAATTCTCTCTCTCTCTCTCTCTCTCTCTCTCTCTCTCTCTCTCTCAGAGTAACTCGGAAAACATTTTTCCGAGTTACTCTGAGTGAGTTGCAGCATAAGCTTCAGGCTTCCTTGCACCATATGGTTAATAATATTAATAATAATAATAAAGAAGATAGAAGAAATAAGAGTAAAGGTAGGCCAATTGACCCAGTACCAACAGGGTAACATGAGTAAGAAATTGATTTGAAAAGTGAAGAGCATCCTCAAGAAAGAAAGAGAGAGAGAGAGAGTGTCCACAGCAAATAGACAAAAAATCAGAGAATAGGAGAGTACTTGGACACACTGAAAGAGAACATCGTCACACTCAGCAACAGACTACCGCCGATACAAAGAGAGCTCCCAGAGGAAAATAAACAACTGAATCTTCGATGAGGACCAAAAAGGCTTCTACAAAGGCCGCGGGGAAGACGGGAAAGAAGGGAACAAACCACCCTAGCAGAAGACAATTGAAGGGTTCTGGGGCGACATATGGAGCAGGGAAGTAAGACATAATAGCCGATCCCTCTGGATAGAAGTAGAACACCAGAAAACTAAGGACGTAAAAGAGATGAGATTGTGGGAGATTCGGGAAGAAGTAAAACAGACGATCAAGAATTCTCAAAACTAGCAAACTCCAGGAACAGATAACGTCCACAACTACCGATACAAGAAACTCACTTGCACACACAAGCACCTGGCAGAGCAGTTCACCTGAATGATAAGGCATTCAGAGACATTCCCGAAGTACCTCACTCAAGGAATCACTTATCTGAAGCCTAAAGATGAAGATACAAGAAACCCGGCAAAATACAGGCCAATCACCTGCCTCCCAATGTACAAGACTCTGAACAGCTGCATAATCAGGAAGGAATCAGACCATTTGTAGAACCAGAACATAATGGACGAACAGCAGAAAGGATGCAAGCGGCTGAGCAAAGGATGCAAGGAGCAATTAACCACAGATGCTGCGGTTATTGAGCAAGCCTACAAGGAGAGCCGCAACGTGTACACAACCTACATCGATTACCGCAAGGCCTTCGACTTCGTTTGTCATTACTAGATTGACAAAGTCAATCTAGTAATGACAAACTTCCTAGGAGAAACGACGGCGAAATGGAGTAAACAGTAAGGTCGAGAACATCACAACCAGACCAATCCCCTTCAGGGAGATGTCTTGAGTCCGCTGTGGTTCTCCACCATGCTCAACAGCAGCAAGTAGGGATATAACCTCAAAGAAAGAAGGAAGAACCTGTACACACTCACCCACCTGATGTACATGGATGACATCAAGCTCTACATGGGAACCAAGAAGCAACTCCAGCAACTACTCCGGATCACCGAAGAATTCAGTAATGATGTTATGATGGAATTTGGTCTAGAGAAATGCAAGACGCACGGATTGCACCAGGGAAAATTAGTCAACTGAAACTACCAGCTGCAGACTGGTAAAGAGATCGAAGCCATGGCAGAGGGAGAGGCCTACAAATACTTGGGGATGATGCAGGCTCAGCAGTTACAGCACAAGGAAATTAAGGCCTGCCTGACCGAAAAATACCATCAAAGACTCAGAAGCCTGCTGAAAGCAAAACTGAACGGAGGGAACACAGTTAAAACCATAAACACCTATGCAATACCGGTGCTAACGTACTCCTTCAGGGTCATAGATTGGAGAAACACCAAGCTGGAAGACATCATGAGAAAGACAAGGACAATGATGACCAAGAACCGCCAACACCACCCGAAGTCAGCCATTGAGAAACTGACAGTTGTTCAGAAAGAAGGAGGAAGGGGCCTGATAGACCTCATCGAGCAACTGAAAACAATGATTGCTAACCTGAAGGATTACTTCCAAAAACACACAGCAGCACTCTACCAGGCCATAAGGAAGATAGACAAGTGGTATACCCAACTCAACTTAAGCGAGGAGTCCCCTTCCATACAGGAGGCACAAACGAAGCAAGAAATATGGGCAGAGAAGACACTCCATGGCAGGCACTACAATGACCTCCATCAAAGTCACATAGATAAAATTGCTTCCAATGCATGGCTCATGAGCGGGATGCTCTTCCCCGAGACTGGGGAAGGATTCATGCTGGCCATCCAAGACCAGTTAATCAATACCAGAAACTATAGAAAATATATCACCAAGGAGCCCGGATGACGCTTCGACGATGCCGCCTCTCCTCAGAAATGATCCTCCAACACCGCGGGGTGCAAGGTGATCACCCAGACTGAGTATATTCATAGACTCAACCAGGTAGCCAAGATAATACATCAGAAGCCACCAAGGAAACACCAGCTGATCGAACACGGTGAACCATACTACAAGTACGAACCCCAGGCAGTACTAGAGACCCCAATCCGCAAGCTGTACTGGGACCGTGCCATAATAACGGATAAGACCATCCCACACAACAGACCAGACATAACCCTTGTGGACAAGAAGGAAAAGGCTACATATCTGATTGACATAGCAGTACCCAACACTGGCAACCTGCAGAAAACCCATGGGGTAAAAATCAGGAAGTACATGAACCCAAGACAGGAGATTATTATTATTATTATTATTATTATTATCCATATGGTGCAAGGAAGCCTGAGGCTTATGCTGCACTAGGGGAAAAAAAAAAAAAAAAAAAAAAACTCTGAATTACCCAAAGAGAGAGAGAGAAGTAGAAGGAAATCACCAAGAAAGAGAATAATGATGATATCCAGCTCAGGACCCTGGGTGTGCCAAGCCCATACTCACCAGATGTGAGCCCCTGGGGGTGATCAAAGAGATGTGGCATATGCAACAAGTTACTACCATCCTACCATCCTGATCATCGTGTGAACCATAGGTATGGTGCCAAAGACCCTACATAACAGCCTAGCAGCAATATGTCTCCCAGCAAACGCCTGACAGTTGTTCACCAGAAACACCAGAAAGTCGCATTCCTGAACACCTGTAGGGTAGTCAGAGAGTTCCTCGACCAACAGTAATATCAGACATAACAACAACCACCCTGTGTACTTGGTAGCAATACCCGTCACGAGGATGAACTCACAATCAGGGAGAAATAATAATAATAATGTCTTGCAGACAGAAGAATTTATTCTTATTACAACTTATGGTTAGAGAGTGAGCTGGTGGAAACTTACCATTGAGTAGTCTGTTCTTCTTCTTCCTCCAAATTAGTCTGATGTTAGTATTATTTTTGACTGAAAGCAAATCTGATCCAGGAATCTTTCTTTGCTTTTAATTTGTCGGCCTTTTCCTCTATTTATAGGTGTTGCCAGAAACAGGGTATTTGCAGAACTGATTCCATGCTTATTTTTATTTTTATTTTTTTCTTAGTTTCTGAACATTCTGATTTCACTAGTGATGAGACCGTCTTCGTCGGATTGATGATGTTTATGGGATGGAATTTGTTTTGTTATGTAATCGGTAGCTGCGTCGATTGGATATAACTGATTAATATTGGAATCTAATTTTACATGTGAAGTGAAAGTTTGCCTTTGTAAATTGTCCTGTAAGGTTTGTCATATGACTATTTTGCTGTTAGTAGTTTGCAGATTACTGGAAAATTATCTATTTAGTGGGTCCTAATAAAGTTTGGATACAGAGAGGAACAGCCGATGATTTACTATGTAGGTATGTGTGTGCTGGAGCCAGTACTGAGCAGCGTGAGATGACTGACGACTATTAATTAGATTATTGCTCTCCTCCGTCTGCACGGTAGCACAGTGGTATCGTCACTGTCCTCCCCACACTGGGTGGAAAAGGCCAGGGTTCGAATCCCATCGATGACGCGAGGAACTTTAATGGGATTTTTTGAGTCCGTGGCTGAGTTAGTCGGTCTCAGGAGTAGGTAGTAAGGTTTTTCGTCCAGCAAAACAGGCAAATCGACCAGAGAACACACGCAATTTACAGACACAAATATGGGTTTACGTAATAAATTAAGGGTGACCCTAATATAATTATAATAATTTAATTCTCCTCCGTCTATTTCTGAAGAATTTCACAAGGATGATGACTATTAAAGTTCCCTGATAGGCAAATTGGGGTGGAAGTTGTATCAATAAATTACCGAAGTCCTTTATAGACAAAGAGGTAATCGATGGAAGGTAAATTGAAACCTAAGTTAGGTTATTCCAACTACAACGTTTACTGCAACGACTGACACTGTGGTCTTTGTTGTTTTTTTTTTTTTTTTTTTTTGTTTTTGTTTGGTTTTTAGGAGCATTAGCAACTAAGGCCATATTGCTCCGGAAAATGCGGTGATCATTCCCTGACCTTTCCGCATCTTCCGTATTTGGTGGTGACGGGCTCGAACCCCGGTCTAATCAAGAAGCGTGTGCTACGCACTGCTGCTCCACTGTGGTCTATGTAAAGATTACTTTAAATGGAAAACTAAAATTGATTAATGTGGAAATGCTGCCCTGCATCATTTCTGTCTCGTCTTTTTAAGTTATAGACTTTTAAGGTAGGTTTCTAATAGAACAGATTCAGCTATGTTGTATTCATTTACTGAATAATCAATGATAATGCTATCGACTTGCTCAGAAGCGACTGCAGTTCCACTGAATGAAATGTGTCAATAATATTTCTCCTTGGGATAAATTGAATATACTCTATATCTATTGGGTGTTTTTTTTTTTTTTTTTTTTGTTAGTATTCTTACGCTTCTGACTCGTTCTTTTGGCAAAAAGGGTCGAGGTCGAACTGAATTCATATCAATTTGTGTGTGTGTATATATATACACATATATATACATACATGTATATATATATATATATAGATATACCTACATTGCTGTCGTTTACACATTTCATTATCTCCGATGGGCATTGTGTTTGATTATGCTTAGTGGATAGCGACCATATTTTTGGCATTTGTTGCATCTTAGTAGGTTAGGAATATAAGGACGAACTCCATAGTTTAAATAGCCAGATTTTATTGAGCATGGTAGAGTTGAGTTGATAGCTGCGAAGATAATGCTTCGTATTTAGTATAGTAGAGGCATATGATGCAAGAAAGCAAGCTTGTACAGGGTGTCTCAAAAATACACGGCATAACTTCAGGAATGAGTTCCTCATAAGTAGACAATAAAAATATTTTATATCAACATAGTTCCGGAAATGATTGGTTCCCGAGTTATTAACCGGAATGTCTTATCTCCCGCAGGTGATTTCCTTCATCACAAGGTACTTACAGAATCTGGTCGTTTTCCATTGCGACCATGTACTCAAATCAGAAGCAAGCGGATATCCACTTTATGTACTGTTTGGCGGATGGCAATGCTCTGGAGGCTCGTCGTTTGTACCACAAAAGGTTCCCAGAACGATGTCCAGACAGGAAAACGTTTGAAGATATTCATCGCCGCCTTTGTGAACATGGGACCTTTACATCTCGTGCTGCCGACAGAGGACGACCAATATCTACGACTTCTGAAGTAGAGGAGGCAGGGCGCCGGTCCGAACAGAAGTGGGGTCCGGTGCAAAGTTGACTTGCGGGGCCTTGATACAAATTTCGTACAACAAAATAATTTATCACATTTTGATATTTATTACATTGCACAAATTGGTTTAGTAAGGATCACATGAAAATGATAAATAATTAAATTATTTTAATAAAATTAACATTTCAATCAGAAAAAAATCTTTAATAAATCAAATAAGAAAAATAATTGCTTCATATACTTATAAAATACAATCACCCAAAATCAGCAGCATCAGCCAAAAAACCCACCAATTTTACTCCTCCATTCGTTCCAAATTCCTGTCTAGCTCAGCCTGATATTTATTTAGGCTATCAAATTCCACAACAAAAGATGGAAGTCTGTTCTACCAATCAACTACCCGCTGGCTAAAGGCAAATTTTCGCACACCTATTCTACAACTGTCCTTCCTCAATTTGGATCTATGCCCCCTCAAGTTCTTAATCTTAGCAAAAAGAAGAATCCCATTAGCATTCAGCTTGCTCATTCCATTCAAAGCCTTATACATCTCAATCAGATCACCTCACAGGTGCCTACTCTCCAGGCGCTGCAATTTGCAGAACTTAAGCCTTTATTGGTTAAGAGCACCTCTTTGTTCCCCTCACCAATCTTGTTGCACTTCTTTGAACTCGTTCTAGCAACTTTACATCCTTCCTAAAATAAGGCCTCCAGACCTGTACACATTACTCTAGGTGTGGCATGACCATTGCCTTGTATGACGGGATAATCACCTCCCTGTCCATGCTGCTAAATTCCTATATATCATTGACAAAACTCCATGACCGACACTAGCGCCTGTCTGCACTGTTCAGCGAAATTCGTATTTGACTACATAATTACCCCCAAGGTCTTTTTCACTTTCCACTTCCCTCAGAGTAGTGCCACATATTTGGTACGTTTCTTTTCGGTTATTGCTATCCATATGCAGTACTTTGCATTTGTCAATGTTAAACTTCAGTTGCCTCTTTTCAGTCCTTTGCTCAACTTATCTAGATCCAGTTGGAGTAGCATACTGTCTTAAGTGTCGTTCACAAACATGCCAACCTTTGTATCATCTGCAAACTTCGACATTAAACCAGATATACCTTCATCAATAGCATTGATAAATATACAAAACAATTTAATATAACTGGATAGATCCCGTCCACCCCAGGTGCCTTTCTTACGTGTAACTTCAGCAATTTCTCCTCCACTTTGCTCTCAGTTATTACAAAATCACTTATCTCCCTGTTAGAGTTCGATAAACTTCTGGCATTCCCTTCATTGAATAACTCCACGTGTGTGAATGTAGATGCAAAATACTCATTCAGTTTATCAGCTACCTGAGAATGACCATCAATAGTCAACCTATCTATGCTAAGTGGTCCAATCTGATTTCTCCCTTCCGTTCTAGAGTTTACATAAGTAAAGAACTCTTTGCTTGACTTGATTACAGATTAGCTTATATCTGGCAATGCGTTTCTGTGTCACCTGATACTTTATATACATCCTATAGATTTTTCTTCTCTGTCACGAGCCTCATTAATCCATCTGACATCCATTTAGGTCTAAACTTTGAACAGTATTTCTTAGTTGGAATGAAAAGCCTAGTAGCCTCCAAAATTAAGTCCCTGAATGTTTCCTATTTAGAATTCAACGTTGGTAACATCATCAGTTGATCCCACTGTACAGAGTTTAAAAATTGTCTGAGACCCCTGTAGTCACCTTCTCGAAAGCAAAAGCCCTTCCCTTCAGCCTTGATGGTAGTTACATCTTTAAGTAATTCCCACATCAGTACATTGTGATTACTGTCACCAATGGTTCCTTTATCTACAAATTCTCAATGCATGAATAATCACTGCTGATAATCAGATCAAGAGTATTACTCTCTCTGGTTGCCTTTCGGACATTTTGCTGTACAGTCATCCCAAAAATGAATCCACAAAAAAATCATGGTAGTGTGCGAGTGACCAACCACAAGTTCCAGTCAATATCTGGAAAGTTAAAATCTCCCATTATAAGATATTCTGATTTACTGGCCCACTGTGTTTCTCTGCATAATTGCTGATTATACTCATCGGATTCATTAGTCCTATAACACACACCTACTCTCATTTTTCCTTTCCCAGTGCTTATGTCAGACCAAACAGACTCAACATTGCATTGTCCATTAACATAAATTGGATACACTTCCTTAAATTTTGTGTTTCTTAACTAAAAGAATAACTCCTCCTCCCTTCCTGTCCTGTCTATCATTTCTGTACACGTCATACTCTCTAAATTCCAATTCTGCATCCCTTATATCCGAGTGGCATCAGTTCTCTGATATTCCAACAATATCTGTTTACTATACTCCTAGCATTGGTGTAAATGCAAGTCACAGCCCACGTATTTACTTGTTTCATGACCCCCAGCAACTGGCTTTCTGGGCTGCTGCTTATTCCAACAGAAACAGTGCAAGAATAATTTCCACCTATGCCTGCGACTACTGTAACCTATTAATCTGTGAATCCCCTCCCAAGCTAGAAGTTTTCTGAACCACCTAATATTGCGTCATTAGCATCAGCAAATATTCTTGCACCCTTTCTATTTAAGTGTATCCCATTCCTGTAGAAGCAATCTCTCCTGTTAACAAGCACAGACCCAGCTCAGAAAAATTGTACCTCATGAGCCTTGCACAGTCTCTCCAGAGCCGAATTGGTTGACAAAGCTCTCATCATATACTCTCTCCTATCGTGTCTGGGCAGAATTGCAGACACTTTCACATTTAACCCTAACTCGCGACTTTTTTTCAACATTGACCTCTACTTGTTGAGTAAATCTGCAGATATCTTAATATCATTAGTTCCAATGTGTACAACAATATCACCTTTTGTGCCCTTAAATGATATCTGCTCCACTTCATCAACTTTTGCCCCTGACAGACATACCCTCCTACTGTTCCACCTTCCCTTCTTGCATAGTATATTCCCCGTCTCCCAGACAATAGCGTCACCAACAATAACTAGTTCCTGTGGGACCAGCGCATTCTGCCTTGGATCTTGCCTCTCTGTTGCCTGATGCACAGGAGTGAGCTCTGCCGTTGAGCTGGGCAGCTGAGAGCTTGATGGGCCCCCCCCTCATATTAATTTCTTCAAGGGCATTTACCCTACACCTCAAGCTGTCATAGACACCCATCATAAGGCTGCGTTGGTGCCAAATTTCTTGACACTCTAGACACCTGCCACACACAAAGGCATCCTCGTCCTTGGCTAGATCATGTCCTGTTTTAGAAAGTTGGCAAACATTTCACATTTCGCACATTTTTTTCAGATACTGCGTTGGAGAATCGCAGCTCTTGTCTGGGTCATGATTTAGGTTTAAATACAATTTCATTAACAATGAAATTTAATAAGATTAATAATGTTTTTGGGTAATTGATAATACTATAATAACCTAACAGATTCCTAATACAATGCTTCATATTACCCTATCTAGTGTTACCTTATACCTTACGCTATCAGTTCGAGATATACACTGTGCTGCCACTTTATTAGGTACACCCCTGCTGTGCAAAAAAATGCAAAACAACTGTGGTAATGTGACTTTCCACAACGTGGCAAGTCGCATTACCACAGTTGTGGATATAAATGGAGCAGAACAACCTTTCTAGTATCAGTTAAATGTACAAACCGGAACAAGAATGGAGAAAAGGAGTGATCTGACGGACTTCGAACGTGGCATGGTAGTAAGTGGAAGACGTGCTGGACAAAGCATCTCTGAAGCTGCAGTTCTCCTGAACTTTTCACACACACAGTTCCAAGGGTGTATCGAGAATGGTATAACGAACAGAAAACATCCTTCAACGGCACTCTGTGGAAGAAAATCGCTTGTTGATGAGAGAGGTCAGAGGAGGATGGCTAGAATTGTGCAAGCAAACAGACGGGCAACAATGTCACACATCAGGTCAGAATACAACCTTGGTGCTCAGAACAAAATATCGCAAACGGACCACTAGTCGCACTTTGTCACGAATGGACTGTAATAGCCGACGGCCTTTTTTTCTTTGTTTACCTTACCGCGTACCTTTGTTTTCAATGAAGAACAAGAGAGCACGCCTGCTGTGAGCACAGCAACACCAGCTCTGGACTATCAAGGATTGGAAAACAGTTGCTTGGTCTGACGAATCGAAGTTCCTGTGCATCATGTTGATAGAAGGCTCAGAATTTGGCGAAAACAACATGAATCCATGGACCCATCATTTCTGACGACTAATTTGCAAGGTGGTGTTATGGTGTGGGGAATGGTTTCTTGGCACATGTTGGGTCCATTGCTACCCTTAGATTCACGTCTGAATGCCACATCGTACATAAACATCGTGCTGACCAAGTGCATCCGTTTATGTTAACAGTTTATCCTCAGTCAGATGGTTACTTCTAGCAGGAGAATCGCCGGTGCACGAAGCCCGAATCACTATGAAATGGTTCCAGGAACATGACAATGACTTTTCTTTGCTGCAGTGGCCCGCTCAGTTTTCGAATCTCAATCCTGTTGAACATCTTTGGGATGAGCTGAAAGGGCTGTTTGCTGCAGGCCTACACCTCCGTCGAATCTCAAGGACCTGCGTGACACACTCATGTCTGCATGGTACTTAATTCCTACACAGCGTTTTCAGCATCTTGTTCAATCCTTGCCTAGAAGAATTCAGGCTGTTTTGAAGGCTAAATGAGGCTCAACACGCTACTAGGTAGGTGTACCTAATAAAGTGGCAACACAGTGTATATACGTTACTCTATTTCTTATCGACTACTACAACATGGCAGCTAGTTCAACAATATTGGCGCCAACACCGGGAGTCGTAACTTCCAAAAATCTCTAGTTAAATTCAAAATAAGAAGCTAACGAACTACTAAACCTATTTAATATCTCTGTAAAACACAATGTAGTATGTTAATTAACGAAGAATAAGGTAAAATTTTAAAATATTTATCTCTTTACAGCAGCCAAAAATCCACCGACTGTTCTCTTCCGTGACCAGAGCACCCTTTGAAATTATGAACCCCCTACCTAATATGATATTGGTTCTCCGAGCAGCCAAACAGCTCGTACCCGGCGAGGAATGGACGTTACAAGATTTCTAAATGTGCCTTGTGGTATCTGGTAGCAACACGTAACCAGCAGATCCTTTAACTCTTGTAAAGGCCGTGGTTGTTGAGCTGTAGAGATCGGAGTTGCTGTTCCAACACAAAGCACAGATGCTCAATGGAATTAATGTCTGGGGAATTTGGAGGCCTGGGCAATACCTGGAAGTCTTCCTCTTGTTCCGCGAACCAGTCCCGGGTGGTGTTGCATGGTGCATTATCCTGCTGAAAGACGGCACCGCCAGAGGGAAAGACAGTTGCCATGAAAGGGTGTACCTGATTAGCAATAAGGTTTAGATGTATGTGTGTTGGGTTGCCTGAGTGTAGCCAGCAGTTTTCCCCATTAGCCGCTTCATTTCTTCTTGTAATATGGCATCTCTCTTCCAGCCAGTGTTCTGTTGTGTGTAGTGTCTGTATCGGCAACCTAACAGGTGGAGGGGGCAGAGACACCGAGTCGCCGCCTCCACCCCCCCAACCCTGCCACGTGAAAGCGTGCGGGGTTCTGCTATCGTGATGCTGAGCACTCCTAAAGAACTTTAGGAGTGCTCAAGGTAGAGGAAGGAGAAGAAGGGGGTATAGAAAGGGGGAAGGTCTAAGGGAAGATCCGGCCTAGTTAGAAGGAATAAGTGTTAAGCAAGTAGAAAGATTCCCCCACTCAGGATGGTGGGGGAGTAGGGGAAAGGTGAGTTTTGATGTTGTCCTTGCTTAATTATTGTTCATGACTTGGCGATTTTCAGGTCCAGTTCGGGCGTCCTCTCTTGTAATAGCCACTCTTCTTTTGAAGGCCTTGGTGTCAGATGTGTTAAAGGCCTTGCAGTTTCTTTCTGTTGCAATCAGGTTTTCTTTATTCACTGGCAGTATGGCATCCACCAAGGAGGAGAGCTCCTGTCTGAAGTCTTGATAGTAATAAGATTCATCGAGGATGTGGTCAGCTGTTTCAATTTCACCACAATGGCAGTGCGGTCCTTCAGCCAGTCCTAGCTGGTGCAGTTTGACATTTATACTACCATGTCCCGTCATAAGGGATGCTGCATGTAGGCCTGGTGCCATCCATAGCTTTTCTTTCTTGGTCGATTCTCTTGCTTCCAGGATGTAGCACCAAGTCATAAACCCCACTTCAGCCGTGGACCAGATTTCCTGCCATCTCACCTTCAGTTTATTTCTTATCCTTGTTAGTTCCTCTTTCTTTTCTGCTTCTGGGTTGATGGTAATGTCATCCAAGGTGGTCAGTATATTCTTTCTTAGCCTGTATTGAAGATACCGATATTGTATTTCCAGATGGGCTGGCATCTTCCCAATCAGTGCATGTAGGGCCATAGTAGAAGCTGTCCAGCAGGCTCTGGACATGGTTAGTAGAGCTAGCCATTGCGCTTGATTTAGCTACTTAATCAGAGCCACCTTGTTCGCTCTTTAACCCCAAGCTCCGGCACCATAGGAGAGAGTTGTGAGAAAAATGCAGTTGTAATAGAGTCTTAGTGTGAGCTTTAAGGCCCCACTCTCGTCTGGTTAGCTGTTTTATAGCAAACAAGGTTTTGGTTTTTTTCTTTTACCTATTTGATGTGAGGGAGGGAACTGAGTGTCTCATCTGCTATTATTCCCAAGTATCTGTTTGTTTGGGTATATTGATCCTTTGATCCATATATTTAATTGCTGGCGGTCGCTCCCTGTCAAGCTTTTCTTACATTTGAATGATGTTTAAGTAGGTGGTAGACGTCAGAGTGCCCGACACATGGATGACTGGACCCAGGGTATCCCAGCAGAACATTTCCCAAAGCATGACACCGCCGCCACCGGCTTGTTTTTGTCCCACGGTGCATCCAGACACCATCACACCCCCGAGGTAAACGACGCACACGTACTCGACCATCCACATGGTGCAACAGGAATTGTGATTCATCGGACCAGGCGACCTTCTTCCAATCACTCAAGGTCCAGTTTCGATGGTCGTATGCCCATTGTAGGCACTGTCGCCAGTGAAGCATGGTTAGCATGGGCACTTGGAGCAGTCTACAGCTATGCAGCCCCATTTTCAGCAGGGTTTGATGTACTGGGTGTTGTGACACATTACTCCTGTCACCAGCATTCCATTACTGCCGAATTGCGCCACAGTCGCCGTTCTGTTGCCACATACCATCCAGTAAAGCCTTCGCTCACCTCGAGCATCGATGAGCCGTGGTCGTTCAACACCTCGCCGGCGGTTCGTGGGTTTTCCCTCCACGGACCATTTTCGGTAGGTACTGACTACGGCTGACCTTGAGCATACCACCAGCCATGCCGTTTCGGATATGCTCTTACCCAGTCATCTGGCCATTACAATTTGGTCTTTGTCACATTAGCTTCAGTCCGCTGCCTTTCCCATCTGAAGAACAAGAGTAACACTGGTTAACGGAGCTCAGTATCAAATGTTTTTCATACCGTGTCCCGACTGGCGCACGCGCCGCCGTTCACCTGCATTTGCTTCGATTTGCATAAGGACTCCCTGGTGATAATGTTTTGGCTCATTGGTGTATAAGCTAGTTTGGAATCAAGTCACAAAGGAGGTTAGGCAAGCGAAAGCAGATTACGTGAAATCTTTGGCAAAGAATGCAAAGAAAAACAGCAGTGACTTATTTTCTTAAACTCTAGAAGGAAGGAGGATGAATCAGGGTTGTCCATTTTATATCTATGGTTCGACTGTCGATAATCCTGCTCATGTAGCTGATAAACTAAATGGGTATTTTGCATCCACATTCACACATGAGGAACTCTCTGTAGTGAAGTGGAGGGCAGAAGTTTATTAAACTCTAACTGCAAGATAAATGATTTTGTAACAACGGAGAGCAAAGTGGAGGAGAAATTGTCTTAGTTAAACATAAGAAAGTCACCGAGGGTGGATGGGTTATATTAATGGAAGTGGCAGAGGAAGTAAGCAAACCCTTAACCATAATTATGAGAGCATCTTTGGATTCAGGGAGAGGTTTCTACGGTCTGGAGATGTGCAAATGTATCTCCAGTTCACAAAAGGAGACACGAGTAATTGAGACCTGTTATTTTAACTTCTGTTTCAGGGAAAATACTGGAGCCACTGTTTAAAGAAGCATTGCAGGATCATCTAGACAAGAGTGCAGTAATAATTCAGACACAGCATGGGTTTTTTAAGTCTTATGCATGGGGAAGTCTTATCTGACCAATTTAATAGGATACAAAGGAACTGGATGCAAAGAATAATTTTGATATCATATACTTGGATTTTAGGAAAGCTTTTGATAGTGTAGCACATAAAAGACTTCTGTACATATTGGAGCAGTATGGTCTTAAGCGCAACTAGTACAATGGATAAAAGAATAGTTAAACGGGAGAAGACAGGGAGCGATAATCAATTGACACTGATCTTCGGGGACTAATGTTATTAGTGGAGTTCCCCAGGGTTCGGCGTTGGGCCCATTGTTGGTATCTATATTTATCAATAATTTTGATTATGGTATATCAGGCTTAATGTCTAAGTTTGCAGACGATGCGAAGGTTCGCAGGGTTGTTAATGATAGTAATGAGTGTATGCTACTGCAACAGGATCTAGAAAAGTTGGGCAGATGGGCTGTAAAGTGGGAACTGAAGTTTAACATTGACAAATGCAAAGTACTGCATATGGGTAGCAGTAACACCAGAGAAACGTAGCAATTGTGTGGTACTATACTCAGGGTAGTGAAGAATGAAAAAACCTGGGGGTAATTGTGCAGTCGAATATGAAGTTTTCTGAACAGTGCAGATGGGCTTCCACAGTAGCTGGGGTTTTGTCAATGATATACAGGAATTTTGCTAGGAGGGATAAGAAAGTGATTAACCCTTTATATAAGGCAGTGGTGAGGCCACACCTTGAGTACTGCGTACAGGTCCGGAGGCCTCATTTTAGCAAGGATGTAGAGTGGCTAGAACGAGTACAGAGGACGGCAACAAGATTGGTGACGGGAACAAACAGTGCTGTTACCAAGAAAGGCTTAAGTTCTGAAAATCGCAGCGTTCGTTGTGTTCGAATGTTCGTTGGGCTTGCTGGATGACAGTGTTATTAGTTTCACCGCAATGGTAGCAGTTTTCAAATTTTAATTGTTATTGTTGTTGAGTTTTAGGAGCATCGGCGACTAAGCCCATGTGACTCTATGTATATTGTCTGCAAATTGCGAGTATTCTGAGAACGATTTTCTTTTTTCTGAACGAAAAATTCGAGTTTCCGGAGAAGAAAAACCATGCTACCCTCGCTCGAGACCTCGTTTTGAAAAAGAACCTTAAAAATTCCTTGGACGTCGATCCTGTCAACTGTACAACCTACGACGGCCAATTTTTAATGGTCAGATTACGATCCTGAGGGGGCATATATTCAGTTAGAGGAAAGACAGTTGTAGAATAGATGTGCGGAAATTTACCTATAGGCAGCGAGTAGTTGATAGCTTAAAAAAAAAGCTTGGTTTCTTGCATCGTATTCTTCTACTAATGCTAATACTCTACGAAAAAACGCGATGGATTGTCATTGAAAAGTTATAAAAATTTTAGTTGTCGAAGGTTTGAGTTTTGTCAATTTGAGTGCCCACTCAATTAAAAGACCAGCTGCCTAGTCGAAAATATAAATATTTGTACCATTAATCACTGAGATATATATATCCCATTCAACTTCTGTTCAAAAATTAATAAACCGAGGTTTTTTTTTTTTTTTACCTTTTTTTCCAATAATATACCAAAATTAATAATTTCACCATTAATAGTCATTAAAGAAATATTTCCCTGTTGAAATACGAAAAAAAAATTAAAGGGAGCGGTACTAAGATTCATGTAGTCGTACATGAGTGTTTTAAAAGAAAGTACAAAACATTGCTAGATATCATTATTATTATTATTATTATTATTAGCCATATGGTGCAAGGACGCCTGAGGTTTATGATGCACCAGCCGAAATAAAAAAAAAAAAAATTCCCGCTTACCCTAAGAGAGAGAGAGAGAGAGAGAGAGAGAGAGAGAGAGAGAGAGAGAGAGAGAGTCAAAAGTAGAAGGGAGTCACCAAGAAATCAAGAAAGAGAAGAACGATGATATCTATATTCTAAATTTCAAAATAAGAGGGAAAAAATCACATAAAGGTGTGTCAGATACCCGTTTTATTTTGGTTATGAAATAAAACTGGGTAATATTTCAAAAAGGCACACAAAGATAACATTTTTTAAAGGTTCTGGTACTAATTTTTCAACCATTTCTGGAAGTGGCGTCCTTGCAGGCAAAACATAACTTTGGAATTAATGAGTGAAAAACACACTACACCCAACTGTTCCAGCCGTGGTGTGATTCATAGTCGAATTCTGTTTTCGCCGCTGCAGTTCTGCAATATCCGATCCAGAATTTAATATGCTAGGATCTTTAGTTGACCATACAAGAATTAAAGGTGCCTCCGTAGCCAGGTGGGCAGGAGCAGCAGTGCGTAGCACACGCTTCTTGATTAGACCGGGGTTCGAGCCCGTGACCACCATATACGGAGGATGCAGAAAGGTCAGGGAATGACCACCGCATATCCCCGGAGCAATATGGCCTTAGTTGCTAATGCTCCTAAAAAAAACCAAATAACAACAAGAATTAAGATCAGTTAAAGGGGTTCATGAAGAGGCCTTCATCCTGCAGTCGACTGAAAACGGCTGATGATGATGAAAGGGATTCATGACGTCCCATTGCTTGATCAGCATGGGCAAGAAAACAGGGCCCCCTTGATCTATCCTAATGAATGGATAGGTAGCATTGAGGCGAGACTCGCTCGTCAGCTGAAATGGGCGGGGGCAACATCATGCATGGGCCCCATGTTCATGATGATATCCTCCTCAGACCTATTCTGTCTGAGGAAGATATCTTCAAGTATTCCCGGCAAAGTATCTTCCGAAAAGTGCCAGTAAGCTGAAATGTCAGTCGTCGTGGAAGAACATCTGGCCCTATTAACTTATCACCAATAATACAACACTAGATACGAGCCTTACCGTTACTCGATGCGGATTTCGTTCAGTCCACTCGTGCAAGTTGTGCGAAACGTTTCAGCTTTGTGCAGGACTGAATCAATATTCGACTCGTAAAACCAGAATTTGAATGTGACGATGTAGGAGATATTGCTAGAACTGATGTTGAGAATAATCTGCAGGAATCGATGCTTGTACTTTCTGCATATGAATAGAGTACAATTGCTGTCTCGAAAGAATGCTCCAAGCAGATGCGTCGGAAATCAATTGAGCAACTCCACTTTTTCAATTACCTGGCATGGATCTTCCTGTACCATTTGTCAAAGAATTTGTCTTTGATGTTTTTATGTGGTCACTCTGGCTGCTTTAAGTGAACAGAATACCGCTTTCCCTCGAATAACGACTTGGGCTACAAAATGTTTCGCATATGACTGTTTGTTAGGAATGTTTTCGTAGTGTAATCGTTTTGCTTCAAGTGAATTTCCTCCAGCAAGACGGTACATGATATGCCTATACAAACATTGACGATTGAAAAATGAGGCCATTGCGATGAAACTAAATAACACTGTCATCGAGCAAGCCCAACGAACACTCATTCGTTGACAATGTTAAGAACAGTGAACCCCAACCTTTTTGTGCATACGGGCAAATTTCAGAGTTCGAGAGATTGCACTAAATTTGGGACAAAATGTAGCACAATAGCTACATTTTCATTATGCACAATTCATTATGACTTCGGCAGAACATTAAAAAAAAAAAGCCTTGGAGGATCCCATAGAGCCCGTGGGTTTAGGGAACTCTTCACGTAAAAGCGTCTTCTTCATTTTTAGATCGCATTCTTCTAAAGGGGTTTTTAGATATAGAACACTATTCTTGACTCTTGTTCTGCACAAATGTGTATGCATTGTTTACACCTGTACAAACAGGCCCAGTTCATAATTGGTTCTTGATCAAACGACGTTATTGACGCAATCCTCCTCCTTGAGGGGAAAATGCATCATTAAGCCACAAGAGGCAAGCCGCAAGAACAGAAAAATTTACTGCTGCAAAGTTGTTGGACACAGTTTTGTTTTCGCTTGAAGAGGGAGTTGTCGCTGGCAGTACTTTAGGCTTGCTTAATGACAGTCGCCCTGTCTGTACACTTAGTAGTAGTAGTAGTAGTGGCGGAGGGATGCCTTCCCAGAATCTAATGACGCTCTCATTAAAATTCCGACTGTTTGATAATCACATGGAACTTTTCTAAGAATAATTGAATATATGCGATCCTCCCCTGGAGCTTTTCCTCTTTTAACCTAAGCAGCTTTTCTAACGAACGCTTCTCTAAGATCATTATATCACTTAATTAACAGCATTTGGACTACTTAAAGTTTTTCAGAAATTGGAAATTGCTTTCGACAGATATTGCTTTCAAATATCTGTTCAATTCATTTGCCAGTTTTGTTGGAATGTCTGTGGAACTTCCAATGCGAACAGTTAACGGGCTTATTTGATTTACTTTCCTTTCCCCCTCTATCTCTCTCTCTCTTTCTTTGGCATATCGCCGTAGTCCAGTGGTAATGCGATAGAGTACAGAAGTACTGGGTGGTTATAAAATGTTTCCCTATCCAGGAGACCCTAGTGTCAAACGGTTAGAGATAGCGCTGTGAAAATCGGTGAGTATGTCATTTAGGATGTAGGGAAGCGAGTTGTGGAAAAAAAAAAAAGTTCAAATTTCCGCTACCAGGAGAGAAATTAGTACTGTAAACATGAGATGGAACACTTCACTTAGGATTAGACTGATGAGGATTAGGATGACGTGTAGACTCTTCAAAGAAAAATGGTCCGATTATAAATTCTGCTGTGAATCCACACCATACTGTAACGTATAGACTTTGTAGTGGTCTTTCATGCGCAGCATATGGACAAGAAGTTCCCCATATTCGGCAGTTTTGTGCATTTACAGAGTGAAATGTGCCTCATCAGACCACAAGATCATTCGAGCCCTGTATCGTCAAGTTTCATACGAGCCAGAAATCGTAGAACAAAGTCTATTCGTCGTTGCTGATCAAAAGACTTTAGTTCTTGCACTACGTGAATCTTGTACGGGAACCGGGGTAAAATTATTCGAAGCACTTTACGTACATTAGACCAAGGAAGGTTCAAATCTCTTGACACACCTCTGGCACTACTGACTTCTAGTGTTTCGCATTCTGACCATTGCAACCGCCACTTCATCCAATACCTCCGTTCCGATGCGTGGTCGCCCCCCCCCCCTTGCTTGGAATTACACCAACCTCCTCGATCGGTCGCTTCAAATTTCTTTATTAGTTTTTGAAGCCCCACTAACAAGGTCAAAGGTCCTTTACGCAAACCTTTAAGTTTCCGATATTCATGTAGTGCTGCATTAGCGTTACTATTTACGCGTTACTGTTCTACTCTGGTAGAACAGTTTTACTAAAAGAGCACGCTCCTTTTTTGTAAGAGCCATAATGGTTATTGACGGTGGCGTTGGCCTTTCTGCTTTTATCTAACAGGATGTCATTTGAGTAAGCAGCGTGTTTTGAAGTAAATGACAACATTTGCATATATGCAGCGCCGTTTCCCCTGGTGGCTGAAATTTGAACTAATATTTTTTTTCTACAGATCGCTTCCCCATACCCTAAATGACATACCCACCGATTTTCACAGCGCTAACTCTTACCATTTTGACACTAGAGTCTCCTGAATAGGGAAACTTATTTTATAACCACCAGGTACACGCGCTTTGAGTGGCCATGGTTCAAGATTGCTTGACTACTAAATATCGTAATGTTCTTGTATCTCTCTATTTGTGAATTTCTCATCCAGGAGCGTAAACAGAAAATTTTGTTTTATTTTTGAGAGCTCCCTATTCTCATTCTTAACCCTTTGCTAGTGCTTTCTCGTAATCAGCTTTCGCCAATCTTACCCATCAATCGTTTTCGTTACGTATTCTCCTATAATGCTTATACAAACTGTAATCACGAGATTGTCTGTAATTTTCCCATTCTTGTTCATTTGAGTATAAATACCTTCACTATTTCCCATTATGTATTTCTACCCGTCGGCAAACAGTCTCTCCAGTGGATAGAACACAAGAAATACGTATTTCATTCAATTATAGTCCTCTCGTGAAATCGAGCTCTTGCCTTTATTTTACGGTATTGTAGCCACTGCCTGCTATTGCTTCCCCACTATCAAGTTTTTGATATAGTTAGGTGCCCCTTAATGAGAAACACATTTGGAATATTAGGGCCCCCTTTTTTTGCCATTTCAGATATGCTGCGATAACTAGCAATCGATCATGGCATGCTGCTAGGGGTTTCACATGGATAGAAATATGATAAAGTTTGTTGCTCATAATGAAATAATTGTAATGCCGTTCATTTAATCATTATTAAAATTCATTTAATTTGCCCATTAAATCTGTAAAAAAGGAAGTTTTGTTTTTGTCCCTTGTCATCTATTTACGAGTAATTCATTATCAAACCACATTGACTCACAACAGTACAAAGTATTATTACCTTGATCTGACTCATGGAATTTTTTGAGGTTGAGTCTCAGTGCAGTTTTTGAACAAAAGAATCACTCCCCACCACAAGTCCCTCCTCCATCTCTCCTGCACACACAATATTCTTCATCGCGTATCTCTGAGTGGCTTGTCTCAGTATGCCAAACTAAATCAGTATTAGTTGACCTGATCAAAATATCAAAATCATTTACATTGTTTACAATACTCGTTGCCGGACCCGGACCTCGGGCAGAGAGAATTTTCGGCGCCCCTTTATTAAGGATATATACACTAGCGTAGCTACCCTTTTTCGGGCCCGGAGGCAACATGATCAGGCCCCTACTTAATTAATGAAAATTTCAAAAACAGGAGACAGCCAAAGACGCCGGGTCCCTAAAGAGGCAATTGCCTTGTTTGCCTACATGGTAGCTACGCCACTGGATATACATAATAATTTTTATATAATTTTTATTTATTTTTTTTATGATTTGTAAAATCATGAAAAAATATATATATATAAAAGAAAAGCAATCCTCCAGCTGGTACTCAACAGAATAAATCACTCCAAACATATTGCATCCAAAATGCAACAAGGATTTCCACATGGAAGAGAAGGTATTTCAGGAATGGGTATCTTTGACTGTCAACGAGGTGCCATAAGACCCAAAACTGAGCGATTTCTTCATACACTCCAGACAGTCCCTTTCAACTATATCTCTAACAAAGCAACACTTTATAAATGCCATCAATAAACTTCCCAATAAAATTACAATTGGTCTTGACGGCTTTCCTCTTTTCATGGTTAAAGCGTGTAGTGCCTTCATTGTGGAGCCCCTACTATCAATCTTTAATCAGATATTAAATTCTGGATCGATCCCGACAATGTGGAATCACTACAGGGTACAACCCGTACCCAAAAGAAGAAATCCTAAGGAGCCTAAGGACTTCAGACGGATCTCAGTGGACTGCTCTCTATTAAAAGTGTTTGAAAAAGTTATCTTATCAGCACTGATCGACCACTGCTTCTCTCATAGACCTAAACATCTTCATACTGTGATCCCCAAAAGATCTACATGTACAAACCTACTAGACACCCTATTTAAAATTCAAACTGCTCTCAACAGTAAATCTCAGCTGGACGTCATCTTCCTTGATATTTCATCTGCTTATGATAAGCTCCCAATTCCCGCTCTCATCTACATTCTGGAAAAATACTTTGGCATTACAGGGAAAAAAAAAAATTAAACTATTATTTTTTAGGCTGCCTGAATAATTAAATTCATCTGCCGTGTGTGTGTGTGTTATGTCCGTTAATTGCCTGTGTTCTATGGTCGATTTGTCTGTTTTGCTGGACGAAAAACCACAGTTTCTGGGGAAAAAACCTTGCTATCTACACCTGAGACCGATTAAATCAGTCACAGAGTGAAAAAAGCCCACTAAAGTTCCTCGCGTCATCGACAAGATTCGAACCCGGGCCTTTCTACCCGGTGTGGGGAGGACGGTGACGATACCACTGTGCCTACGCAGACCGGCATTACAGGAAGCCTGTTAAAAACCATCAACCTCATCCTTATGCCAAGACAACTCATCATCAGCCATAAATTCTTCCAACAGGAGCATGTTATAACGAGGGGAGTACCGCAGGGAGTACCACGGCGACAACAAACGTCCGGTTTGTTGTTCGCCGTGGCTCTTGAACCTTTCCTCGCAAGGTACACGGATTTCTCATCATATGCAAATGACCTCAAATTATATATAAAATCAAAAGACCCTGAACAAACCCACCTGATAAATCAGCGAGTCGCCGTCCTGATCAACAGCCTTGTAACCTATCTACTGCAGATAGGTCTGGAGCTAAACATATCGAAATCAGCCCAAATCACATTTACAAAAAAGAGAATCAAAATTGATATCAGAGCCTATCACAACGGAGTGCAGATAAGGAAAGTGAAGCCTCACACCGACCTCGGCTTGACTTGGGACGAGCGCCTCACTTTTCAGAACCATTTTTCGACTATGAAAACGAAAACTTTCTCAGCGATGTGGGCAATTCGACAAGAGCTGACGGGATTACTCAACGTCGATGTAGTCGGAGGATACGTCCAGCGGTGCCTACAACCAATCGCACTATATGCACCACCAATCTGGTCTTCTGCGCGGACGTCGTACATAAACAGATTCTTGGCAATCGAGTACTGGGTAATGCGATGGATGAACAGGGTCACGGGCAACGCATTCACCATCCAGGGCTATTTTATATACCAATCTAAAGATCACTCCCTGGAGAGTTCACATAGCATCCAGGAATATTCTTCTTCTGTCTCAGATGCTTACCGGTATGATTGACGCCCCCAATCTTCATGGAGTTATCGCTACTCCACGTGCTGGACGCAGTAATGACAATCCCTACTTACCGTTGCATTCTACACTGTCCAACCTGTGCGGTCTAAAGAATTTCTTCCCAAACAACGCAGTCACCCTTTTCAATTCATTGGCAATAGACCCTGTGAAATACTGTGAAGGCAAACAGTACAGAGTGAAGAGCCTCTAAGCTTACAGCTTGCTTGAAGTATAGAAGTATGAAGAAGAAGCTTGAACTAGAAAGAAGCTAGGAACTTGAACTTTATAAATAGGATGGAATGACCAAAATATAAAATAACTGTTGGACATTACTTTTATATGATACTGTGAATAATTATCTCTTCTAATGTTGTCGGTAATTACATTCTGTAAATAATACTGTAAATGATTCGCACTTTTGTAAATATTGTATTGTAAAAATTGTCATTCCTGCATTTTTGTATACCCTTCTAGCCGGTCGGCTGTGTAAAAGGGGTGTAAGCAATCACTTGTTATAATAATAAACGGATTTAATAATAATAATAATAATAAAATTTGGAGCCCCTTAAAGAATGCTGCCCCGGCAAGGGCCCTACTACCTCGTGCCTCAATCCGGCACTGCTTCAATGTCTTCAATTCAATGTTTACCGATATGGTTTACCTAGAAAGGTTTTGTGTTCTATTACAGTTTCCTCTTTTAATGATTAGGATAATGATTGCACACAAGCGCTCTCAGAGAGAGAGAGAGAGAGTGGAAGTGTAATTTTGTCCCATACCACTGACTTCAGCTATCGTCTGTCGATTTCCCTAGCCTCCTGAACTAGCAGTTTTCCTAAACCCTTAATCTTCACCAATTCATACCCTCAATTGTAACAAGGACACTCGCGTGACGCCTATTGAGCCCCATTGATGCATATGATGAAGCAAGCTTATACAGCATCAGCAAAACACTTTCCATTTCAATTCCCGTTCACTCCAAACGTTTGCCCAGTTCTTCCTTGAATGTATTTAGTTATCAACTGCCCCAATTACAGATGAAGGGTTGTTACAGCAATCATCTACTCACTGGTTATGGCAAATTTCCGCACATTTATTCTGCAACTGTCTTTCCTGAATTTGAATTTGTTTCCTTCACCAAATTCAAATTCAAATTCTAGCAGCTCCACATCATTCCTAAAATGAGGCCTCCAGACCTGTATGCAGTAGTCATTGCATAAGAGAGTGGCCTGCCCACTCTCTTATGCAATGGGATAATCACCTCCTTATCCTTGCTAGCAAAGTTCCTGTATATCATTGACAAGATCGCATGAGCTGCTCTGGCAGCCTGTCTACACAGCTCTGAAAATTTCATATCTGACTGCACAATTATCCCAGGTCTTTTTCATTCACCACTACCCTGAGTGTTGTACTGCCAAGTTGGTACGTTACTCTGCCACCTATATGCAGCACTTTGCATTTTTCAATGTTACATATCAGTTGCCACCTCTCAAGCCCATCTGCCTAACTTTTCTAGACTGTTGCAGCAGCGAACCGTCATTAACAACCCTTTGTATCATCTGAAAACTTGGATATTAAGCCTA